>NW_026096013.1:251806-682974 GCF_023614345.1 Adelges cooleyi
AGGTAAATGATATTACTTTAATTGTATCTGGGGTCGCATTTATATTATTTCTGTAGGAGTATATACACAGACAAACAGAAGCACGAAGATAATGATTATTACTAGACATTAAAAATTACGAGTTTACTTACTTACTTTTGACAAATATAATAACAACAGACTAGCAGTTATTGATGAAAATTTGATTATAACTATAGTAATAAATTAATACAATTTTAATATATAAAGATATTTTTTTGGTTTGTCAACGTTTTTCCGTTTACGTTGTATAGTACTTTATCCGAAGAATATTCCATAGAAATTTGGAACAAAATCGACTATTTTAAAAAAAAGTAATATGTACATTTTTATGTGTTTTCCCAATTTTGAAGGGGAAGAAGTGAACTTTCAAAATTTTGCCCCAAGAAATTAACTTTTAGATTAGATTTAGATTTAGAACGGGAGGCACTTGTGACGGCCAACCCTTGTAGTCAGAACGATCGGCTGGTGGAAATAGTGATTGAATATTGTGAGAATAAACAATATAATCTCAACTATAATCGTTCATGCGTAGTTGCCGTTAAAATAGTGCAACTTTAATACAAATAACTCTATTATTGTTAGTTGTTACAATTCATAAATGTGAAACGTTTATAAAAATAGTTGAAAACATTTTGGTAAATATATTATTTTACTTATCAAATTAATCTGGATAGTTCATCATGACCCTCGGAGACAGTTTGGGATTAAAACTGTCATGGGTAGGAAAAATTCTGTTGCGGTGGCGTTTAATTTTACAAGTCAGTCACACGTTAGAAAACAGTATTTTATGGTGTTTAATTTTTTTTCCAAGACAGCCGCCAAAGGGTTAGAGATTTCTAATATATAAAGTAAATACATGAAGAAATCGGTTAACGGCATAGAAGATACGTCCAGACACAAAAAACAAAAATAAATACAAATAAAAACACATCATTGTAAAAACAATACCTTCTCAACTACGCATCGAAGCTAAAATAAAAATTGTTTTTTGGTAAAATATGCCGTTCTTAAAAATATAATACATAAGGACTCGTTTTAATCATCAAGACATAATATTAGGTAACTCACGGAGCATGATCTAACCTCTCTCTGGATAGTTTTTTTTATTCAGCGAATTTAAATTCCCTTTATTCTTTATCCAGCGAGATAAGGGTTTTCTATACTTAGGTCAATACTTCCTAGTATACTTATTATTCATTATTATATGAAATATAAATCATATAAAATATGAATTGTGTGAGTATAAGACGACCTGACGATGGACAACATCAACAACGCTAGTCGAATACTCGAATGACTAAAATCTAAATTGTAGAAAAACGATCATTTTTACAATTCAGTATAAATTGCAATGCTCTGCCAATGATCCTCGTTTTAATAGTATTTTGTTATACACCGTACATGACAAAATATCTAAAAATAATATCCTCATCTGCAATTTGCGGGTGCCATGCGACGACGACGATAGCGGTCGATAAGAAATGTCACGCACTCGCAGGCACAAGTCAATAAACTGTTTGAAACCACAAAATTTGAAATTGAAATTTCACTTTAATACATCATTCTACTTCAAACGTACTGTCCTTAAAAATACTTCGATTTAAATTTTTAAAAAACATTTGAATTCTTCACAACATTTTCAAGGCATCGGTCGTGGCACAATTTTAAAATTAATTTCAGTTAATTAATTATTTCAATGTAAAAAAATGCAATTTTTTAACTTTTTTAAACTGAAATAATTAATTAACTAAAAATAATTTTAAAATTGTGCCAAGACCGATGCCTTGAAAATGTTTTGAAGAATACAAATATTTTTTCAAAACTTAAATCGGCGTATTCTTAGGAACAGTACGTTTGAATTAGAATGAGTTGTTTTCGACTAAAAAAACGCAGGTGTAGAGGCCCCTTAAGGGGGAACATCCCAATGAGTTATCGACAAATTCCGTAGGAGCGCGCCACTATTATCGGTTGCAATAAAATAATATAAATTGTACACGTACTGTCGTCGCACGTCGGCAACCGGCAACGTGCGACGGTCTGGTGCGATAAACAACAATGTTCTCAGTTTACAATACTATTGTCATATGCCTACCTACCTATCCGACCGATTATGAACCCATCGGCCGAATTTACGGTTAGGTACATATATACACCGTTCAAAATAAAAAGCGATCTCGGTGGCTATCTGAATGCCACGTGGAAAAACCGGTTTTCAGGTAGCCGCTGAAGTCGCTTGTTATTTTGAACAAGAATATACAAGATAATATATTATTATTATTATTATTTATCATTTATATTATGAATGATATTAGAATTATTTGTTACTTCGTGACTAGGTCGTACTGTGTAGATTGCTGTACTTAAATTTAGATACATTTTGCGTTTTTACCAAAACGAATGTTTAGGCATGTTATATGTCATTACCATTTGCGTCCCTGAAGTGAAACGTGAAAGCGGTAAAAAGCGCTAAACGCATGTACTGATTAGTTTCTTGAAATTGTATAGGAACTTGATTTATCACCATATATTATTTATTATAAGCGGTATTTTATAAAAAAAAATCTTTTGAATTGTCTTAAAATAAATTAGAAATAAGTAAACTTTAAAAATGAATATCTGAAAAAAACACTTTAACCTGCCTGCAATGTCTTTAAAATGTAAGAAGATTCCATAGCTTTCTTCTTTTTGTACAAGAATGGATTTTATTTCTGTTAAAATCAATATAATAGATTTTACAATCTTAAGTTTATGATCAAGTGAATCGCTAGTCAATAGTACCTGAAAAATAGTTGCATAATGTTGTCAATACATAATACTCTGGAAGTGTCACTAATGAGTGGTTTCTTCCATCAAAATGTATTCAATTTATCTCTACTTTTATCATATATACTTATTGTGCCCATTGTACAGATTGTATATTTCTTTTGTAAAATAAAAAAAAAAATACATAATACACGGGGAACAATGGCAACAAGCTATTGTAGACAACGACCACGGACCAGCCTTAACATTATCCACCCTTATACTAAAAACAACGTTTTTTAGCCAATTAGGTATTGTCTTTAAAATAATTTTTATCAATACTAAAATTTGTACTATTAACAAATTCGCATCGATGATCGAAATGTTTTATTTGGAAATAATTTCATTACTTCGTTTAAGTTGCAAATGATTAATGGTTTAAGTAGGATTGCTTTGGAACGCCTTAAATGTAATTTTGTGGTGTCAATATGTATTACTTAAGGAAGAGTCGAAATATAAATACCTAAGCAATTTTCGTGTTAAAGGGATAAAAAACTTTAAAAGGAGCAAATCAGACTATCAGAGATTTTATGACTTATGCCGTTTGCGATTTGAAAATTGACATATGTTTTAAAACCTGAATATTATTAAGACCATAAAAGATAGACCTAATTCAAATGATGAGACTGAGAAACATGACACATTAAAGCGGCAAATATGAAATTATCTCCTACTATTAGGTATAATTAGTAAATATTTTGTTCATGAGTCATAAGTCTTATTGCTTCCATTAGCAATCAAATATTCAAATGGAAAATGTTATCATCTTATCAATTTTTCGTCCCAACGCGTCCGACCATCAGTGATGCCGACTTCATGTCGGTACAGAGGTCTTATTCCCGTATAACCTTTTGGTTTTTTTCCGTTAATTAATTTCACCATTTCTTATGTCGAGTCATTAGTTTAAGCTATTTACGAATTATCGTTGTTTTACACTTTAAATTTGGCCAATGTCCATCACTCATCTGTATTTAGCGTCGGCGTCTACACAATGGTAATATAGATAAAAGATATTTTGTGTGCCGGACATGCCCGCACTGTAATAACACAACAAGCGACGCCTCAGTAAAATCATAATTTCACAATGTTGTTATTTACCAAACGACTCGACTGCTTAGTAGACGAGCCTTGAGTATTTAGGATAATAATTTAACTGCTAAATCCTAAGAAATTGGATCGAGTTTAATTTTGAATTTATTTTTAAGAGTTTGATATTAATTTTAACTAATAGTGCTCATCCGCCGTGTACGATAATGTCTGTGGATCCCTTCCGTTTCGATAAAAGTAAGTTACGATTACAGTCTCTTCTTTTTTTTTTTTTTTACTTTTATGTATTATTATTTTTTACCCGAGTAAACTAATAAGGTGATTCAAAATTGACGGTGATGAAATTTAAATACGAATGAGGACATTTTAGAGATATTGAAAGTAGGTAGCTAAATTAAATATTTTACATTGGATCTGCTGGACAAAATTAAGTAGAGTATATTTATCTAAGAGGTAGCATTAAGTTTGTATCTGTAGTAGCAATAATTAATGAGATTAGGGAATAGTTAATACAGGCAGGGGATACAACAGAGAACGAGGTCAAGAAAACAGCAGTAGCGTTTGATCTTATGAAAAGTGAACAAAGAGTAGCCATTATTTATAAAAAGTAGGTGAGTTTTGTTGAAAGTGAGTTAAGATGATATGAATTAGGTAATAACAAATATTGTTAAAATTTTGAGTAATATGCACTGATTGGATAGAAATCTACTAAAAGAAAAGATTTTTGTGAGTAAATAAAAAACCAGAATGCTGCAACAATCATTTTTATACAAATATATGCAATATTTCTTTTCATTATAAATAAATAAAAATTTTAAAATCACAATTACGCCAAATTGATTTGAATCGTTTGTTATTTGACAGATGACATAGTGCTGTGTTACCACAGATCTATGCTATATGAAGCAAAGTGCCTAAAACGACGAATTGGACCTGACGGTGAATTGAACTACTACATTCATTACATAGGGTGGAAAACGAAATGGGATGAATGGGTACACGATGATCGTGTTTTGTCTGTAAATGAGTTTTCGCTTGACCACATGAAAGCACTCCAAGACCAACAGTAAATATGTGTTTTAATATTAA
Source organism: Adelges cooleyi (assembly GCF_023614345.1). Lineage (NCBI taxonomy): Eukaryota > Metazoa > Arthropoda > Insecta > Hemiptera > Adelgidae > Adelges > Adelges cooleyi. The sequence continues at coordinate 256,766 of NW_026096013.1, forward strand.
TATTGTATCGAATGCAATTATTATGTCGTCAATTTTACCAATAATATTAATTTTTTTTGAGAGAGAGAGCGATTTTTAAATTTTCACATTATTTATAACATGAATCGATCAGTCTAATTAAATAAATACTTTTGTAATATTTTCAGCAAGTTTAAAAAACATTTTAACACAGGAAGAGTTGGCAGACGTAAAAAAAATACTGAAGTAAACCAAACCACTGATGCTCCATCTTCGGCTACTGAAGAGTCTGGTAATTAATTGAAATTAAAAGTTTAAATTTTTTGACCTGAAACGTTCCGGAAAAAAATCCAAATTTTACTAATTTACTTATTTATTTAAATAGAACCATCTTCTAATCCGGTTTTGGTTGCATTCAGAACTGTTGATCTAATAGAAAATAACATTAATAACTTACCTGCCATACAAGAGTTTTTGGTAATATATATTTTATAAATAAATTATTATCTTAATAAATATTTTGCTTAACAGAAAATTGTTATTATAATCTTTAGAACATTGTTATGGCTGATAATTGATTTATGTGTTGAACGGATGTACATATACAGCCAAACAGTTAATTATTTTGATTTTGACTTTGTCTGCAACAAAACTATTAATTTTTCTAGCCTCCATACGATAAACAACTAAAATTTGATGTGCCTACAATTCTGAAACGGCGATTGTCCTACGACTATAATATGATAAACGTTTTTAACAAGGTATTTAACAAGGTGTTTTAAACATTTTAATAATATTTGGTCACTTTGTTAATAAATTGTTTGCCTAATAATGGTGTGTAAAATATTTTAGCAATTAAAGTTTCCATCCAAATTCACTGTTATGCATCTCATTGATGGTTATATCGGTTCCAAACAAAAATCAACAATATTTGTTAGGTAATTATTGTTTTTCTTACAAAGTTAATAGTATAAAAGTGTCGAAAATATAATAAGATATTTTTAGGGAAAGAGCTTTGTGTGTTGGATCGACTTTTATTCAATATTTTAATTCACGAATACAGACGCTGCTATATGCGAAAGAACGTAATAATGAAGTGCACAATAAAGTAAATTATTTTTCGTTGATGAGATTTTATGTAATGAGAATTTTTATTTAATAACTTTACCAATATTTTTCTTTTAGGCTGTTGCTCTGTTATCAGAAAAAATAAGACTTGACAGTTTACAATTCAAATATGAAAACATTTATTCGGAAGACTTGTGGTGTACAGTTTATGGACCCATTTATTTACTAAGGCTATGTGGTACGTATGAAATATTGACTTTGATGTTAGCGAAATGATGTTTTATTAATTCCTTATAAACGCGTTCAGGAGCTCATTTAGTGAAAAAGAACACCTTCCTTACACTCAACCGTTTTTGAAGTGTTTTTTCCAAACATTGATAATAACATTTTATATGGTCTTACACGAAGTGCTATCCTAATAAACATAATTTTTTAGTGTTTTTGTAGTGTCCTAATTATATTTTTTATACATATACCTATGTGTATTTTAGTATTCGATACTTGATGACATATTAATGGATTTTAATATATTTTTCAGTTAATTTGAAAAAATTTCTAAGACCAAAGTTTGTGACCGAAGACAACCAGCTCTCTTCCATTGCTGATAGCATAAATGATTTTTTCAAGTAAGAATTAAATTTTTTTTTTTAATTTAACGATCCATTTAGTTAAACTATTATATTTATTATGGTTTATATAAAATAATAATCAAATGAACTTGCTGGTTCATCTATGGTTATCATTTTTAATAATTTTTATAATATTTTGATAATAAGTATTATTATTTTAAATTACTTTAATTTATTAATAAAAAAATCGTTTTAATTTCTTGTTTTGTATTAATAGTTCACTGACTAACTTTCAAGTTTCATTTTTTTTTTATACAGTTCAATAAGTACATCTTTATTTTTTTTTTTGTAAAAATGAGTGGCAAGAATTAGAAATTTTCTTTTTTTTCTCATAGAAAAAGTCATATTTTTTCTACCCAAAATTCTATTTTAGTTATTTTAAAATCTTTTTTTGAATAGTTATTTAAAAATAGTTAGCGTTTAATTCCACTACTTTCTCCACACTTTCGAAATCTAAATCAAAATTAATAATTATTGCTCTATTTTTATTAATATTTTGATAAGATAGCTGATAAAGAGAGAACCTAACCATATTCTAAGAACCGGACAAAAAGCGTCCAGTCGAAAGTCAGTTAGTGGGACAAGGGAATATTTAGCTCCAAAAAGGGACAATCCCATTTTTAACGAGACGTATGGTCACCCTAGGCTAAGTGAGAAGGTTAAGTGAGTGATAACTTGTGTTTTATCGTAGAGGGCCATGCGATTCAGAAGGAATTAGACAGAATATGTTGAGATAATTAGAGATATGATTTATTAGCAAAGATAACTTCTGCAATAGATTCATCGCTTTATGCAAGGTGTAAACAACAGAATGCGTTGAGGATGTATAGTACAGAGTTAGATAAATAAGATAAATGGTGGTAGGGTTGAAGCAACAATGTGAAGTAGCTTACATTTTTAAAAACTGATCCGTAAAAAAGCCACATTTGTTTCAATCTCAACTTTAGTCAACAATCGACGTGCAATTCAAATTGAGCAGTCGTGTACGTAGGTATCGACTATAGTTTGATGGTAAATTGTTTAGTTAATTTTTCAAAAAATAAAAAAAACATTTGGGTCTACAATATAATTTTATTCTTATGTTATGAAACATCAACACTGTTTTCTGACAACCTTTCTATAAAATGTCTTTGTTAAAATATTTGTTTTCAGGTACCTAGAACAGCAACATTCCAAATATTTTGCCAACGATGACTACGAACCTGCAACTGATACGAGCGAGACAGAAGTATCGTTAACATAATCTATTTTTCACATCACTAAAAATTCATCCGCTCAATTCTTAGTTTTCTTCCTATTTTGATATAAACTAAATTATTTGAGCAGTGAAGTATAATTGTATGTATTTTATAATGTGTTCAGAATTTATATTTGAATTTTTTTCTACGTCATCCATCGCACATTCAACTTTTTTCCTCTTTTTATCTTTTGACTTATCAATTTTTTTTTTTTTTTATGACGTAACTGACGTTTGGTCGATAATGTACATCAATTTTTAGTCATAATATTATTTGTATTTTTACTAGTTGTCCAAATGTATATTTTTTCAGTCAATTATCTATTTTGTATATTGTCATTATATTTTTTGTTCAATTTTATTCGTAAGCCAACTAATAATTATATTTTTACATCAATTATTGTCACTTGCTATTATTGAATGTGCCAATATTTTTCCTTTTTTAGTATAAGATAGTACCTACAGTTTGGTTAGATGTTCCTGAGTGGTACCAAAAATAAATAAATTGTATCCATACTCTTTTTAATCCCACCTTAATTTCTACTCTACGCTTGTACGAACGGTCCATCTGTTCAGGTCAAATTTATTAAAACGAGTTATTATTATTCTTTTAAGTAACTTTTATATTAATTGTATACAATACACCTTGTGTTATTTTTAAGTGATACTAGCAATTTTTTGTGTTGCATGATTTAATTGTATTTTTAAGCTTGTGTCAATACGAATGCCAAATAAAATATTTATTTACTTTTGTCTTAAAATTGTTTAAAACACTTTTTTTTAACTTGAGCAATTATTATAAACTATAATGATTTCTGATTTTATAAAGACGAATGTAGTAAAAAACATAATAGTTAAGGTTCGAATGATTTTTCATAAATATTAATTTATAGAAATAACGATTGATAAAATGAAATAAAATAACCAGTATACAGGTATTTTTATGAGTTATATGTGCAAGCATTTAGTGAAAAGATGGCAATATGTACCTTGAGTGATTACATGATTATAATAATTAAAGTATTGAACAAATTAAAAACAAAGTTAGATGTTTAGAGTTTGAATATTTGTTCCACACATAAATTGTCATTTATTGGTAAATAATCAAATATTTTTTAGACCTGGTTACTGAATGGCTTTAGGTGTTATTCTTTTTTTAAAATTAATGTGCTTTTATTTAAACAATATTACTGCACGACAATTACAGGTGTTAGGTCCTTATCGAGGCAAAAAATGTGTTTCCCTAATCCAAAGAAGTTCGATTTATGGACATAAAATTTTGATTCATTTAGAAAATCCACTCGCACACACATTAGATGATTTGGCATGGAGTGACTATAAAAAGTAGTTTTTCCAAATAGGCAATAGTTATTTAACTTTCAAATACAAAAACTTTATCTTCAAACAAAATCTGTAGTGTTACCCTATCAAATTGTTTATAGGGGGTTATCTTATGTATTTTATAGAGCAAGAATTAAAATGGGTACATTCATTTATTATTTTTTTTTTGCTAAATCTGATTCGGGCCTTAGATTTTTTCAAGCACGTTTAGTTATTTTTCAAATAACCTCTAAAAATGTGAAATAAACCGCTTTGTGTATTATTTTTAGCATGTTCGATACGGTTGCATAATTATCTAAAATATACTTCAAATAGAGTATTTGTGTTTAGAACTAATCTAAAAATTACTTAACAGTTTTTACAATTTTTTTTTTTTAACCAAAATAAAAATTTTAATTTTGTTTTTCACAAATAATTTTTTACAATACACAAATACACTTTTATTTTGTGTATTGTAGTTCAAAAATGTACATGCTAATGAAAATAGTAGGCCAATTTCGGATTCATTAAATAGGTATATCCTATTAAAGTAGTACTTTTTTCACTCTCAATTAAGACCGCTTTGGCTGGCATAACTTGAGCATTACAATCAATTTAGATCTTAAGAAAGACACTATTGTGACGGTCGTTCCTTTTGATGGTTCAATTTACATGGTTCAATGGGCTAGGCATATATAGGTGTATCACAATGATCCGACAGCTTCGCATATAAAATGTATGAAAAATCTGTTAGATGACTGATACACCCTGTATACTATAAAGAGCCTGTCAATTAGTGTATTATTTAGATTGGGTCCTGTCCCTACATCCTGTCCTTGTACCTACGGTTTAACAAATGAGCCGTTTTATAATTCTACAATAGAACTTTGATGTATTATAAGTTAAAACGAGTCTTGTCTGACCGTTTCAAAGATATTTATTTTTTAAGATTATTTTTCTTATAAGAATTCTTGCCCTATTTTAATTTTTAGACCACGATAATTAGAGTTACAATATTATATTATTAGCAATTCCGTTTATTAAACATACATTTATTATTTAATTGCTAAAAATGAATTTACTGTGTTAGTTCACTATACAAACTTACAGACCTCGCCATGTAAATGGATTCAGAAGTTACTATTATATTAACTACCCTTGTGCAGACTTGGTTATTATTTTAATACTATATATTGAAATATCAATTTAAATGATAATTTCAAAAAAATCTGTGTCTAAATGAATAATAAATAGCTTATAAAAGTTGTAATAATAATTAAATTTAGAAATGTATTTAATTAAAAATTCAATAAATTTAATATTTGCCAACCTGAAAAAATATAAACTAAACCACCTAAAATATTTGAGTCTTTATTTTAGAAATGCTGAACCGGCTATTCGATTAGGTCGTCATTCAAGTAAGCGAAATGGGTAATATTATGGAAAAATGTTTTTATATAAGAGAATATAATATTTTTTACTATTTTGATGCGCTGAAAAAAAAAATAATCATTTTCCACGTGGATGCCATGTTGTAACATACCTGGATATTATAGGTTTTAATTTTTTTTTAAGTTTCTTTGGAATTTGAAATGCCAACTGGCGTGTGAAAGGGTCAAATTTCTTATAGACTAGGTATCTATACAATTGAGTACAGAGTGTTCGGTTGTACCTACCTACACACACGGACATTGCCGTCCAACGACTACCTACCTGAATAAAATACCCTGTAGGCTATAGTTTATAGGTACCTACACCGGATAAATTTCATTATTATAGGAAATATATGAGTATGATATTTTATTATGTCTAGATGCCTACCTAATTGTTGTGAATAAAATATTCCATATGGGTCAAAACTCCAAGTATGAACAAACGTTTGAACAGACCACCAGTCAATTTTTTTTTCGATTATTTTGGTCATGGGCGTAAAAAGTATTTTGAGTTTTTGCCTTGATACTTCTTCATTATCATTATTTTATCGTATCTTCGGCCTTAAAAAAAAAATATATATATATATATATGTATATATTTATTAAAAATAAGTTTTTTATGTAAAATAATCTCAGCTTTCTAAAAAAAAAGGGAAAATTACCTAATTTTTACACATAATTATTTTAACTATTTTTAATACTGTGGTCGTTTTTATATGAATTTTGACCTCTTGTTTTTATGGAGATCCCAATTTGAAATTTACACATATTATGTAAAATTTCCTCGGCTTTCTGAAAAAAACTATTAGAAAAAATCTCAAATTTTTGGTAACATGAAAAAAACAAATTTTTACATTATAAATTCAATTTTGATGACTTTAACATAATACTTATGTATAATAATATTATGTTTTTGGTTAAAGTACAAAACCGACAAAGTTGTCTACATAATATTTTTTCCACGATTAAAAAACATTCATTAAACGCTTATAAAATCGTTCAATAACACAATACAACGTTGTTATATTTTTTTTAATTTTTATTTTTGGGACCTACAAGCTACAGCTACATATTCTGTTTAACTTATTGCTGTTATTGTAATTTTAAAATTGGCAATTGACCATGTTGTTTTTTTGTCAATTTTTAATATTCTTCACGGTTTAACAGCGTTCTATTTATCCTACTCTATATAGCTGCTAAGTAAAGTTTCTTTCAATAATTCTAGAATTCAGTCAACATTACACCACTCTAAACAGAAGACTGTTGATAATTGTTTTGCTTTTATAAACAGGATTTTCATAAAAGCATAGTGCTATTCTGGACAGCCTTCTAATTTTTATCGTTTTTAAAACTGTCCAGTGTACTTATATTATTAAAATTTGCGTGTAGTTTTGTTATATTTAATGTTTTTATATTTTTTTAAATGTTATTTGTATGTTCCCAATTGATATAAAAACAAACTACTAGTTCTACACTAACTCAAGATTATTAGATTAATATAAACATGTATATTATTGCTGTGTCAATAAGAATATAAGGTTGTCGGCCTGGGAAAAATAGGATTTTTTGCTCTAGAATAATGGTTAAAACCCTCTACCCAAAAACTACTAACGTTAACATATTATTTTATTCCAACTGTTCGCTTTGTCGACAAACGGGGTCCTTCTTTCAACAAAAAAAAAATAGTATGTTTAAACAGGGGTCGGACCCTCGTTCGACCCTTCTTTTCCCCAATGCATTATTACCGACCGGCTGTGAACCTTACTGGAGCACAATGAACACAAAATATACAGGGTGTGCCACAAAGATCTGACAAACGAATAATTTTTGTTCCGGTGAATATTTTTAAGATTTTTATTTCAACATTTATTTATGCACATTTGCGCTTTAAGCGCCGCGTTATTTATGGCAGTTTTGGATAATTATTTTTTAAGTTATTAAAGGTCAAAATTTAAGACGGGTAGGGGTTAGTTAGCGTAGGTAACGAAAAAAATAAAAATAAAATTTATAAAAGTAAAACAGTTGAGAGAAATACGAACCGTGGTTTTTATAATGCAAATAAATATAAATAAATTTAAAAAAATGTTTTTTAAAAAATATTTACTAGAACAAAAGTTATTTTATTTGTCAAATCTTTGTGATACAACTTGTATACATATATTGTACATACAGTGTGATAAATTCAACGTAAGACACTCATTTTCCTAGAGAATATTTGCAATTTTGAAAACATTTTTGTTTATTTTCTATTCATATTATTATAAAATTACTAAACATTTACCATTTTTAATATTTTCCACAGCTCTGTCGAAACTTAAATGTTAGCATACAAATTTCATTAGGTATTTAAATTAGAAATAATTTGCTGACCGATTTGACTGATCGGTAACCGGTTTTTGATGGTCACTTTTTGAGTTATTAAACATTATAATTTAAGACGGGATTAATCTACCGCTTTTCAAAACGCATGTATTCTAAAATGGTTATCGTCCAGTCAAAAATTGTCGGCAAATTATTCATAATTGAGTAAATTAAACACCATTAAAAGGATCCGGTGCAAAAACCGGCTACATCCATATTTTGACAGACAAAAGAAAATTAATCGTCCCGTTTACCATCCTATTGGCGGGGAAAAACGCGTTTTGTACTATCTTTGTAGGTACATTTTTCCATGAATTTGATAAAAACCGTAGACAGCCGGTTCTCGCATCGGGCAGGGAGCACGACACGGAGCCACTCGACAAACAGCCAACGAAAATCGACACGGAGCCACTCGACAAACAGCCACCCGAAGAGATACCAACATGTACAATATTTATGTAAAATGTACGATTATTATTTGTGTATGTTGTGCGGCCGACACCACATATTATAACGGAGTAATAGCAAAAAATGTAATTTCCAAATTGTACATCAATAAAAATAAAAACAGTAACTTTGTAGAAAATATTATATTTTTATTAAAACCCCTATTGTATAGTAGACATTGTTACTATGTTCATTGTAAACATTTCAATTTACTCAACAGGATTTATTGTTAACTCATGCTATTAATAATAATTATTGTTTCTAAATACTTTTATTCTATTATTATAAATAATTATACATTTTTATATTATTGATACTTATTTATTAATATAATACATAGGTAAAAAAATTATGTATATTGCAACGATATTAATTGAATAATATTTTAACTTGCTTTCATGTATTCCAATTAAATTACAAATATATTTTAAATATAAAACAAATGAAGTTATTGAACATTGTTTAATTTGTGTGCATTTTCATGAGTATCGAAATGAACGATCCATGTATATATTATATATACAACTAAAAAGTATTTGATAAAGGTTTTTACTTTTTATTGACTTAGAACTAATTATTAAAAACTCAGAAGCAGAGGGTTAGAATTAGATAAATACCGATATAAAAATCCAAAAAAAGTACATTTTTAGCTAATTGGCAAATGTGTATATTTTCCACCCATTTGGCTTATGCTATAGGCCATCTATATAAATTTGATTTTTTTATCTGATTAATTATTTCTATTTTTATTATCTATATATATATATACACTGAGTTACACGGAAAGTGGCGCACTTGAAATAAACTATTAATTTTAAATGTTATGACTTCCACTTGACATTTTTATGCTTAAAATAAATAAAATTCAATTTATGACACCGTTATTAATGTGCTAGCATATGATTTTTTCGTCTTATCACATAAATTCCTACGGGTAAAGCAAAACAGATCTGAAAAGGATATCTATGGATAATTCAATGGTTAGTTCATTTTACGTTCTCGGCCTTCGAACACGAAAAAACTAATTTTGGTGGACAATTAACAATAAATAAACAATTTAAAGTGAAAAAAATGGTGTTAACTAGTGAACAAATTGCCCGTGCTGTGGCCTTGATCGAAGATGGGCGCAGTCAAAGGTACGCGGTCCGTATTCTGGATGTACCGGAAAGTACACTTCGTAGGTGCGTCCGAAGATACAGGGAGACTGGTCTCTTAACCCGTAGACCTGGTACAGGTCCGCAGAGGGCCACAAATAGGGTGGACGACCGTTTTATGCAGTTATACGCATTACGAAATCGTGGCTCTGTTCCTGTGCAGATAGCCCAAAGGCTTCATGCAGCTCGGGGAGTGGATGTTTCTGCCCTAACAGTACGAAGAAGGTTGGCAGAATATGGACTGCATTCCTTTAGACCAGCAAATGCACCCGCATTGACGGTAGCGCATAAGCGAGCGCGATTGGAATTCGCGCGTGAGTATAGTGCGTGGACAGAAGCAGAATGGAGTGACGTCCTGTTCACCGACGAGTCCCGCTTTGCCCTTTACGCATCAGATGGACGTCAAAACGAAATTACAGGCTGCGTAACGCTCGCCACGTCTTCTTAGGATGTTTTGATGGATGTCAGTGATGGATGGCCGCAGTTGGTAACCAACCGTTAGTTTGTATAAACTTGACCATAGTAAACTTAGTAATATTAACGTTTCGTTAATAACTTTTTAACCGTATGAGACCCACTTCACGTTAATTATAATATCACACACTAAGTATCAATAATTTTGTGAAACCCTTGTGTACTCTATGCACATGTATAAAAACATCTAGATAATGCAATCGACAACGCCAATACACATGTCACTTAAATTTAAGTTATAGCTAACTTTTAACTTGTATATTATAATAGTGTGAAATAAGGAAATCTGTGTTTATAAATATAAATTTAATATATTTGAACTTTTTTGTTGTTTGTGCATTTATACATAATATCTTTGATTAATGATAATCAATGATAATATTATGTATATTATATTATAGCACCTGAGTTAATTTGGATTGTTTTTAAGAAGTCATGTGAATTTACTACTCATAAATTCGTTATAGTTTGACTTGGTTTATATTTATTTTAATATAGATTGTATTATAAACTATTAACTATTAACTCCAGCCTTCCCCTTGTATCTGACCTTGTTTACACATAAACTGGAGTGATCTATTTTATATATTAGCTGGACATTAGTGATAAGTCTGATGAGTGTGTCATATCTAGATCCAAAAGAACCATACCGGTTATTTTAGACCCCAAAAAACTACTGCCGGCTTAATAATATATAAACATTTTATTCAGCATCGGCAAGGCGCCAGTCTACCATAGGTTGTCCCTGTTTGAATTTACTATTGTGTAGCTAAGTATAAACAAATACTAACAATTAAGCATTGGTAGTATATATGGAAAAAAAATGTCAACCACAAAATAAAAAATAGCTGTATATTTCAATAACAAATGGAACTTATCACAGATGTTATAAAAATAGCGTAGACAGTAGACACAACGCGGTCACACGGCGCGCGTAACAGTGTTTTTGTATACTATTATAATTTATAACTTATAAGGTTCTGTTCAAATAATAAGTGTCAGCTAAAATACGTTCTATGACATTATTTTCTACCTAAATAGTTTTAGTAAATATTATTTTCGACTTAAATATTTTTCGGCTATTATATTTTCGGTTAATATATGTTTTGGTTTTAAATTTTTTCGGAATTATTATTTTCGGCATATATATATAACATGATAACTAATACACAGATATGAAAATATATAATACAAAATTAAATAATATTTAACTATAATTTATTATTGTGTTATTGCCTATTGGAAGTTGTAAAGTATTTAAGTAAATGTGTTTAATTTTATTGTCGGGTATCGAATAGTTTCGTATGAGGTATTCACGATGTATTGTTTTAAATAGATAGGTATAATACATCGGTATTAAATAATTTAAAAAAAAAGTATAATTTCATTGAAATTTGATCAATGAACATTCTGCTTTACTTATTATAAAACGTGTAAGTATGTTTTAAAAAATATTTTTTTTTACAAACTCAAGAGACAATTTATTGTTGGTAAATTATCACTATAATATAATATTGTAAATATTGTTTCATATACTTTCAGTTTTTTTTTAATATAAATTTCAATAATAGAAACTGATTTGATTATAACTTAAATAAAAAAACTCAAAACAGGAGACAGGTCACACAGTGAATTAAAAATAGTTTAAGCCTTATTGCATTAATTATGAAATGTACAAGTTTTCCCCTTTAAATAAACAATACTAGCCGCACAACATACACGGATAATAATCGTGCATTTTTTATAAATATTGTATATGTTGGTACCCCTTCGAGTGGCTGCTTGTCGAGTGGCTCCGTGTCGATTTTCGGTGGTAGTTTGTCGAGTGGCTCTTTGAGGTGTAACCATCGGGCACTTCATTTTTCGAGTTTTTAAAGTTGGCAGAACTGTGAACGGGAAATTAAAAATTACAATACTGTCTATTATATCGTATAAATAATAACTCGAATGTCGCTAAAAACAGCAAAGCCGCAATTATTGTCATTTTTTTTTTTTTAAAGACTATTGGTGTCTTTAACGATGTTTTAAAACGATCACCCTGTATGCGGATCATCCTTATAACACGACCCTCATGTATGTAGCCGCTGGATTACCTACGTTGTTCGAAGGGGAGGCGCGGCGATCGAGGCACCCTGGTGGCATCTGCTTGTAACAGCAACGCGGTTCGGCAACGCTGCCGCAAGTCAGGTCGTCCCCGGGCAGAGCCTATTCGAATCAATAACGAAGACCTCTCCACGCCGCCATGCACACTCCACACGGGCACTCTGTGATCAGGCGATCCCTCTGACGGTTATGTTCAGCTGTCGTTTCCAAGCCCAAAAGAGTCGTGCAGACCACACGAGGCGTCCTGTTTTTGTGAGTATACATTTATCTATTTATTGTACATAAAATAACATGTAGGTATATTATAACACACAAACGTTTGCGCGTGTATATTATAAATATATGGATAGGTGGACGCATGTTTTACACTCGGGTTTATATTTTATTTGCCGCCCCAAGAAAGGGTTTGTAGTCAAGCGCGGGGTAAACGTTAACGGTTAAAATATGTAAACGATAATATTTTTTTAAAAATTTAAACACTTATTTCCAGGATAAAAATAATATTACACATAGTAATGTCACACTAAATAAGAACCTGTGCAAACATTTAGCACTCAACGAAGTCTTGTAATGGGTTAAATTAAGGTTATCGAATTTAAATAAGCTGCATGATTTAAGTTATATACATTCATTTAGTTAACACATTATAAAATGTATGCGTTACACTAATATTGAACCAAATTTGAAAAAATTTTGACTTGGAATGTATATCAGGTCACTTTTTTGTGAGCTTTATTGCCCGATTCTGAAATATGGCACTGTTGTTTAGGATCTCCATACTGCTTCTAATTCTATGCAGCTTGAAAGGGTCAACAAAAGTTTTTGTAGTTTGCAAGCCATTTGTTACACATTCCATGTGAAGATTTCTTCCTCCAATGCGGACCCTTCCTTTCTAGACTATTTTTTTAAACTTATAAATTGTAAGTTTATATTGAGTACTTATAGGTTTAATTTTTATTTTAATTTGTAACTCCATGATGAATTCTATATTATATTTTTCTGTAATCAAGGACAGTATCAAGCCCGTTTATATTCTAATAAATAAATAAATTGTAATATGGTCATTTTTCATTTTTTGAAACCAAGGTATACAATATACCTAATACTTGGGCTTAAATACCTTTAGGTGAAAGCACAACATTAATTAATAGGTAGGCACTAAATTGCTTACTGGGCTTTTGTTCGTAACAGTGCAAGCGGTGTAAACAACATATTATTTTTATATATTTATACAGCGTATGCGCTATACTTAAGAATACGTGTCTGTATTAAATAATAGTGGCGTACTTAGAATTTGTCATATGATTGATCTTCAATGGGTTATCTAATCTTGTCCAGACTCCTGATTCTGTAATATGTATAACTCTCTAAAAAATTATGCTGGAATAATGGATTATGACTTATGACCACGGTGAACACTTAGTAAACTTAGTTACTTTTTAAACAGATCAGAAAGAACTTCATAACAAGGCACCAGCCTAATAATACAATACTTATTACTAATTAGGTGTGCTACGTAAAAGTTTAGGTCAAGTAAGATGTAAGTATGACCTGTAGTCTGCACTCACTCACACTGTACATTATTATTCATAATATTTGAAACACTTTTACATTGATTATACATACATTTAGATTATGTAGGTGTAGTTAATTACTACGTATTTTTAACTCTCGGGGTACTACTAAACAACCATAATATTTGCGCCTATGTGAATCCCTCTAAAAAGGTTCAAAATCTTTTATTACTTCATAATGATATTCAAATTGGTAATGAACTCGTATAATTTTAGTCTGCTTAAACAAAAATATTTTAACAAATATTGTGGAAAAATATGTTTGTAAAGGAAGTTTCAAACTTCCATTAATACACAAATATATTAAAAAAGTGACAGATTTCTCTATATAGTATTGTAACGATGGATTTTGCCTGACTTATTATTAGCAATAATATTATTGTGCATGGCTGGTAGCTATCGTTACTTCCAAACCAAATCTTTGGAGTCTCTAATAATTACCTAATCAATTCGGCATCTTTTTATATTTTTGTGCGTGTCACTCCGCCTGTTCTTGTCTTCGGATACCAAGGACCCCAGGTACAGGTTTCTATACATTTTATACTTATTGTTTTCCAGCTATTTTAATATTTTAATCGTTAACTTAATTTCTATTCGGCGTTAAGCCTTTCTAAATAAATAGTATTGTGCGTTGCAACTTGAGAGTTTAGTTAATTCATAGTTTAGTTCATTTTAGTTCATTCAAGGTACGACCGGCCCTTTACTCTTCGGGCGGTTATATAAATTTATAAAGAGTCTCAAGGATTATTTCAGGGTAGATACTGGTTAGCTTCCTGTCCCGGATAGGGTCCTTCGATTTAGCCCTAGAAGGCGGACAGTCATGAGTGTGGTCCACTCACCGCACTGCGCCGTAACAGTATAAGAAATTGAGACTAGCTGTTAGGTACATTATACTCAGAATATCTGAACCTTAACTGTGTGCCTGTATAAAAAAAATAATAGGTTAACCCCACTAAAATAGATATGTTCGTTACAGACTTATACAGTTTATATTTTTAATTTTAGTGGTCCTAATATATTTTTTTTGTAGAGTATACAAATAATAATTTGAATCTTTTGTATCAATGTGTGCATTGTGTGATCATATTAAGTATTTATTATTTTATTTATTAGCACATTAGTTATCAGTATTTTATTTTAGTAGATATGAGGGGCACAAAATATATATAATATGATACTATACATATTTAAATAAAATAAAATTTAAAAGTATTTAGTTATTTTAAATTTAATTAAAAAATATATAAATGTGTTTATAGTCAATTTTCACATCATATAATTAATTTACGTCAGTCGAAACTCAAAATATTATTTTAAGTATTAACAAATATTATTTCCTCAATTTTAATTAAAACTTGTATTGATATATTTTTATGTACATACAATTATAACTAATACATAGAAAAACTTTATAAAAAAATCAAAAACATCTTTGTGAACAATTTATATTATTTAATAAGAATTTACTAGTATTATTACTCTTAACTAATATTTCACTATTGTTTTCCCAAAATGTTAAGTGGAGTGATGGTTTTTCATTCATTTATTCTAAACTTCTCTACATATACATTTTCTTAAATTAGTTTTATAATTATAATTAATAATACAATTTGTTATATTTTGTATTTTATATACAATATGTCATATTTCGTCCATAACCACTGTTTTTAACATGAATTCCCCTTCACAGATCAAACTTAATTGATATTAAACAAGTTGTAATATAATAATAATAAAATTCATCTAAATTATGTACTCTAACTTCAATGTCCTTCAGATAAAATCACCCAGGATGGCCTACATTTTCTAGTTTCTAGCTGTTCAGTCTTACTCTTCTTTAACTTATATCTGTTATTGTGTTTTATGCTAAGCAATACAACCAATGACTCAAAATTTATCTACAGTAGTCTTATGAATGTTATAATTGTAATCAATGTTATATTCCACATAAAGTTTAGGACATTTTATAAAAATAAATGAAGACATGAAGTGTGGTTTTATAAAACAATAAAATAGCAGTTTATGAAAATTGTTTAGTATATTTAATAAAAATATAAAAATATTGAAATATTTACTAAATAAAATTAAGTTTTTTTTTGTGATGATAACCGTGTGATAACATTTTGTGATAACAGTGTGGTAACCATTGTGGTAACTTGGGAGCTTCTGACCATCTGGGAACCTATGACTCTGGGAACCTATGACCGAATGCCAAAAATAAGTATTATGTTTAGCCTAGGTACGGGTATAGTGCGATTACAGATTTGTGATTGCCTACCGAGCGAAGCGAGAAATATTTTTTAACGTACATTTTCTGCCGCACGAACAAAAACGAACTATACGTTTTGTCACCACCTGCCGGACGCCGGTTGGGTTTGGTCTGCAGGGACGACGCCGGCAGGGTCGCCTCCCGTAATCCCTACGGTTACCGTGTATGTAAAACATATTATGACGCAGTGGGGAGGGCCACGACAATTGTAACCGTTATTCACCCTTGTGGTTCTGCAGCTGCTCGCCATACGCAGCACGCCTCACACCCCTCGGTTTATGTCGGTTATTGACATTTTTCATCCGCACTTCGTACGGGGCACGTTGAAAGAAAAGGGCTGGCGCGCGTCCGTCGTCGACTGCAGGGTACAATAATTATTATTATTTTCAATGTGTTATAACTTTTTTTTCTCCGGTTCGAATTAATTTAACGTTGAAATTGTATTGAGAATTTATCGATTTAATTAATGTGACCAGAACGCCAGAGTTGTAGCCACGTTGCCGTTTTGTCATCTACACGTCCTGACGTCATGACGGGTCATGACCCGTCGGTGAGTATCACAATACTTAGTTACATTACCTATTGTTGTGGACCTCAATGCACAACTTCACTCAACGTGCTTAGATTGTAGGATATACCGTCGATGTATTTAAAATATAACCACCATAAATATTTTTAATGTATATATAATTAGTATTCTTTCACGTTACATCAGAATAAGTATTTTAATAAAGTATTTTTATATTGAATATATAATAATCACATGTATAGAAGTTTAATAATTATGAGCCTGACACAGTACAATTCGGTTGAATTCGCAAATCAAGACTCAAAAGTAATATTTTAACAAATGAACCCGATGGGTACTGCAAGGCTTTTCTACTGCCTACACACATTGATAGCCACCGTGTGGGCTACGCTCACAACACTATGTTACTTTATACACACACCGTAATAAAATAAAATCACATGCGATTTAGAAATGTCCGATTAGTACTCACTTAATTGTCGTTCATAGCCGCTTCTCTGGTAGTGGCAATTTCCATCAGAGTTGAATATGTTGTTCCAACCTTTGACGATCTTGAATCGGTCCCGAACCCATGCCAACTACAAAAATATCTCAGATAACAGTCAATAGTTCCTATGAAAAACAACATTTCAAAGCTAGGTTCTTAACGCGTGCGCCGTGCGCCCCATTGGCACACTGATTTGTCATGTCTTCATTTGGCTTGATAGAAAGCATGCCTTTCAAATTAAGACTTTGTTGGCTTATAATATTTATTTAAACTCGCCATTAAAGTTTCATATGCGACGTCTTCTGGCTTGTTGGGACACATAGACTGAAAAGCACTTTATGTATTTCTTCGCTGACCGACAAAAGCAATATGACTTTTAAACATTATTTTTAAAAGCATTTTTGAAAAGATTAATGGTGATGTCCATACCTGTTAACCCGGCGTTGGGCGCGCCACGGTCTTTTTGACCGCCCTATAATTTTCTAGATAAAATACATTATTTTATACAAAAATTATATTTTGAGATTTACAAATCAATATTTTATAAAATTTTTACAAAATATTTTTTTTATAAAAAAACACGAAAACTTTATATTATTTAAAATAAATAATGTAATATTTGTAAAATGTTATAGTTAAAAAATTTTAATACTCTGAACAATCTGATAAATTGTTTTTTTCTTCGTGACAATATTGGCAATAAGTAACTGTGTGCTCTTTACAAATAAAATCTTCACAATTTGTACATGGGTTTTCGTTTTTCTATTTTTTTTTCTATCGCAGTAATAACATCGTCCTTCACGGGATGGTCCAGGGTTACATTGTTCGACATTTTTTTCACCCAAAATTGATGAAATTTTTTTCTTTACCTCTCTTGGTAATGTCAAGATTTGTCTACGTTGTTTTAAGTAGTCTATTGTAAGTTGCTTACCAAGTTTCTGTAAGAACTCACGCCTTTTTATTTGACAGTTATTGTTCGCTTGATATATAAGTTGACAATTTATTCCCGCGATATTCAAAAGACTGAAAAAAATTGTAAGAGGCCAACGACGACTTATTCGAGAGACTGAATAGTTACCTTTTAGTTCATCCACCACATCTACGCCCCCTTTGGTGGTGTTATAAAATGTAATTATGTCAGGTTTGTTATCTGAATTTGAGTTGATGGCCTTATCGTGGTGCATTGTAGACAGCAATAATACAACCTTATTTTTTTTCGGAACAAGCGACACTAATGTTATATCTTTGGTAAATCCAAACATACTCAGTTTGATAGTTTTACCACGGGTATGACAAAAATCTGGGGGTATTTCTCTTTTGTTTTTGACATTTTCATGTCTTAGCTCTGGCACATAACCGAAAATAGCGTTATCAAAAGGGCGTAACGAAAAAAGCGAAAGGGTTGGGGACGGGAGTGGAATAGGGGGTAGGAGATAAGGGTGAGATTTAGCCGGTAAATAACCGAAAAAAAGCGTTACGCTGTTACGCGCCGCAATGTAACAAAAACTACGAAGCGACGACGTAAGACAATTATCGGAATGACCATTTTGGATCTATTTCGAATGTTAATCTGTTACGCTGTTATCTGATTTGAGATAAGAGATATGTTGTACGTTCAACGTTCAAATTAGAACTAAATAATAAATTCAAAACAGTTTAAGGGCCCAATTTCTCTATGAATTGTTTTAAGCCAGATAATAAACATTTCAATTTTAGCCAGAAACTTGACGTTTTATTATACTAGCTTGTTACCGCTCGTTAATATACTATATCATTATCTATAATTCCACAACTAATCTATATTTATTAGGTACTTCAACGAGACATGAAAATGCTCTTTCGTGGCTGCAAAAACTTTTTCGGATAGTTCCTACCATGGTTATTCGGTGTTGTTTCAGTAATTCAGTAGCCAGTGGTACTGATGTAAACCAATTGTCACATGTGACATTTCTCCCTGTTTTTGAAATAGGTTTTATGAGTCTCAAAACGACGTCTTTTCCACTATTTAGAACTTTATATAGTCCTTCTTCCTGCTGTCCACAATAAATTTCCATATTTAGGGTATAAAAAGTACGACTATCAACTAACGAGAATACTTTTATGCCATATTTTGCAGGTTTATTAGCGATATATTGACGAAATCTACATTTACCTTTAAATGACTCAAGCATTTCGTCAACCGTTACATATTCACTGACTGTATAATTATTTTGACAACGATTGACAAATCCATCAAACATATCTCTTACAGGAGCTAATCTATCAGTTTTTATTCGAGTACTTCTTGAATTAACGTCATCAAACCTCAAACATTGTAATACAAAACAAAATCTTTTTATATTCATAGTTGCATGAAATTAGTTAACACCTAAGCCATTAGTTCTCCACAAATCACATAAATTTTGATGAGACGAACGTAAAGAACCAGATAAATATAATAATCCTATGACTGCTTTCATCTCTATAATATTGGTGTCTTTAGCATCTCGAATTCGCACAAAACGTTCTCTTTTTTTTTAATTTTTATATTTGTAAAATTAACAATTTCTAATTATACATCATCAGAAAAAAATAATGTCCAGGAATCAACTATAGTATTTGCATTTTTTGCAAGCCCTTTGACACCTGGTAAATTATGTGACCTAGTTCTACTATTACAAGGTGGTGGTTGTGAATTCCATTTAGTACCATCTTTTCCTTTATAACTTTTATCGGTAGACTCATCTTCATCAGAAGATAATTCAGACTCCTCGGTACATGTATTATGTTCGCTTTCCTCCACAACATCCTTAGCATCGATGTCACTGTCACTAAAATCCTCATCAGATAAGAATTCCTCTTCTAATGCGTCAATAATAATACGTTCGTCCATATTACACTCAATCAAAAGTACAACGAATATTATGTACACTGATTTCAAATTGACAAAAACAAGTAATACGTACCAGTGTCCAGTTGTAGGAAATCACGTCCAACTCGTAAATGAAAAGAAAAGATAAAAACAAACCTAAGTTATCTACTTGATACAATAAACCCGTTATCAGCCTGTTAATAACATACAACCTCATTAGGCGCGTGTCGGTCGAAATGACCGCAATTCATGATACCTTACTTCTCTCTTAGTTTTGTCGATGCACAAGTAATTACATTTATTTAGAATATAATTATATCATTTTTAATAATATTTTTAAAAGGTTTAAAGAGTATCAATGGTTTAAATGTAAAATTTATGTATTTTATTGAAGAAATTAAAAAAACGCGGTCGTTTTGACCATAGCGCGCCTAACGCCGGGTTAAAAAGTTCTAGAAGAAACCAATTATTTGATTGAACTTCGTTTTGAAGTCAGCTGTGGTCATTTTATATTATTGTGAATACCAGTGGCATACTTAGCAATTTTTCCTGGAGGGAGGTCCAGATCATTTTCACAGCAAAATGCCGTGGGGGGCTTCTTTTAAAGTATTTACTAATAACTCGATTGTATTTAAAGTATTTTTTAAATCAATGCGTTCTTTCTGTAGTTACAGACAGGCAGTCCAAAGGATAAAAAAGTCTAAAATATATTTTTTTGTATTAATATTTAAACATTAGAATCAATAAATTAATTTACCTTTGTAACATATAGAGAAATAAGAAACTCAGAATCCAATACACTTTTTAATAAAATATTAGCATCTATAGAAGATGGTGCACCCCATATAGAATAAATTGTTTCAAGTGTTTTGACTACAAATGGTAGCAACTCAACAAAATGATTAATGACTCATACTTCTGGACCCATCTTGTTTCACACTGCCTTTTCAGTGTTCTAGCATTGTAATTTGTCGGACGGTATCAAATTCGCGCTAATATTCAGTTATTATTTCTTAGTATTTCATAACTTTGGTAAGAACCTTTGCCGCCGTAATCTGCTGCAGATTAGCATTGGCCGTTTAATAACTATTCTATCTATAATCGTGGTTTATAACAGTAAACAGGCATCAGGTTAGTTAGGCCCTCGAGATAATATTGCCATCATGGCATCACTGCATCTTTTCAACTTACAACTGGCAACCATGCATAAAGCATAGTATTATGATAAAAAAAAATGTTTTTTCAAATTAATTATTAATAATTACATAATAAACAAAATTTCACATGTTTATATTAGATATCAATAGGACCAGGGGGGGGGGGTCTTGACCCAATGGACCCCCCCTCCCCCCCAATAAATACGGCACTGGTGAATACACTGCACTTGACAAATAATAAAATATATGATTATAAATATAGATTGTGAATTCTGTATCCTTAGCGAAGTAGGTGAATAGTTCTACTGTTTTTGGATTGGTATGAATAGCACTAACGTAAGAGAAATAAAAATGTTGACAAACGGAATAAATTGATAAATGTGCATCGTGCGTTTTGGCGAAAAAGAGACTTGACTAAGTTGGTTTGTGAGAGTAAATTGACTTGCGGGTTAATTATTGATGGTTAATTGATTGAATAATTTTCATAACATTAATTTTCTTATTAAATGTTTAAAAATATATTATTGCTGTATTGGTAGAATTAATTTGTAAAATTCAAATTTGTTGATAGTCTTAAAGAGTATGAACAACAAATTTGTACTTCGTAAAATCATACTGGACACGAAAGGCAAAGCGCCACTGAGATACTTGGTTCAAGCCAACTTGGCTTTGAAATTTCAACTCTTTTATAAATTTATTCACAGTTAAAAAAAACTTTAATTAGTCATGTAGGATGCTAGAGACTGTACTGTTATTTATACTAGAACAGCTGTATACTTCAAGGACAACTTCTAGTAATAATATATATATATATATATATATATGTTAATTGATGTTTGTGTAGTTTAACAAACACTCAATTTTTAGCCGATTTCTGCATTAGAAAAATCTGTTCTGATACTTCAAATGGGAATTAGATAGAGTGTACCGCTCGATTATTACGCCCTCCACCGTTGTATCACTACCACAACTCACACAGCGCTATCTCTAAATACGGGGGTCTTTTTGCTAGATCCTGTACAAGAAGATATTTATTATTACTTTTCTTAGTAAAAATTGCTAAATTAGGATGTCTCTTTTTCTTTTTATATTATTGATTATGTTAAAGAAACAAAGTTTGTTAAATGTACAACAATTTGTTGGAAGTAATATAATATGTTAACATGCATAAACCAAGGCTTTAATTTAATCCATAAAAAGAAATAATATAGGTCGATATTTCTTTGAATAAAATAAAAAAATATATATATGTATATATTATATAACATAGTTGATGCTTTAAATTCAGTAAAGAAAATATAAATTATTAATTTCATTTTAAATGGAATTTGCAAATTAAGTTTGTCGAGAATTATAATCAGAAGTAATCATATATATTATACTATTAATAAAAAAAATAAAAAAAATTGTTGACATTTGAATTGGTTAATAAAAAAAAATCAGTTATATTTTAGTCATCATTTTAATTTATATTAGTTTATAAATTATATTTAACTAATTTGTTTTACATATATATTATATAATATTAATTAAAATTATTAATATGTCCAGTTTATTGTGAGTACCTTACTGTGGTAACATATCACCAGTGATATATTTTATCGCTATACTTTTCATACGTATGGAATATGACCAAAAAATAAAATAAATTGTCATTAATAAACATGAAAAGCGAGCAGTATTCAGGTAATATGGATATTACACCATGTCAAGAAAACGCGCTTTAAAAAATGTACTGACGGGGCTACAACTAAAACTAAGCGGGTAGTATTTTGGTAATATATATATATTATGAGAATACACGCTTTAAAAAAAAAAAAAAATTGCTCACGATTTGAAACAAAAATGTCTGTAATAAACGGCGACATATTTACGTTGTTGTCGTTGAGTTATGAGTATAAAATAATATGTCTATAAATGTTGGCACTGTAGTATGATGTTAATATTATTTAAAAAAATATAAATTGGACATTATAATTTTAATTTTAAATTTTCTGACAAGAAAATTTTATCAGGTCTGATAAAAACAAAAAATTAACTGTGTTGTAATCCAACAAAAAACAAAACGTGTAACATCAATTCAATGTTAACTGAGTATAACAATATAATGATTACTATTAAAAAAACATAATATTGAAAATAAAGATTTTAGATTCTCGACAACTTAAAACTCGAAAAAAAAAATAACTTTGAATACAACACCTTTTTAAAGGTTTCATGTTTATAAAGCGTCAATTTTTATGTAATATATTATTTTTTCCCTACAGACATAATCATAACCACAAAATTATATTTTTTTGGGCAACTTATACGTAATTTTTATGAATATTTATTAAATTTAGATACAGTTAATATAAGTTGGGTAAAAATGAAATAGTCTACAGCTGTGCTGAGAATATGGCAGATTACTTGGTGCGCTTCACCTTATTTTAACATTTAGCTATTTTTTCAAATTATCCTAATGACCTTGATACTATTATTTCCTTGTACAGGAATGATTGGATTGCTAGGAAACTGCTGATAAGTAACAATTACAATGGATTGGGGAAATTTTCTAACTGACGTGGATCCTAAAATGATTGGGCGGCCCCTCGGATCTCTCATTATGGATTACCCCAATACCTATTTTATTGCCCCATAAATTACAACTGACTCACCTTTGGAGATTGTAAATTCTGTGTCCTTAGCTAAGTAGGTAAATTGTTCTACTGCTTTTGGATTGGTATGAATAGCACAAACGTACGAAAAATACAAATTTTGATGAACGGAATAAATCAATAAATGTGCGTTGTGCATTTTGGCGTAGATGGAACTTGACTAAGTTAGTTTTTATCTATTGGTTAACCTTTTTATACGATTTTGACATAGGAATAAGTTACTAAAAAAAAAAAAAAAATTTTTTAGTATACATTTTTTAACAGAAAATATTGTTTTTGAACTTATAAATTAATTAAAATAAAACTTCTTATAGTTGGTGTTATTTAAAGTACAAAAAGAACTTTTTGTTTTATTCCTTCGTGCACAGGGGCTATTTTTTTTGCCTCATACAATGTCTGTGTGGCGTTTTCTGTGGAAGGACGACCTCTTCTTCGTGGGCTTGGTTTGTTCAATTCACAAAGCACCTCAGAAATAAGTAACTTAAAATCTACTAGTGGTATATAAGCATCTGGATGCACTCTTCGGTATAAGAATCAAGAATTTACGTTTAGCTAACACAACTTTTGCAACTCGCCTTACACAAACTGGATCGGTGTATTACCTTAAGTTGTCTGGTAGGAACCGTCGATAGTCCAGATTCGTCAACATTGTATATTTGATGAGGTTGATAATGTTTATACCTTATTTACGAACACTGTTTAATGTTATCATAACAATCAAAAACACAAAAGTGATGACAAATCCTGCGCTAAATAAATGAGTCAGTTTCTTGTTCATGAGTAATGTATTCCAAATTTTCAAACAAATTTGTATTCTTATTATTTATATTGTCATTGTCATCTTCATTGCCATTGCCATCTTTGTTTGAATTTTCTTAAAACAGGATACGATTTGATAAAATATGAACCACTGTCTGTAGTTGAAGCAACTATCTAGTTATGTATTTTATAGGTCGTATGAATCTTGTACAAAGTAGTAGCCAAATATATTTAATGACGCTGAAGAGACTTTGAATCTATCCAATAGCACGTAACTCTAAAATAACATCTTTTATCTTTACTCCAACAGTCAGCTGTAATTGCAACATATATAATGTTTCCAAGTGTTGAAGCAATATTGCCAATCACAGATAAAAAATGCTTATTAATATGTAATTTTAAGTTATTCTGCACATAACCTTAAGATCTTTAGGGAGGCCTAGTTTTACCAAACTCAACCGATGATTTATCGAATACACTTAAAGGTTCTGTTTCACTCACAACAAATTTGATTATATTTTTACGATATATGATCATATAATTTGGAATATTTACCCCGCATTACGATTATTAAAATGGAGTTAATGGGTTTTCCAAGAATTAAATCCCAAGCTTTGTATATGTTACCAAGTTTATACTTTGAGAAAAATGGTTTTTGGAAAATGTGAAAACAATATACTTTTTAGTGTTTTGTTACAATGATATTACTTGATTTTATAATGACCAACCGCTAAAGTGTGAATCCTGTTAATTAATTTTTGAAGTCTCCAAGGATTTGACACGCTTTTGCTTCAATTCCATCGTTTTACCTACAATACACACAGCGTAGAATGTGTTGTAATATTAATTTTATTTATTAAAAAAAACTATATTCATACCAAATACAGCATTGTTCATAGACTTACAAAAATGTTTTCAAAATCATTTAATGCAGATTTTCGCTTTTGTGTGTTCTATATAATAAGATCTATATAATAAGAAAGCCAAGGTGATTGACGAAACTGTAAAACTCTATGCATTTGCATTATTCAAAATATGGGGTTAAATATTTTGTTATTATTTTAAATAGCAATTTTATAGACTCTATCCAACCAAGTGTCTGGTTGGAACTCTGTCAAAAGTAGCAATAGAAGTTGACTCCACTAAACCATGATCAATAATATTGTGTGAACATTTTTCCCGCTCGTTCATTTCTTGAAGAATCTTTGAGACAGGTCCAAAGTAGGTGGGATTAGCTGCATTTTGCAAACTAGCTTCAACAACTATAACTATATTTTTGAGAGTATCTAATTACTTGCGCAGGGTTAAATTATCACATTTAAGATTTTTCAACTGGCTCGGAGAGACTGTTATTCAGAGAATCAAATTGTGCTTCTTGAGATTCAATAAGTTTTTTATTAGACGCTAGAATACTGGATTGGGACTCTTTAAGACCTGAGTGCGCCTTCTGTATGTCTTAATTGGACAGAGTGGCCATTTCAATAGGGCTATTGTCAGAAGAAGTCGTTTTGGCGCACAGCAAACAACCAATAAAAAAAATACGAGAATTATGTGATGCTTCAGAGCTAATTTAGCGAAGGTGAGAATGATTTTTACTCCACTAAACCATGATCAATAATATTGTGTGAACATTTTTCCCGCTCGTTCATTTCTTGAAGAATCTTTGAGACAGAGTCCAAAGTAGGTGGGATTAGCTGCATTTTGCAAACTAGCTTCAACAACTATAACTATATTTTTGAGAGTATCTAATTACTTGCGCAGGGTTAAATTATCACATTTAAGATTTATCAACTGGCTCGGAGAGACTGTTATTCAGAGAATCAAATTGTGCTTTTTGAGATTCAATAAGTTTTTTATTAGACGCTAGAATACTGGATTGGGACTCTTTAAGACCTGAGTGCGCCTTCTGTATGTCTTAATTGGACAGAGTGGCCATTTCAATAGGGCTATTGTCAGAAGAAGTCGTTTTGGCGCACAGCAAACAACCAATAAAAAAAATACGAGAATTATGTGATGCTTCAGAGCTAATTTAGCGAAGGTGAGAATGATTTTTACTCCACTAAACCATGATCAATAATATTGTGTGAACATTTTTCCCGCTCGTTCATTTCTTGAAGAATCTTTGAGACAGGGTCCAAAGTAGGTGGGATTAGCTGCATTTTGCAAACTAGCTTCAACAACTATAACTTTATTTTTGAGAGTATCTAATTACTTGCGCAGGGTTAAATTATCACATTTAAGATTTATCATCTGGCTCGGAGAGACTGTTATTCAGAGAATCAAATTGTGCTTCTTGAGATTCAATAAGTTTTTTATTAGACGCTAGAATACTGGATTGGGACTCTTTAAGACCTGAGTGCGCCTTCTGTATGTCTTAATTGGACAGAGTGGCCATTTCAATAGGGCTATTGTCAGAAGAAGTCGTTTTGGCGCACAGCAAACAACCAATAAAAAATATACGAGAATTATGTGATGCTTCAGAGCTAATTTAGCGAAGGTGAGAATGATTTTTACTCCACTAAACCATGATCAATAATATTGTGTGAACATTTTTCCCGCTCGTTCATTTCTTGAAGAATCTTTGAGACAGGGTCCAAAGTAGGTGGGATTAGCTGCATTTTGCAAACTAGCTTCAACAACTATAACTTTATTTTTGAGAGTATCTAATTACTTGCGCAGGGTTAAATTATCACATTTAAGATTTATCATCTGGCTCGGAGAGACTGTTATTCAGAGAATCAAATTGTGCTTCTTGAGATTCAATAAGTTTTTTATTAGACGCTAGAATACTGGATTGGGACTCTTTAAGACCTGAGTGCGCCTTCTGTATGTCTTAATTGGACAGAGTGGCCATTTCAATAGGGCTATTGTCAGAAGAAGTCGTTTTGGCGCACAGCAAACAACCAATAAAAAAAATACGAGAATTATGTGATGCTTCAGAGCTAATTTAGCGAAGGTGAGAATGATTTTTACTCCACTAAACCATGATCAATAATATTGTGTGAACATTTTTCCCGCTCGTTCATTTCTTGAAGAATCTTTGAGACAGGGTCCAAAGTAGGTGGGATTAGCTGCATTTTGCAAACTAGCTTCAACAACTATAACTTTATTTTTGAGAGTATCTAATTACTTGCGCAGGGTTAAATTATCACATTTAAGATTTATCATCTGGCTCGGAGAGACTGTTATTCAGAGAATCAAATTGTGCTTCTTGAGATTCAATAAGTTTTTTATTAGACGCTAGAATACTGGATTGGGACTCTTTAAGACCTGAGTGCGCCTTCTGTATGTCTTAATTGGACAGAGTGGCCATTTCAATAGGGCTATTGTCAGAAGAAGTCGTTTTGGCGCACAGCAAACAACCAATAAAAAAATACGAGAATTATGTGATGCTTCAGAGCTAATTTAGCGAAGGTGAGAATGATTTTTACTCCACTAAACCATGATCAATAATATTGTGTGAACATTTTTCCCGCTCGTTCATTTCTTGAAGAATCTTTGAGACAGAGTCCAAAGTAGGTGGGATTAGCTGCATTTTGCAAACTAGCTTCAACAACTATAACTATATTTTTGAGAGTATCTAATTACTTGCGCAGGGTTAAATTATCACATTTAAGATTTTTCATCTGGCTCGGAGAGACTGTTATTCAGAGAATCAAATTGTGCTTTTTGAGATTCAATAAGTTTTTTATTAGACGCTAGAATACTGGATTGGGACTCTTTAAGACCTGAGTGCGCCTTCTGTATGTCTTAATTGGACAGAGTGGCCATTTCAATAGGGCTATTGTCAGAAGAAGTCGTTTTGGCGCACAGCAAACAACCAATAAAAAAAATACGAGAATTATGTGATGCTTCAGAGCTAATTTAGCGAAGGTGAGAATGATTTTTACTCCACTAAACCATGATCAATAATATTGTGTGAACATTTTTCCCGCTCGTTCATTTCTTGAAGAATCTTTGAGACAGGGTCCAAAGTAGGTGGGATTAGCTGCATTTTGCAAACTAGCTTCAACAACTATAACTTTATTTTTGAGAGTATCTAATTACTTGCGCAGGGTTAAATTATCACATTTAAGATTTATCATCTGGCTCGGAGAGACTGTTATTCAGAGAATCAAATTGTGCTTCTTGAGATTCAATAAGTTTTTTATTAGACGCTAGAATACTGGATTGGGACTCTTTAAGACCTGAGTGCGCCTTCTGTATGTCTTAATTGGACAGAGTGGCCATTTCAATAGGGCTATTGTCAGAAGAAGTCGTTTTGGCGCACAGCAAACAACCAATAAAAAATATACGAGAATTATGTGATGCTTCAGAGCTAATTTAGCGAAGGTGAGAATGATTTTTACTCCACTAAACCATGATCAATAATAATGTGTGAACATTTTTCCCGCTCGTTCATTTCTTGAAGAATCTTTGAGACAGGGTCCAAAGTAGGTGGGATTAGCTGCATTTTGCAAACTAGCTTCAACAACTATAACTTTATTTTTGAGAGTATCTAATTACTTGCGCAGGGTTAAATTATCACATTTAAGATTTATCATCTGGCTCGGAGAGACTGTTATTCAGAGAATCAAATTGTGCTTCTTGAGATTCAATAAGTTTTTTATTAGACGCTAGAATACTGGATTGGGACTCTTTAAGACCTGAGTGCGCCTTCTGTATGTCTTAATTGGACAGAGTGGCCATTTCAATAGGGCTATTGTCAGAAGAAGTCGTTTTGGCGCACAGCAAACAACCAATAAAAAAAATACGAGAATTATGTGATGCTTCAGAGCTAATTTAGCGAAGGTGAGAATGATTTTTACTCCACTAAACCATGATCAATAATATTGTGTGAACATTTTTCCCGCTCGTTCATTTCTTGAAGAATCTTTGAGACAGGGTCCAAAGTAGGTGGGATTAGCTGCATTTTGCAAACTAGCTTCAACAACTATAACTTTATTTTTGAGAGTATCTAATTACTTGCGCAGGGTTAAATTATCACATTTAAGATTTATCATCTGGCTCGGAGAGACTGTTATTCAGAGAATCAAATTGTGCTTCTTGAGATTCAATAAGTTTTTTATTAGACGCTAGAATACTGGATTGGGACTCTTTAAGACCTGAGTGCGCCTTCTGTATGTCTTAATTGGACAGAGTGGCCATTTCAATAGGGCTATTGTCAGAAGAAGTCGTTTTGGCGCACAGCAAACAACCAATAAAAAAAATACGAGAATTATGTGATGCTTCAGAGCTAATTTAGCGAAGGTGAGAATGATTTTTACTCCACTAAACCATGATCAATAATATTGTGTGAACATTTTTCCCGCTCGTTCATTTCTTGAAGAATCTTTGAGACAGGGTCCAAAGTAGGTGGGATTAGCTGCATTTTGCAAACTAGCTTCAACAACTATAACTTTATTTTTGAGAGTATCTAATTACTTGCGCAGGGTTAAATTATCACATTTAAGATTTATCATCTGGCTCGGAGAGACTGTTATTCAGAGAATCAAATTGTGCTTCTTGAGATTCAATAAGTTTTTTATTAGACGCTAGAATACTGGATTGGGACTCTTTAAGACCTGAGTGCGCCTTCTGTATGTCTTAATTGGACAGAGTGGCCATTTCAATAGGGCTATTGTCAGAAGAAGTCGTTTTGGCGCACAGCAAACAACCAATAAAAAATATACGAGAATTATGTGATGCTTCAGAGCTAATATAGCGAAGGTGAGAATGATTTTTACTCCACTAAACCATGATCAATAATATTGTGTGAACATTTTTCCCGCTCGTTCATTTCTTGAAGAATCTTTGAGACAGGGTCCAAAGTAGGTGGGATTAGCTGCATTTTGCAAACTAGCTTCAACAACTATAACTTTATTTTTGAGAGTATCTAATTACTTGCGCAGGGTTAAATTATCACATTTAAGATTTATCATCTGGCTCGGAGAGACTGTTATTCAGAGAATCAAATTGTGCTTCTTGAGATTCAATAAGTTTTTTATTAGACGCTAGAATACTGGATTGGGACTCTTTAAGACCTGAGTGCGCCTTCTGTATGTCTTAATTGGACAGAGTGGCCATTTCAATAGGGCTATTGTCAGAAGAAGTCGTTTTGGCGCACAGCAAACAACCAATAAAAAATATACGAGAATTATGTGATGCTTCAGAGCTAATTTAGCGAAGGTGAGAATGATTTTTACTCCACTAAACCATGATCAATAATATTGTGTGAACATTTTTCCCGCTCGTTCATTTCTTGAAGAATCTTTGAGACAGGGTCCAAAGTAGGTGGGATTAGCTGCATTTTGCAAACTAGCTTCAACAACTATAACTTTATTTTTGAGAGTATCTAATTACTTGCGCAGGGTTAAATTATCACATTTAAGATTTATCATCTGGCTCGGAGAGACTGTTATTCAGAGAATCAAATTGTGCTTCTTGAGATTCAATAAGTTTTTTATTAGACGCTAGAATACTGGATTGGGACTCTTTAAGACCTGAGTGCGCCTTCTGTATGTCTTAATTGGACAGAGTGGCCATTTCAATAGGGCTATTGTCAGAAGAAGTCGTTTTGGCGCACAGCAAACAACCAATAAAAAAAATACGAGAATTATGTGATGCTTCAGAGCTAATTTAGCGAAGGTGAGAATGATTTTTACTCCACTAAACCATGATCAATAATATTGTGTGAACATTTTTCCCGCTCGTTCATTTCTTGAAGAATCTTTGAGACAGGGTCCAAAGTAGGTGGGATTAGCTGCATTTTGCAAACTAGCTTCAACAACTATAACTTTATTTTTGAGAGTATCTAATTACTTGCGCAGGGTTAAATTATCACATTTAAGATTTATCATCTGGCTCGGAGAGACTGTTATTCAGAGAATCAAATTGTGCTTCTTGAGATTCAATAAGTTTTTTATTAGACGCTAGAATACTGGATTGGGACTCTTTAAGACCTGAGTGCGCCTTCTGTATGTCTTAATTGGACAGAGTGGCCATTTCAATAGGGCTATTGTCAGAAGAAGTCGTTTTGGCGCACAGCAAACAACCAATAAAAAATATACGAGAATTATGTGATGCTTCAGAGCTAATTTAGCGAAGGTGAGAATGATTTTTACTCCACTAAACCATGATCAATAATATTGTGTGAACATTTTTCCCGCTCGTTCATTTCTTGAAGAATCTTTGAGACAGGGTCCAAAGTAGGTGGGATTAGCTGCATTTTGCAAACTAGCTTCAACAACTATAACTTTATTTTTGAGAGTATCTAATTACTTGCGCAGGGTTAAATTATCACATTTAAGATTTATCATCTGGCTCGGAGAGACTGTTATTCAGAGAATCAAATTGTGCTTCTTGAGATTCAATAAGTTTTTTATTAGACGCTAGAATACTGGATTGGGACTCTTTAAGACCTGAGTGCGCCTTCTGTATGTCTTAATTGGACAGAGTGGCCATTTCAATAGGGCTATTGTCAGAAGAAGTCGTTTTGGCGCACAGCAAACAACCAATAAAAAATATACGAGAATTATGTGATGCTTCAGAGCTAATTTAGCGAAGGTGAGAATGATTTTTACTCCACTAAACCATGATCAATAATATTGTGTGAACATTTTTCCCGCTCGTTCATTTCTTGAAGAATCTTTGAGACAGGGTCCAAAGTAGGTGGGATTAGCTGCATTTTGCAAACTAGCTTCAACAACTATAACTTTATTTTTGAGAGTATCTAATTACTTGCGCAGGGTTAAATTATCACATTTAAGATTTATCATCTGGCTCGGAGAGACTGTTATTCAGAGAATCAAATTGTGCTTCTTGAGATTCAATAAGTTTTTTATTAGACGCTAGAATACTGGATTGGGACTCTTTAAGACCTGAGTGCGCCTTCTGTATGTCTTAATTGGACAGAGTGGCCATTTCAATAGGGCTATTGTCAGAAGAAGTCGTTTTGGCGCACAGCAAACAACCAATAAAAAATATACGAGAATTATGTGATGCTTCAGAGCTAATTTAGCGAAGGTGAGAATGATTTTTACTCCACTAAACCATGATCAATAATATTGTGTGAACATTTTTCCCGCTCGTTCATTTCTTGAAGAATCTTTGAGACAGGGTCCAAAGTAGGTGGGATTAGCTGCATTTTGCAAACTAGCTTCAACAACTATAACTTTATTTTTGAGAGTATCTAATTACTTGCGCAGGGTTAAATTATCACATTTAAGATTTATCATCTGGCTCGGAGAGACTGTTATTCAGAGAATCAAATTGTGCTTTTTGAGATTCAATAAGTTTTTTATTAGACGCTAGAATACTGGATTGGGACTCTTTAAGACCTGAGTGCGCCTTCTGTATGTCTTAATTGGACAGAGTGGCCATTTCAATAGGGCTATTGTCAGAAGAAGTCGTTTTGGCGCACAGCAAACAACCAATAAAAAAAATACGAGAATTATGTGATGCTTCAGAGCTAATTTAGCGAAGGTGAGAATGATTTTTACTCCACTAAACCATGATCAATAATATTGTGTGAACATTTTTCCCGCTCGTTCATTTCTTGAAGAATCTTTGAGACAGGGTCCAAAGTAGGTGGGATTAGCTGCATTTTGCAAACTAGCTTCAACAACTATAACTTTATTTTTGAGAGTATCTAATTACTTGCGCAGGGTTAAATTATCACATTTAAGATTTATCATCTGGCTCGGAGAGACTGTTATTCAGAGAATCAAATTGTGCTTCTTGAGATTCAATAAGTTTTTTATTAGACGCTAGAATACTGGATTGGGACTCTTTAAGACCTGAGTGCGCCTTCTGTATGTCTTAATTGGACAGAGTGGCCATTTCAATAGGGCTATTGTCAGAAGAAGTCGTTTTGGCGCACAGCAAACAACCAATAAAAAAAATACGAGAATTATGTGATGCTTCAGAGCTAATTTAGCGAAGGTGAGAATGATTTTTACTCCACTAAACCATGATCAATAATATTGTGTGAACATTTTTCCCGCTCGTTCATTTCTTGAAGAATCTTTGAGACAGGGTCCAAAGTAGGTGGGATTAGCTGCATTTTGCAAACTAGCTTCAACAACTATAACTATATTTTTGAGAGTATCTAATTACTTGCGCAGGGTTAAATTATCACATTTAAGATTTTTCAACTGGCTCGGAGAGACTGTTATTCAGAGAATCAAATTGTGCTTTTTGAGATTCAATAAGTTTTTTATTAGACGCTAGAATACTGGATTGGGACTCTTTAAGACCTGAGTGCGCCTTCTGTATGTCTTAATTGGACAGAGTGGCCATTTCAATAGGGCTATTGTCAGAAGAAGTCGTTTTGGCGCACAGCAAACAACCAATAAAAAAAATACGAGAATTATGTGATGCTTCAGAGCTAATTTAGCGAAGGTGAGAATGATTTTTACTCCACTAAACCATGATCAATAATATTGTGTGAACATTTTTCCCGCTCGTTCATTTCTTGAAGAATCTTTGAGACAGGGTCCAAAGTAGGTGGGATTAGCTGCATTTTGCAAACTAGCTTCAACAACTATAACTATATTTTTGAGAGTATCTAATTACTTGCGCAGGGTTAAATTATCACATTTAAGATTTATCATCTGGCTCGGAGAGACTGTTATTCAGAGAATCAAATTGTGCTTCTTGAGATTCAATAAGTTTTTTATTAGACGCTAGAATACTGGATTGGGACTCTTTAAGACCTGAGTGCGCCTTCTGTATGTCTTAATTGGACAGAGTGGCCATTTCAATAGGGCTATTGTCAGAAGAAGTCGTTTTGGCGCACAGCAAACAACCAATAAAAAATATACGAGAATTATGTGATGCTTCAGAGCTAATTTAGCGAAGGTGAGAATGATTTTTACTCCACTAAACCATGATCAATAATATTGTGTGAACATTTTTCCCGCTCGTTCATTTCTTGAAGAATCTTTGAGACAGGGTCCAAAGTAGGTGGGATTAGCTGCATTTTGCAAACTAGCTTCAACAACTATAACTTTATTTTTGAGAGTATCTAATTACTTGCGCAGGGTTAAATTATCACATTTAAGATTTATCATCTGGCTCGGAGAGACTGTTATTCAGAGAATCAAATTGTGCTTCTTGAGATTCAATAAGTTTTTTATTAGACGCTAGAATACTGGATTGGGACTCCTTAAGACCTGAGTGCGCCTTCTGTATGTCTTAATTGGACAGAGTGGCCATTTCAATAGGGCTATTGTCAGAAGAAGTCGTTTTGGCGCACAGCAAACAACCAATAAAAAATATACGAGAATTATGTGATGCTTCAGAGCTAATTTAGCGAAGGTGAGAATGATTTTTACTCCACTAAACCATGATCAATAATATTGTGTGAACATTTTTCCCGCTCGTTCATTTCTTGAAGAATCTTTGAGACAGGGTCCAAAGTAGGTGGGATTAGCTGCATTTTGCAAACTAGCTTCAACAACTATAACTATATTTTTGAGAGTATCTAATTACTTGCGCAGGGTTAAATTATCACATTTAAGATTTATCATCTGGCTCGGAGAGACTGTTATTCAGAGAATCAAATTGTGCTTTTTGAGATTCAATAAGTTTTTTATTAGACGCTAGAATACTGGATTGGGACTCTTTAAGACCTGAGTGCGCCTTCTGTATGTCTTAATTGGACAGAGTGGCCATTTCAATAGGGCTATTGTCAGAAGATGTCGTTTTGGCGCACAGCAAACAACCAATAAAAAATATACGAGAATTATGTGATGCTTCAGAGCTAATTTAGCGAAGGTGAGAATGATTTTTACTCCACTAAACCATGATCAATAATATTGTGTGAACATTTTTCCCGCTCGTTCATTTCTTGAAGAATCTTTGAGACAGGGTCCAAAGTAGGTGGGATTAGCTGCATTTTGCAAACTAGCTTCAACAACTATAACTATATTTTTGAGAGTATCTAATTACTTGCGCAGGGTTAAATTATCACATTTAAGATTTATCATCTGGCTCGGAGAGACTGTTATTCAGAGAATCAAATTGTGCTTCTTGAGATTCAATAAGTTTTTTA
This sequence comes from Adelges cooleyi, assembly GCF_023614345.1. NCBI lineage: Eukaryota > Metazoa > Arthropoda > Insecta > Hemiptera > Adelgidae > Adelges > Adelges cooleyi. The sequence goes on from NW_026096013.1 coordinate 292,268, forward strand.
TTAGACGCTAGAATACTGGATTGGGACTCCTTAAGACCTGAGTGCGCCTTCTGTATGTCTTAATTGGACAGAGTGGCCATTTCAATAGGGCTATTGTCAGAAGAAGTCGTTTTGGCGCACAGCAAACAACCAATAAAAAATATACGAGAATTATGTGATGCTTCAGAGCTAATATAGCGAAGGTGAGAATGATTTTTACTCCACTAAACCATGATCAATAATATTGTGTGAACATTTTTCCCGCTCGTTCATTTCTTGAAGAATCTTTGAGACAGGGTCCAAAGTAGGTGGGATTAGCTGCATTTTGCAAACTAGCTTCAACAACTATAACTTTATTTTTGAGAGTATCTAATTACTTGCGCAGGGTTAAATTATCACATTTAAGATTTATCATCTGGCTCGGAGAGACTGTTATTCAGAGAATCAAATTGTGCTTCTTGAGATTCAATAAGTTTTTTATTAGACGCTAGAATACTGGATTGGGACTCTTTAAGACCTGAGTGCGCCTTCTGTATGTCTTAATTGGACAGAGTGGCCATTTCAATAGGGCTATTGTCAGAAGAAGTCGTTTTGGCGCACAGCAAACAACCAATAAAAAATATACGAGAATTATGTGATGCTTCAGAGCTAATTTAGCGAAGGTGAGAATGATTTTTACTCCACTAAACCATGATCAATAATATTGTGTGAACATTTTTCCCGCTCGTTCATTTCTTGAAGAATCTTTGAGACAGGGTCCAAAGTAGGTGGGATTAGCTGCATTTTGCAAACTAGCTTCAACAACTATAACTTTATTTTTGAGAGTATCTAATTACTTGCGCAGGGTTAAATTATCACATTTAAGATTTATCATCTGGCTCGGAGAGACTGTTATTCAGAGAATCAAATTGTGCTTCTTGAGATTCAATAAGTTTTTTATTAGACGCTAGAATACTGGATTGGGACTCTTTAAGACCTGAGTGCGCCTTCTGTATGTCTTAATTGGACAGAGTGGCCATTTCAATAGGGCTATTGTCAGAAGAAGTCGTTTTGGCGCACAGCAAACAACCAATAAAAAAAATACGAGAATTATGTGATGCTTCAGAGCTAATTTAGCGAAGGTGAGAATGATTTTTACTCCACTAAACCATGATCAATAATATTGTGTGAACATTTTTCCCGCTCGTTCATTTCTTGAAGAATCTTTGAGACAGGGTCCAAAGTAGGTGGGATTAGCTGCATTTTGCAAACTAGCTTCAACAACTATAACTTTATTTTTGAGAGTATCTAATTACTTGCGCAGGGTTAAATTATCACATTTAAGATTTATCATCTGGCTCGGAGAGACTGTTATTCAGAGAATCAAATTGTGCTTCTTGAGATTCAATAAGTTTTTTATTAGACGCTAGAATACTGGATTGGGACTCTTTAAGACCTGAGTGCGCCTTCTGTATGTCTTAATTGGACAGAGTGGCCATTTCAATAGGGCTATTGTCAGAAGAAGTCGTTTTGGCGCACAGCAAACAACCAATAAAAAATATACGAGAATTATGTGATGCTTCAGAGCTAATTTAGCGAAGGTGAGAATGATTTTTACTCCACTAAACCATGATCAATAATATTGTGTGAACATTTTTCCCGCTCGTTCATTTCTTGAAGAATCTTTGAGACAGGGTCCAAAGTAGGTGGGATTAGCTGCATTTTGCAAACTAGCTTCAACAACTATAACTATATTTTTGAGAGTATCTAATTACTTGCGCAGGGTTAAATTATCACATTTAAGATTTATCATCTGGCTCGGAGAGACTGTTATTCAGAGAATCAAATTGTGCTTCTTGAGATTCAATAAGTTTTTTATTAGACGCTAGAATACTGGATTGGGACTCTTTAAGACCTGAGTGCGCCTTCTGTATGTCTTAATTGGACAGAGTGGCCATTTCAATAGGGCTATTGTCAGAAGATGTCGTTTTGGCGCACAGTAAAACAACCAATAAAAAATATACGAGAATTATGTGATGCTTCAGAGCTAATTTAGCGAAGGTGAGAATGATTTTTACTCCACTAAACCATGATCAATAATATTGTGTGAACATTTTTCCCGCTCGTTCATTTCTTGAAGAATCTTTGAGACAGGGTCCAAAGTAGGTGGGATTAGCTGCATTTTGCAAACTAGCTTCAACAACTATAACTATATTTTTGAGAGTATCTAATTACTTGCGCAGGGTTAAATTATCACATTTAAGATTTTTCAACTGGCTCGGAGAGACTGTTATTCAGAGAATCAAATTGTGCTTTTTGAGATTCAATAAGTTTTTTATTAGACGCTAGAATACTGGATTGGGACTCTTTAAGACCTGAGTGCGCCTTCTGTATGTCTTAATTGGACAGAGTGGCCATTTCAATAGGGCTATTGTCAGAAGAAGTCGTTTTGGCGCACAGCAAACAACCAATAAAAAATATACGAGAATTATGTGATGCTTCAGAGCTAATTTAGCGAAGGTGAGAATGATTTTTACTCCACTAAACCATGATCAATAATATTGTGTGAACATTTTTCCCGCTCGTTCATTTCTTGAAGAATCTTTGAGACAGGGTCCAAAGTAGGTGGGATTAGCTGCATTTTGCAAACTAGCTTCAACAACTATAACTTTATTTTTGAGAGTATCTAATTACTTGCGCAGGGTTAAATTATCACATTTAAGATTTATCATCTGGCTCGGAGAGACTGTTATTCAGAGAATCAAATTGTGCTTCTTGAGATTCAATAAGTTTTTTATTAGACGCTAGAATACTGGATTGGGACTCTTTAAGACCTGAGTGCGCCTTCTGTATGTCTTAATTGGACAGAGTGGCCATTTCAATAGGGCTATTGTCAGAAGAAGTCGTTTTGGCGCACAGCAAACAACCAATAAAAAATATACGAGAATTATGTGATGCTTCAGAGCTAATTTAGCGAAGGTGAGAATGATTTTTACTCCACTAAACCATGATCAATAATATTGTGTGAACATTTTTCCCGCTCGTTCATTTCTTGAAGAATCTTTGAGACAGGGTCCAAAGTAGGTGGGATTAGCTGCATTTTGCAAACTAGCTTCAACAACTATAACTATATTTTTGAGAGTATCTAATTACTTGCGCAGGGTTAAATTATCACATTTAAGATTTATCATCTGGCTCGGAGAGACTGTTATTCAGAGAATCAAATTGTGCTTCTTGAGATTCAATAAGTTTTTTATTAGACGCTAGAATACTGGATTGGGACTCTTTAAGACCTGAGTGCGCCTTCTGTATGTCTTAATTGGACAGAGTGGCCATTTCAATAGGGCTATTGTCAGAAGAAGTCGTTTTGGCGCACAGCAAACAACCAATAAAAAAAATACGAGAATTATGTGATGCTTCAGAGCTAATTTAGCGAAGGTGAGAATGATTTTTACTCCACTAAACCATGATCAATAATATTGTGTGAACATTTTTCCCGCTCGTTCATTTCTTGAAGAATCTTTGAGACAGGGTCCAAAGTAGGTGGGATTAGCTGCATTTTGCAAACTAGCTTCAACAACTATAACTTTATTTTTGAGAGTATCTAATTACTTGCGCAGGGTTAAATTATCACATTTAAGATTTATCATCTGGCTCGGAGAGACTGTTATTCAGAGAATCAAATTGTGCTTCTTGAGATTCAATAAGTTTTTTATTAGACGCTAGAATACTGGATTGGGACTCTTTAAGACCTGAGTGCGCCTTCTGTATGTCTTAATTGGACAGAGTGGCCATTTCAATAGGGCTATTGTCAGAAGAAGTCGTTTTGGCGCACAGCAAACAACCAATAAAAAATATACGAGAATTATGTGATGCTTCAGAGCTAATATAGCGAAGGTGAGAATGATTTTTACTCCACTAAACCATGATCAATAATATTGTGTGAACATTTTTCCCGCTCGTTCATTTCTTGAAGAATCTTTGAGACAGGGTCCAAAGTAGGTGGGATTAGCTGCATTTTGCAAACTAGCTTCAACAACTATAACTTTATTTTTGAGAGTATCTAATTACTTGCGCAGGGTTAAATTATCACATTTAAGATTTATCATCTGGCTCGGAGAGACTGTTATTCAGAGAATCAAATTGTGCTTCTTGAGATTCAATAAGTTTTTTATTAGACGCTAGAATACTGGATTGGGACTCTTTAAGACCTGAGTGCGCCTTCTGTATGTCTTAATTGGACAGAGTGGCCATTTCAATAGGGCTATTGTCAGAAGAAGTCGTTTTGGCGCACAGCAAACAACCAATAAAAAATATACGAGAATTATGTGATGCTTCAGAGCTAATTTAGCGAAGGTGAGAATGATTTTTACTCCACTAAACCATGATCAATAATATTGTGTGAACATTTTTCCCGCTCGTTCATTTCTTGAAGAATCTTTGAGACAGGGTCCAAAGTAGGTGGGATTAGCTGCATTTTGCAAACTAGCTTCAACAACTATAACTTTATTTTTGAGAGTATCTAATTACTTGCGCAGGGTTAAATTATCACATTTAAGATTTATCATCTGGCTCGGAGAGACTGTTATTCAGAGAATCAAATTGTGCTTCTTGAGATTCAATAAGTTTTTTATTAGACGCTAGAATACTGGATTGGGACTCTTTAAGACCTGAGTGCGCCTTCTGTATGTCTTAATTGGACAGAGTGGCCATTTCAATAGGGCTATTGTCAGAAGAAGTCGTTTTGGCGCACAGCAAACAACCAATAAAAAATATACGAGAATTATGTGATGCTTCAGAGCTAATATAGCGAAGGTGAGAATGATTTTTACTCCACTAAACCATGATCAATAATATTGTGTGAACATTTTTCCCGCTCGTTCATTTCTTGAAGAATCTTTGAGACAGGGTCCAAAGTAGGTGGGATTAGCTGCATTTTGCAAACTAGCTTCAACAACTATAACTTTATTTTTGAGAGTATCTAATTACTTGCGCAGGGTTAAATTATCACATTTAAGATTTATCATCTGGCTCGGAGAGACTGTTATTCAGAGAATCAAATTGTGCTTCTTGAGATTCAATAAGTTTTTTATTAGACGCTAGAATACTGGATTGGGACTCCTTAAGACCTGAGTGCGCCTTCTGTATGTCTTAATTGGACAGAGTGGCCATTTCAATAGGGCTATTGTCAGAAGAAGTCGTTTTGGCGCACAGCAAACAACCAATAAAAAAAATACGAGAATTATGTGATGCTTCAGAGCTAATTTAGCGAAGGTGAGAATGATTTTTACTCCACTAAACCATGATCAATAATATTGTGTGAACATTTTTCCCGCTCGTTCATTTCTTGAAGAATCTTTGAGACAGGGTCCAAAGTAGGTGGGATTAGCTGCATTTTGCAAACTAGCTTCAACAACTATAACTTTATTTTTGAGAGTATCTAATTACTTGCGCAGGGTTAAATTATCACATTTAAGATTTATCATCTGGCTCGGAGAGACTGTTATTCAGAGAATCAAATTGTGCTTCTTGAGATTCAATAAGTTTTTTATTAGACGCTAGAATACTGGATTGGGACTCTTTAAGACCTGAGTGCGCCTTCTGTATGTCTTAATTGGACAGAGTGGCCATTTCAATAGGGCTATTGTCAGAAGATGTCGTTTTGGCGCACAGCAAACAACCAATAAAAAATATACGAGAATTATGTGATGCTTCAGAGCTAATTTAGCGAAGGTGAGAATGATTTTTACTCCACTAAACCATGATCAATAATATTGTGTGAACATTTTTCCCGCTCGTTCATTTCTTGAAGAATCTTTGAGACAGGGTCCAAAGTAGGTGGGATTAGCTGCATTTTGCAAACTAGCTTCAACAACTATAACTATATTTTTGAGAGTATCTAATTACTTGCGCAGGGTTAAATTATCACATTTAAGATTTATCATCTGGCTCGGAGAGACTGTTATTCAGAGAATCAAATTGTGCTTCTTGAGATTCAATAAGTTTTTTATTAGACGCTAGAATACTGGATTGGGACTCCTTAAGACCTGAGTGCGCCTTCTGTATGTCTTAATTGGACAGAGTGGCCATTTCAATAGGGCTATTGTCAGAAGAAGTCGTTTTGGCGCACAGCAAACAACCAATAAAAAAAATACGAGAATTATGTGATGCTTCAGAGCTAATTTAGCGAAGGTGAGAATGATTTTTACTCCACTAAACCATGATCAATAATATTGTGTGAACATTTTTCCCGCTCGTTCATTTCTTGAAGAATCTTTGAGACAGGGTCCAAAGTAGGTGGAAATTAAAATTATTAAATTATAGATCATTGAAATCGTTATATTCTGTAGTTCTTAACAGTAGTTAAGAACTACAGAATATTTATCAAGGTAACTGTTTGCGCAAAGAAGGTTTATGAGCACATACATTTTAAATCTATAGGTTCCAAAAATGTGGGTGATCCATCTAACGTAAGACTAGTTTTTTCTGAATTTTATGCTAGAGTAATTTTCAATCAATTGCGATCGAATATTATCGACACTTCTACAATCATGTAGGTATAAAATAAGTACATAATCAATCTAAGTCAAAGAAAATTCATAGCCCTTTATAATTGGTGGCATCTATTTTAGCCACCATCTACAGGACTTAATTATTTAACAAGTCAAATTCACTATGAATTGTTTTAGGCGAGATATTAAGAAAACACTAAATTATTAGCCAAAAACTTTATTTGTTTATTAGCCACTTTTTTTTAGAGCCAGCTTAGTTACATGAAAATGCTCTTTCATGGTTGCTGACTCGGCTGCAAAATGTTATTTTTATCGGATCACCGCTCGTCAGTTTTTCTTTGTTTCATACCGGTGGTTGGAATTAACCATATTGTTCCACTTGGCAAATGGTGGTCGCCAAATTGGAGTTTTCTCTGGTTTATACTTGTACTTAGTGGCGTTGGACGATCCAACTGACGACTGCTGCTGTCTGCTTTGTACGCACGTAATCTTTTTTCGGCTTAAGGTTACCGCAACTGGTTTTGGGTCCCACGGCTGATGAATTTGTTGTATGAATTTCTGGCTCGAGTTATTAGTCAGAGGCTTCATTTTGACTGTCGACTCCAAGTGGTATTTTGTCAAATGGTGCGAAACAACCACCGGGTCCGAAGGTTTTGATCTCGAGAAAAACGATAAGATCTGCGACCACCAGGATTTGGGTTCCGTGTTCGGAGGCGGCGGTAGGCAGTTGGTCAAATCTTTTGCATAGCTAATTTGCTTCCGTTTGAATGGCCAATACGTTCTCTTCGGACATTTCTTGACCACACAAGGCGAACACCCCGGGGCATTATAAGGTTTCGGTGTCCACTGCCAATCCATGCCGTTTGATGGACGGCTCCTCAAACTCATCGACCGCATGGATACCCTCTGAAGTAGAAATCATTGACATCTTTAAAAAAAAAATTGGCCATGACCTCCGCTGCACGGAAGTACATAGGAACATGGATATGTCTTAATATACCAATATAGGACTCAGGTACTTTTTGATACTTTCTAATATCGAATGTTTTATCTCACTTCTCTTACCTCACTTCCAGCATTCGGCTTGACCATCTCACAGCATCCAGCTGGGCCATATATTTACTTTAATCTCTTATCTCTAATCTTCCCCCCTTCATTACTATTTGGAGGGATAACATAATTCAAATTAATTTAAAGTTCATTACTAATTCATCTCTAAACAGCTTACTATAATATTTAGATATGATTAAACATCAAAGTTCTTTCAATTTTTAACATAAACGATTTTGGTTTGCGGTAAGACATTATTTTTTATTCTGTTATCACTAAATATTTAATCAACATAAAAAGAGATAACAACGAATATCACTGTAAGAAGATAAGTGAAAAGAGATAATTGAATTTTTTAATAACTTTCCAGTTATGGTGAAAAATTGGGCGATTTTAGAATGATTGATTCCATATACTAAAACTATAGGCTGTGCTATATTTAAATGCTAATCCAGACTGGCTATAACGGTCATCAATCAAGACATTAATAACTATTTATAGTAGAAACATATAATAATATTATCAAGTGCTAAATGAAAACATGCTTACATACCTTATATAATGTGTGACAACTCTGTTTCATCATATTTTTAGCTTCGATATTTTTTTGATGATAGTAATTATAAGTAAATTTGTCGTGTAAGAAAATTTTAAAATGAGTTTATGTCGTACTATTTAATTGAAAAATTTTCACTAGCGACCGTATCCTATAGTAACATTTTTTATAAATAGCCACGTTTATAAATAAGTGCTTTATAATCGTGTAAAATAGCTTATTAGGTAAAATATTAAGAATAACATTATAATTTACTAACACAAAAAAAAACTCATCATTGATAGTTCTTGGTGGATTGGCCTCAAACACTTTTGATTTAAGGTATCCCCATAAAAAAAAATCGCAAGCCGTTAAATCGGGAGATCGAGGAGGCCATGGAATATCACCATTGCGTGAAATGACGCGGCCCGGGAACAAAGCATTCACAGCATACATTGAAATTCTTGCAGTGTGACTTGTTGCCCCGTCTTGCTGAAAAAGTGTGTTTTCATTCACTGGGATATTTGCAAGTTGTGGTGTAAAAAAGTTAAGAATCATTGAAACATATCTGATAACTATAAGAAGGAACTTGTGAAAAATAATGTATTCAAAATTCAAATCTTAAGTATAAATGTTAAATTTTTTATGAAATATAATATTATAGATTATAGTAAAATATAATATAATTTATTTTAAATAAAAATTACTTTCAAGTGATTGAATATCTTAATGACAGAAAATATCGCCCACATCATCATCGTTAGCCAATTCCGCAATTTCGCAGTCATCTACATTATTTAGTATAGCTAAGATCGCATTGTCTTATAATTTACTTCGATCTGGACGAATCATATGGAGATCTTGATGCGTAATCTAATGGAACGGGTTCACACTATTGGTTGGTCGCGTTCAGATCATGGACCGGTCAGGTCAGGTCTCGATCGGTCAATGCGCGATCCAGACCGTGGCGATCATGTACTTTTTGATCGAAGCTGTCTAGTGTGAATCAATCGACGACGAATTTTTAATTGAATAAGTGCGAGAATATAGTATGCTGTATGATTTTTCACATCGTAAATACTGTGATACAAATTTAAAGTTCAATTTGTGGAAAGAAATCAGGGGAAAATCGTATGTCCTTTTTTCTTAAATAAGTTTCAACTTTTGGCAGTATCTCCGTGAGACATACGAAAATATTTATAACATTTTACGTCATCGTTTACTAACTGGAGATAGAGTGTTGAATATTCTCCTTCCTCCTAGCGAGTCCGGACTAATGGGTGAACCCAAAACCGTCTACTCCTTTTTCTTCCTCTTCATCAAAAATCAATGCGATTTTCATAAAAGTACGCCTTGAAAATGCCATCATGACAGGATTCTGCAACACTTGGTGACAACGAGCTGACTGTCTTAGGGTATATTTTTGTGTGGAGTTAAACATAAACCGACATTGCATGAAGTACATTCCCTTTTTGTCCTATGTGGATTAGCCTTAGTGCTGCAATTGTTGCATCTCCTTGATGCGCACGACTGTGGCATGTGGCCTGCATTGGAATAACGTTGCTCTAATGGAATGTTTGGTTCGTATTTATTTATTAATTTTTCCGATGTCTTTCTCCCTTTTGGAGTAGTAATTGGTGCTCCTATTAGCCCTGCCGCAACTGACAATCTATACTCCTTCAAAGTCAAACTGGTGGTTATTGGTGGATTGGTACCTCTACCTCTACGTCAGAAGTGTCATTATTGAAACCTAGTGTAGACGTTATACTCGCTCCTGGGGCTATAATTATTTTAATTTTATTTTTTCTTGCATTATCATCAGTGTTTGGGTATCTTTGACTTTTTAAATAACTGTAAGTGTCATTAATCTACTTGAATTATCTGCATTTGGTAACTTGTCCACTACTTTTTGTTTATCTAATGGAAATATACCTGTAGCTTTAAATGAATCTTTTTAATCTTTGGCTTTGAACTACCACCATTATAACTACCCATAGCAACGATTGCTTTATTTACAAGAGAATTATTTTGATTTTTCCACTCATTTAACGCATTTCGTCATTCTTGTTTTATTAATGGTCTGAAAAAACCAACATTTAAAGGCTAGGTAAAATGAGTTGAATTCTTTGAAAGGCACACAAAGTCAATATTATTTTGTTCACATTCAAAAATTATTACTGGTTGTATATGGGATAATAGGTTATCACCTAGGAACTCCATATTGTAGGTACTTTATTGACACCTATCAAAATAACTCCAATAGCCAGACACAATACACAATATTTTGCTTTTCGCGCAGATCTTAGGAAATGTTTATAATTCAACTGCTACTTTTTAAATGTATTATGTTTTGATTTAGAAAATAAATAAGCTTACATAAACTGGCGTTTTGCAAGTATTATTTTTAAAGTTTTGTCATTTGGAATCAAGATTATTAGTAGATGACTTAAAAAAATTAAAAACAGCACAGTCCAAACCAAGTGCAGTATAAACCAGTACAGTGTTAAACCAATTATTAAATCCAAGGAATGGAAAAAGGAGAGGGCTAGAAAAAAAAACACATAGGCAACAATTATATTTAGAACCGCTAGTAAAACTGTTATTAAAAAAAAACATTAGACAATAATTGTTTAACAATTTTGTATAATATTGTGTATGAAAAAAAATGTAAATATCCTAATGATCATTACTGTGCAATGTATATAATTTTTTTTTATTATAAAAACGAATGCCGAGTGTATAGATATATTAATTATCCCAATATTCCTAAACTAAATTAGATGTTCCCCCTGTGGGTAGGGGTAGTAGAATTTACCCACGGTAACTCCACGCCTGTCGTAGAAGTCGACTAAGGTTAGTCGAACGATCGCCGGCATAAGCGATCTAACTCTTGTCAGCAAACAGCTTCGCGTGGAGGAGCCGACAAGAGAAGGGCACTCTTTTGTCCTAGAGTTGGGAACCCGGCTTTAAAGGCGGATGAACTGCAGAATGCAGTCAACGGCATAAGGACGAGGAAGAATTTTCGGACAAACCACCTCATTAAAGGTCCAGAATGGACAAGTCCTAGTATAAATCATCATGATTACGAGTGCGATTAAAGTTCGGTGGAATTAGATTAGGGAAATATGGCGGGGTATATGTTTGTCAGCATTGTCTCGTAAGCTGATTACTACTACGAAGAAGAGTAAGGAGGCAATTAGTAAGTACGAAGTAAGTTGGGCAATTAATTAAAACAATTTTGTATATTAGTGTGTATGAAAAAAAATGTTAATATTCTAATGGTAAATATTAGTATAATAGGTATGTAATAACTTAAAAGCTAATTTGTAAGAAGCAGAAAAAACGTTACTGACTTGTAAGATAAACTTGCTGCTTGTAATCCTCTGTAAGAAAATAATTAAATATTATTTTCTTGGATCAAAATTTGTGCGACCACATATTATATTTTGAATGCGGTCGAGTTGTAGCCACTGTAGGTGTCCAAGTAGTTTTTAGCCAGCTCGAATGCCTTGCTGATGCACGCTTTAGCTTGTTTCATGTAAATGGCGGCTCTGTTTCTTTCGGCCAGCAGCCTTTGGCTTTCGAATTTATAGAACTCGATGGACTGGGCGAGAAAAAGTTGTTCGAAAACTTCTTCATACACCGTCCGTTCTTGAATTCCCAAGTCCATGACCATTTGGCACGTGCCCTTCAACGCTTACCAAACCGCTTGACCTCGCCGTTTCTTACACGCATTACCAAGCTCAACAATGTTTCGTGCAAACGATCTTTAACGCGATAGTCGCGCACCACAATGCCGCGAAACAATTTCAGTCCAAGGTTGTACACGATGTCGAGCCTTTTCTCATTAACGTACGTTTTATCCAAGTGCGTGAATATGTGTCTTATCATGTTCATCGCTGTCCGATGATTCGTCCAACATTGCTGCAGCGTTTGTAAAAAGTTTTTGTCTAAAGAGTCGAGCACGTCCGCTTGCACATTAGTCTCTACAGCTGTAAGATATGTGAGTTCATCCTCAGTCTAAATTTGTCCTCTAGTATATTTTGTACGGTGGTCATCAGCATTTTGTTGGCATAGTGGGGACAACTTCATATTACCCTCTTCACCGTTTTTGGAGATTAAAGTGCAAGCGGACGTGCTCGACTCTTTAGACAAAAACTTTTTACAAACGCTGCAGCAATGTTGGACGAATCATCGGACAGCGATGAACATGATAAGACACATATTCACGCACTTGGATAAAACGTACGTTAATGAGAAAAGGCTCGACATCGTGTACAACCTTGGACTGAAATTGTTTCGCGGCATTGTGGTGCGCGACTATCGCGTTAAAGATCGTTTGCACGAAACATTGTTGAGCTTGGTAATGCGTGTAAGAAACGGCGAGGTCAAGCGGTTTGGTAAGCGTTGAAGGGCACGTGCCAAATGGTCATGGACTTGGGAATTCAAGAACGGACGGTGTATGAAGAAGTTTTCGAACAACTTTTTCTCGCCCAGTCCATCGAGTTCTATAAATTCGAAAGCCAAAGGCTGCTGGCCGAAAGAAACAGAGCCGCCATTTACATGAAACAAGCTAAAGCGTGCATCAGCAAGGCATTCGAGCTGGCTAAAAACTACTTGGACACCTACAGTGGCTACAACTCGACCGCATTCAAAATATAATATGTGGTCGCACAAATTTTGATCCAAGAAAATAATATTTAATTATTTTCTTACAGAGGATTACAAGCAGCAAGTTTATCTTACAAGTCAGTAACGTTTTTTCTGCTTCTTACAAATTAGCTTTTAAGTTATTACATACCTATTATACTAATATTTACCATTAGAATATTAACATTTTTTTTCATACACACTAATATACAAAATTGTTTTAATTAATTGCCCAACTTACTTCGTACTTACTAATTGCCTCCTTACTCTTCTTCGTAGTAGTAATCAGCTTACGAGACAATGCTGACAAACATATACCCCGCCATATTTCCCTAATCTAATTCCACCGAACTTTAATCGCACTCGTAATCATGATGATTTATACTAGGACTTGTCCATTCTGGACCTTTAATGAGGTGGTTTGTCCGAAAATTCTTCCTCGTCCTTATGCCGTTGACTGCATTCTGCAGTTCATCCGCCTTTAAAGCCGGGTTCCCAACTCTAGGACAAAAGAGTGCCCTTCTCTTGTCGGCTCCTCCACGCGAAGCTGTTTGCTGACAAGAGTTAGATCGCTTATGCCGGCGATCGTTCGACTAACCTTAGTCGACTTCTACGACAGGCGTGGAGTTACCGTGGGTAAATTCTACTACCCCTACCCACAGGGGGAACATCTAATTTAGTTTAGGAATATTGGGATAATTAATATATCTATACACTCGGCATTCGTTTTTATAATAAAAAAAATTATATACATTGCACAGTAATGATATTAGGATATTTACATTTTTTTTCATACACAATATTATACAAAATTGTTAAACAATTATTGTCTAATGTTTTTTTTTAATAACAGTTTTACTAGCGGTTCTAAATATAATTGTTGCCTATGTGTTTTTTTTCTAGCCCTCTCCTTTTTCCATTCCTTGGATTTAATAATTGGTTTAACACTGTACTGGTTTATACTGCACTTGGTTTGGACTGTGCTGTTTTTAATTTTTTTAAGTCATCTACTAATAATCTTGATTCCAAATGACAAAACTTTAAAAATAATACTTGCAAAACGCCAGTTTATGTAAGCTTATTTATTTTCTAAATCAAAAAATCAACAAGCAGTGGTTCATCTACAGGTGAAGAGGTTAATATGAAGTTGTCACTTCAACATAATAGGTACATATTAACTAATTGACTTTGTAAAACGTTCATCCCTGATCGAATAAAAACTCAATTGTTTTTTATGAAATATTTTCGTATTCGAAAAATTTGTACAAATAAGAAAAATTACAACAAGTGCAAAAAACACAAAACCTACGCGTCGATAAAAAGCTGTTTGTACTTCATATTGGAAATTGAGAAAAATATTGGCTGTAGTTTTGATAGTAAAATCATTTTTCCAAACTCAACGATGGGTTATTGTACATAAATAAATATGTTCACTACTGCTCTTGATCTGCTGAGCTTTTCTAGCAAGCCAAAATGTGATTTATTTTAGGCTGATGTACCACATATTTTTTAATAATTATTATTTCGATTCCGTAGGACTAATGCGATAGTTGGTATTATTATCATATTTGCAAAAATTTGGGGAATAACATACTATGCAAAAGTCTTTATACTATATTCGCATACATATATCGAGCTTTTTTATGCTGAAGACTAATATTGACACATTTCCTAGCGTGGCAAAATAATAGGTATACCGTAGGTTTAATACACTTTGTAGTTTAAAACATATTTCAAAACGGTAAACGTCGTGTAGACTTTGTCAAGAATTGAAAAAACCCTTACCTAACCGAGGGCCTCTAAAACATTTAAGACGTGGCAAATAAATAGAAAAACAATGTGCACGTGTATTCTTCAAATAATTCGAAAAAAAATTTTTTTAATTAACGCAAAAAATATCAAGATTACTCATATAGCAAATTAATTGTTTTGAAAAAAGAAAGCAACAAATATTATATTGTTTACAAATATTATAAAAGCCGTACCACATTATCTGATTTGAATAAACAGGTGCAAAATATTTAAAACTACATGGTATATATGATGCATGTCTTAGGGTGTTCAAAGATAATCGCAACGATAACAGACAACGGTAGTAATTTTGTCAAGGCATTTAAGATGTTTGTTGTTAAATTATCTCACTTTGATAAGTCTGAAGATATACCCGATAGCATAGATTTGTTTGATGATACAATAGAAAACGATGTTGAACAAGAAGATGAATATGTGTGTGATTCGTTAGAATCTACTAATGATACTGAGTGTAGCTCTTCTATGTCAAGGCTACCCCGGAATTAACGATGTTGCGCAAATACGTCATACATAGAGTCTTGTTGCAACAACTGATTTGTTTAAAACAATTAAATCTTCACATCGACTCAATGATATTCATACGTCAGTTATGAAAAAGTGTTCCCTGTTATGGAATGCTTCTGGTAGACCAAAATCTGCAGAGGTAATTTATTATTGTTATTAAACTAGTTGTTTGTTAAATAATTTTAAAAACAATTTTATGTTTATAGATCATCCTACGAGTCTTGGGTCATAATTTGTTGAGACCAGGAGATACTCGATAGAACTTATGATACGATGCTCTAAAACAAATAGTAAGAAATAAGGAAAAAAACGGCATGCTATTTGAAGCATTTGATTTAAAAAATGGTACAATAAAAGATTCGGAATATATATATATATATATATTGAAGAACATTTAACTTGTGTCGGGCCTATAGCAGAAGCGCTGGATATCCTGCAAGGTGAAAAAAATATGTTTGTAAAGTTTATTTGAATAACTTTTACTCGAATAATGTGTTTATCTAGATGATTATTTAGATAACGTTTTATTCGAATGATGCACAACTCTGAATATGGGACCACGACTCAGCTAGTGAAGAATAAAACATACACATACTAAATGCACACATTTTACATTATTACTTACTATTTATTTTTACTTTTATCACAATAATCTTCATCTAGTAACTAAATTCTTATAGGTCTATTGTATTTTTATCTCTTTTCTATTTTCTACACCTTGTTCATATCATACTTGTAAAAACAAATGATAAAACATTCAGACTTGCAATAAATATAAAACAACGTGTTTTTTATTCTTTATTCCATGATATTAAGTTTCTTCAAATCTGGGGCTATTATCTCGTAATCATGCCTGTTTAGTCATTGCAACACCAACAGTTAAACTAATGATCTTCTGAATGCAAAGTAAATAGGCTAAAGCACAAATGTACAATAACAATTTACATAGAATTATAAATTATTTATTAAACCAATAGCAGTTTAAATCGACGAAATCATAAAAACAACATTGAAATTACTATTATTAAGTTAACATATTAATAACAACATATCTAGGTGTTAAAGAAAGTTCTTTATTTCTTAACACGTCTTCTTTAGAAGCATAAATACTGTTATATTGTGAATTTGTTATTTTGCTTGGAGTATCTAATCGAACGCCATTAATACAGTGTGTCTAGAATAATTAGGGAAATATTTATCTTTAGGTAAGGTACTTTCACTCGTTCAAATTATTGTTTCTATTGAATAATTCTTACTTGATCAAATGGAGTGGGATAAAAGTAATAATTTGAATGTCTGTTGTTCAAACGACCAGCTATACTGTACGGTATATTTTGTCCGTTTAATATCGCCGAAGAATTATAGAAGATTATGTCGCTCTTCAATAGTACATCTAAATAGTCTTGCATTTGGCTATGATCTGTTGACAATGATAAATGTTAAACATTTTTATATAATATATTAGAATATTTCATATTTTTACTATGTTAACTTTAACTCTATAACTATGCATGTATGTATTCGAAGTGAAATAGGTGATAATGGTTCGGAATAGCGATAAACGTATTGTAATGACTTGTAATGTTGTTGGTGAGTTAATTTTAAATGCATAGAAATATCAATCTATAACATCTATAAATAATCTATAATAAACTTTAATCTATCTATAATTAAACTGCCATATTTAAGCGTCAATAATACTCTCATTATATTTTCTATAAATATTTAGTCAATTTGGTACTACTACAGTTACAATAGGGCGCGGTTGTGACGTTTGATGTTTAGGCCAAATATTTTTGATTAATTAATAGTTTTTAAGTTTTTTCTTAATATTTTAATTTAAAATAAAATATGTTGACTACAGATTATTTTTAGCTTCGATGCGATTTCTCGGAAAATATTAACATTTTAAAAAATTATTTTTTTCTTATACTTGTAGGTACTTGTTTTGCGTACAGATTAATAAAAATTAAAAATTTTAACTTTTACAATTTTTGTCTACATATTTATGAAATTAAAAACATGTATTCGTTCGAAAAAAACTAGACCCATACTAAAAAATAGTAAATAAATAGTATCAAATTTAAATAAATAAATTTAAAAAAAACTTTTTTAAAAACATGATTTTCTAAAAAAAAAAATTGTAAAAAGTGGACTAAAAAGTAAAAAATAATTTTATTACAAGAACAATTTACCAAACAATTGTAGCATATTTTATTTAAAATGTCAATTACTTTGAAAACAACCGAAAATTAACTACAATTTTAAATAATTAAACATCTTTAATTTTTTATTAAAAAGAAAAGCGTGGGCCCTATTCAACAAAGTCCCTAATAAATTTATCAGATAATGTTTAATATTGTAAGTTCTTTTGTAATTTAAATTTAGTTTAATATGACACATACATTTCATAATACTTAACTCAATGAACTTGGACTTTGTTGAATAGGGCCCACACTTGTTAAAATAATCCAAACTTTTTTAATTCTGGATTAATAGTGTAATCCGTTGACTAAGGATTACTGGATTAAATTTAATATTTAATCCAAAAATGTAGAATTACTGAAATAAATGTAATCCAGTTTTTTTAACTATCGTGGATTACGAGTAATCCGTTATCCGTCTGTAATCGATTACGGATTGTAATCCATTTTGCCCATCTCTGCCTGCGGTCTTCATTGACCTCACGGCACCATATCATACGGTTTAGCGTGAGGGGTTGCTACTACAATTTAGTAACATCATCCCTTATTCAATGTTAAGCCGGCTTTTAAAATCTTTTCTTGTTAACAGAAGATTCCAGATATATATTGGTGATTCATATAGTAGCTGGAGAACTTTAAATAATGGATTACCTCAGGGTTCCATTTTAGCGCCTATTTTATTCAATCTTTATATGTATGATATGCCTGAAAATTTCATCCCTCAGATTCCAATATGGAGATGATACAGTGCTAACAATACAGAATACAGATTTTGAAACTTGCGAAAGATAACTAAATAAGGACTGGGACACTCTCTTAACATATTACAAAAAATGGAAACTGAAACCTAATCCCTCAAAAACAGAGTCGATAATGTTTCATTTAAATAACCGATTAGCTAGTCTCAAGCTTAACCTCACTTTCGATAGAAACCAAGTCTAACATAGCTCCTCACCAAAATATTTAGGAGTAAATCTGGTTCGATCATTCACCTATAGAGTACATATAGAAAAAATAGCTGTGAAATTAAGCGCTTATAATAATATTATTTCTAAATTAGTTGGTTCTGGATGGGTGGCGGATGCTAGTACGTTGAGAACGCCACCGCTGAATACTGTTGTACTGCATGGCTAAATAGCTGCCACACCTCTTAAACAGATGTCCAGCTCATCGAGCTATGATAATCAATATATGGAACATTAAAATCTACTCATATTCCTTGGTTACTAATTTTTGCAAACATTACCTTTCCATACATCATCTAAGTACCGTAAAATGGGGTTATTAGGTCCATTTTTAGAGGTTTTAGATAAACTACTACAGTTTTTGAGATAGTACAGTCTTCATGACAACATGAAGAACTTATCAACTCGGAAAATTTCATTTTTAAATCCACTAAAAATACAAACAAGTACCCCTGACTCATATAGGGCTACTATTCGATATCTTTAAGAAATTAAAGCAGAATACCACATAAAGGCCTGCATATTAAACAGTAACTTAATAGTTTTCGTTCTGTTAGTTTCAGTGTTAATGAATCGTACATCAGATCACACTTAAACACTAAATCAATCAAATGGATAATCATGTTTTTGAAACTGTGATTGAAGTGGAAAAACCTCAACGATTTATTGTGTAGTCATAGCATAAGTTACTTTCAAGGCAGCCCCTACGGGGTTGTTCTGTTGACTTTTAATGGTACGCACAATGTAATCAAAATTAAACAGTCCTATTATACAGGCTACAAAATTATAATTTTGTTTAATTTATAATATATGTAAATATATATATTTAAAATACAAAAATACACAGATTTTTATTTTTTTAATTAATTTTTTTTATTATTAAACAAAACAATAATTTCAATGTATGGATGATTAATGTACAATTACAAGATTGCCTAATTGTACTAGTAGTGTTGACACAATAAACATTTTCCACTAAAAAGGATAGACATTTCTTCTTTATGTCACTTTTTCAAGCAACATTTTTAGGGATCAAGGTCTGAAAATTATACCGATGGTAGATCTAGAATGGAACTATAGCATGTACAATTTTCTCTATATAGAGAATTTCTAAATAGTTATATATTTTCATAGTTGATGCTGGAAGTTAGTTCACTTTCAGTGTTTAATACAGCCACAGCATTTAGGCGATCATTATTTATTACCGATCTAGAATATATTTTTATCCTTCTTAAAGTTCAAAATAAGCTTTCCGAAGTACAATTTGTTGCTAAGTTACACAGAAACATTCTGAGTGCAATGTCAACATACGAATAGATTGTTTATACATTTTTAGATCGAATCATTATACTTAGGTCCCGGATATTTGTTGGGGATTTATCTTTAAGAGATTTAATATGACTTTAAAAATGTACACATTCATTACCAAAACTTTAATCTAAATCGTCTTTGTATATTTCACATAGTTTTTCAGTGCATTTAAAAACTTCTGAATTCTGATAACATAGTTAAGTTTATAAAAAAGGAATATTTTGAAGTTAAATTATCTCATGCTTCTTTTCGTTTGATTAACTCTATGTAAATTATGTAATAAAAATGTTTTACTCAAGACGTATTATAAACCGTGATTTCATTAATACAGTTACCTACAAACTATTATCATTTATCAGTGTAACATGGGATACGCGGTACGGCCGGTAATTGTAGGTACTGAAGCTAGCTGCAAGACGAACCCGTTTTGGTGTCGCCACAATGCCACAAAAGTATCAACTATTATCTATGTATATAAAAGTATAAACAATTAATATATTAAAATAATGTTACGCGGAAAAGTTAACTGTATGAAGTTTTGAGAGGATTAAATGAATGAAATTGTATATAAACAATTTAGTCGCCCCCCTCATATTACGGCCCTGCACAAAACTGATATATGTTGCTATATTTTTTATTTCATCCATATCGATTCTAATTCTCTGCAGACCTTGCATTAATTCATTTTGCATTTTTTCTGATGGTGTTAATCCTATTGAATAGCGCAGTGCTGTTACAGTATATTGACAATACAATTACAATACTATCAAAACCTACAAAATTTAGGTATAGTATACAATTGTATGTTTTCTACATCATTCAATGAAATGTGTATACTATTTAAGGAACCAATTTAAATAACAGCTATGGTAACACAATTATTCTATCTTGAGAACTACTTTAATAATTAATTCATACAATACAAAAGAATAGCGAATAACGATACAAAACAATAAGACAGTATCCACCGCACACATACACACACTTGGGTATCTCCCTCTATGATAACACATATCACTACATGTATAACAATGTGTAAAGTAATACAATCATCATTTAAAACTTAATTATCATACTGATAATTAATTTCATATTAATCATATTGATTATATTAATTAAAAACTATGCGAGTCTCGACATTTTTTTCAATCTTGTTTCATTTTTTTTTTGCTGGATACTAGTTTGTTGTAGTCTTTATAAACAAAAATCATCCTAGTAGTTAGGTAGAATTTAACAATGTATTTTGTCAAATCATTTTGATGATGACAACAACCAACTTTTGAAGCTATTCCATTAAGAACTACTTCATCCATCACTAAAATGTAATAAATGAAATGAGAGAATACCTTTGATATGTATTAGCAAAAATTTAAGTAAAAAATTAAGTACATCTAATTAAGAAATAGATTTTTTTCTGCATTGATTTTACTAATCAAAATCCATAATATTTTTATTCATCTGATTATTATTCAATAAATTTAAAATAGTTGTTTCTAAACTGTACACCAATTCCATCAAAGAATCAGTTAGTACAAATAAGTGACCTTCACTTCTGAGTTTAATGATGTTTTCATTTTCCGAATAACTATTTTTATCGTGTGAAACTATTGAATCAAAGCAAGTTGTACATGTTCGTGCTAAAGAATGCTTCTTTGCGTTTCATGCAACATAAAAAACGAAGTAAGTAAACGCACTTGAGTCAATATTTAACTTATATTTATTTTCACTGTATAAATGGTCACTTAAAACCGCAGTCACCACACTCTAATAAACTGTCTAGTTTGATCTCTAAGTCTGCCTTTTTTACCATAGCCATTTTAACATTCATTTTTTGAAAATGCTGTGGGTATAAATGGTCTTTGGTCAGCTTATAACATAGTTTAATATGTTTTGATTCGTCATATTCGACAAGAGATTTCCAATGATCAAATTGTACTAAACCATCTGGTGTTTGCTAATACAGTTGTTTTTGAATCGCAAGAGCGATGCCGTTACTCGAATGAGATTTGTCCATTGTGAACACTTATCCAATAAACAGGGTAACTGAGGTTGTGTGATCAAAACTATCTTCACTGCTCGGACTTCTGGTATTTCAGCATGATTAATGTTTTATACTTGTATCACAATTATTCGAAAAGATAAAGTACCATTTAATTATTTTTAAAAAGAAATTACTTTTATTTTAATACATAGCATTACACATAACAACTCTGTTATCAAGTACTGTTTTTATTGATAGGCTAATTTTGAACAGTGTTACCACATATCACATCTCCCCTTTTAATTTTACTATAACAAGTAATTGCTACACAACTAACATATTATAGAACAAATTACATTTAAAAAATAATTGTATATACAAAAGAATATAGCATAATTAAAATACATAATCAAAATTTTCAATTATGTGACAAAATACTAATTAAAACACATTAAATAATTTACATAATAGAATCGATAGATACTTAGTTTATGAAACAAAATATTAATACTAAAACATAGGTTATTATACAATATATTTAATAACCATAATTTTCAACCTTTTTTACTATTCTACCAGACCTAGTTTTATTGAAGTTTTTTTTACTTATCTTCACTTTCTCATCATTCCCTTCCTTACCCATATCTTTTTTTTCTTCTTCTTCCTTGTTAATTTCTGATTTCCCAAGATGTTTGTATTCTCTTATTGTTTTATCATTTTCCTCATCAAAACTATCAAAATCATTATATTTAACTTTCTTTATGAAGTATGAATTCCTTCTTAGTAATTTTCCTTTATCATCTTTTACCATGTATGATCTGGGGAACTTTGTTTTTTCTACTATTATTCCTTTAGACCACTTCTTAGTGAACTTGTCTTGCAGTAGCACCTTACTTCCTGGTAAAAACTCATTCTCCTCCTTTCCAGCATTTTTGTTGTACAATTTTATCTGTTTATCTCTTAATTTTTTTAACTCATTAGTACAGTCAACTGTTTTTGGTATAAATATATCCTTATTAAAATTATTTACTAACTTTCTTAATTCCCTACTCTGCAATAATTGTGCTGGTGAATATGGTAAATTAGCCACAGGTGTATTTCTATAATGTAGTAAATAAGAATCCAAATCACCATTCTCTTCATTTTTTTTATTTAACATTTTTTTAACTATACCCACTGCTTTTTCTGCCAATCTATTTGACCTAGGAAAGTTAGGGCAAGAATTAACAATATTTATTCCCCATTCCCTGGCAAAACATTTAAATTCATAACTCCCAAAAGGATTATTATCAGCTACTAATATTTCCGGAATTCCAAATCTACTAGAAACTTTTTTAATTATTTCAGAGATATTTTTAAATTTTAATTTATTCACTTCAATCCAACTTGAGTAATAATCAACAATCACTATATAACTTCTATTTTTAAACTCTGCAATATCCATACCTATTTTCTGAAATGGAATACTTGAGAAATAATGTTTAATAATAGGTTCTTTTACTCTTTTACTCTTATCCGGTTTTTCTACGACAAATATATTACTTTGCCACTCACTCGGTTGTTCACATTTTTCAATTACTCTCAATTTACACATTGCCTCTTATGTTTCCTTCAGTTTATCTGTAATTTTAAAAGGTACTCTTCTCGGTAGAAACGATTTAGGTATTGCCTTGTCTTCTAATTTAATTGTTATGCATTCAGGAAAACTGCCTAATCCTGTAAACACATCTATATTATTTTTAACAAACATTTTAGTATTTTCAACATCATTCTTAATTTCATTTAATTGTAACATACTATAATTCATTCTTGTGCAATCTTTTAATCCTATTATAGGTAAATCGTTATAATCAATTATTTTAAAGTCAGTTTCAATTTCAGTATTTTCATTTTTTACAGACACTCACTTTTCCTAAGGATCTAATTTCAAAACCTCCAAATGATTTAAGTATTAATAAACTCTTTTCTAATTTTCTAATCATTTCTTTAAAATATTTATAAGGCATTACATTCAGTTGTGCACCTGTATCCAATTTTACTAACATTTCCTTATTTTCCACTGTAACTTGGTCTGTCCACATCCCTGCTTTAGCTATTTCTACTGAATCTAACGACAAATATGTAATTTCTTTTCCATTTTCTATATTTAATTCATTTACTTGTTCATTATTCACTTTTTTATTTCTACATTTTACAGCAAAATGATTTATTTTTGAACATATATTACATCTTTTACCGTATGCTGGACATTCTTTAAAACCATGTGTCCTACCACATTTATTACACTTAAATTGAGTACTACCTGTATCCTGGGATTTCTGAAACTTCTGTGATTGTATGCTTCCTGGTTGTCGGCTTGATTTTTCTTGTTGATGCCATTTTCCCATAGTTTTCCTTGTTGAAAATTTTCTTTCCTGTTCCACAACGTCTACTCTTTTCTCATTTTCTTGAATAATCAGTTTACGATTAATTTCACTATGTTCAATTAATTGACAGTGTTTCACTACCTTTTCCAACGGTAGGTCTTCTCTTAGGAGTCTTGCTTAAAGATCCTTGTCACGTATTCCGAGTACAATTTGTGTTCGTAGCAGTGCCTCTTCTGTGTCTTTGAAAGAACATGATTTAATTAGTTCTCTCAAATCTGTATAGTACTTATCAAATGTCTGATTTTCACTTTGTTTTCTTGTGAAAAATCTGTAATGTTCCATTACTTCATTTTTTCTAGGTACACAGTACTCTTCTAGACTTTTAAAAATTGCACTAACCGTTATTTCTTCTAATTTAAACGTGTTATACAATTTAAGTCCGCCTGCTCCTATTAAATTTAACAATCTTGCTACTTGAACTTTTTGATCCTTCTCATATGTCTCATTTGCTGTAAAATATAGTTCTACTTCTTGTTTGAACTGTTTGTAATTTTCATGAAGATTACCCGTTAACTTCAAATATGACGGCTTGTTATACTCCATGATCTTTATCCTTTTTGATCTTAGTTTTCGTAATTATTACGATTATGATTGTATTTATTATAAGTTCAACGACTGCGCCATGTTTTATACTTGTATCACAATTATTGTAAAAGATAAAGTACCATTTAACTATTTAAAAAAAAAATACTTTTATTTTAAAACATAGCATTACACATGAATTTCATATAAGAACTCTGTTATCAAGTACTGTTTTTATTGATAGGCTAATCTTGAACAGTGTTACCACATATCACAATTAATATCTTGGAACGGCCATGAATCTTGTGAAGACCGAATCCAATTTGGCCCATGCCACCACAAAGAACGATTGCTCAATTCATCTGCTGCGATTCCTCTTGAAATTAAGTCCGCTGGGTTGTCCTGTGTTGGCACATGTTTTCATTGACTTGGTTGCGACACTTTTCGAATTTGCATAACTCGATTGGACACATATGATTTAAGTGGTAGCTCTGTTTTATCCATGATAAAACTATAGCCGAATCTGTCCAAAGCACTATGTCCTCCTCTCCAATACACAACTGGAGGTGTCTATACTCTTCGAGTATCTCACTTAACATCTCGATCAGTAGAACTGCCGCACATAATTCTAGTCGGTATGGTAGAAGTCGAATGGGCGCCACCCTTGATTTGGAGGTGTATAATATTGACGTCCAGTCATTTGAATTACATATTTTTGACCGTATATACAAACATGCCCCATGCGCGTGTTGTGACGCATCGCAGAACCCGTGTACACTGATGGCACTGCTTTTCAAACCAACCAATACTTTTCGTGGAATAGACAGATGTTCAATGTCTCGAAAACTACAATAAAACTTAGTCCACCGCGTTTGAATGTCTGACGAAACTACTGTGTCCCAATCGATTTTCAAGGCCCAAAGTTGTTTTTTATTTATTTTACGCCTGACGGTAATTTACAAGAAAATACATACATGTTAGTAAAAAATAAAGATAACAATTAAATTAAAATTATTAATAATAGTATACAGTTAAAAATAGTGAGACGCATGCAAATGAAAGTAAAAATAAACATAGTATCAAAATAAAACATTCTGTGGGCCGAGTCTAAGATTTAATTTATACTTCACTAGGACTAAAAGTTTAGGAGACTGGGGTCCGAGTTAATTATATTCATGGTTCTTTGGATAGGGTCATTACATAAATAGCTTGTTTTCTGAGTGCTGATTTCGAAAACCTGTTTATTACGGGACCCAATCCTAGGTACATGAAATGTGACTCTATTAAGTAAACGGCTAGCATCGATCTTACCATGAATAGGATAGCCCTGATGTAGTTTGACGCGACACTAGGGAGGGTCGGCGTCTCGTTAATGGGCGGAATGGGCGCGACGAGATAACGATCGGCGTTCCGCGAGAAGGTGAAAACGGTGGATGATGATAACAAAAAAAAAAAAAATAAAAAGTCGGTGTGTTTAAAATAAGGAGGCAGGGCCCATTTATTTAAACACTAAGCAAAGAAACAAAAGAACAAAATTAGGTATTAAACCGCAATGTGACGCTCGGGTCGTACAAGATCGGCGGTGGCAGCTGGGTGCGTTCGCGTTGACGACGGGGAGCGGAGAGAGCGAACGATCGGGAAGCTTAGTAGCGGCCGGCCGCGGCCGTTTTCCCCGGTGTGCACTTTGCACTCTCCAACTGGACGGTGGGAGAGTAAGTTCACAACTGAGTGTCGCACAATGTGTCGACGGGTGACAGAAGAGGTACAGCGCGGGCCCAACCTGTGTGATAGGTTGAGGAGGCCGCGTCAAGTTGTTGTCGACGCATCGAATACCACCCTGGTTTTAGTGGACAAACTGTCTTCTTTTACCACAGCATGATGAGGCAAATAATAAGTGTACTCCGCTTCAGAAGGGTTAGTTATTAGTTCCATATGTCCCATGTCAATATACTTCTGCATGAACCGTTGGTACTCCGCTGCTAAACCCGGATTTCTAACTAACCGTTGCTTAATGGCTAGAAGTCTTCTCTTCGCCATTCCTCTGGACAGTCCAAGTGCAGTAGGGTTTTGTTTAAATGGCAATCGAACTTCAAAACTCCCGTCGAGTTTACAAGTTTCTTGAAAATAGCGCTCGGCTTCAATTTCTTCTGCCTTCTGGGTAGCTGCCTTTGAGCTGAACAAGGATAGAGCTGCTGCATGATTGATATAAGAGTCACTACAAGGGTTGTCTACCACAGCTAAATGTGTGATAGGAGTTTTCCCAATGATTATCCAGCCAAGTTTTGTATTGCAGGCCCAAGAACGATTTGACACTGCTACTGATTGCCCACAAAACAATTCATAGAACACATCGGCTCCTAGCAATAGATCTTCTGTTTAAGATCGATCCAAATAAAGATCAGCTAACCTGTCCTTAATGTGTGTTGGCAAAGAAATTTTATTGAGTGCTATTGTTTGTGTTGGCAATGGCCCGGTTATTATTGGTAAAACATACATTTCGACCGTGAAAGTAAAATCACCAAACCTTGACGGACTCGATTTGTTTGCTGTTGTGATGGTTCTCCCAATACCGGCAATGGCAGTTGTATTCTGAGATACTGGCAATTGCAATCGTCGTCTGCATTGTTCAGTCATAAAAATCAGCTGTAACCCGGAGTCCAACACCGCTCTGCATAGGTGAGGTGTGTTATCTATGCCCAGAATTTAACAACTGCCGTCTGCGAAGTTCAATAACAGACGGAGTCTTTGCACTAGGTGTATCAAATAATGACCTTATGTGTGATTGAATAATTAAAGAACTGTTTTCATATCTTTCCACCAAGGATTCATACGCTTGCTCGTAGTTGTCTGTTGTGGGTATGTTTTTGACCACCTCCATTGCTGCTCTGGACAAACATAATTTTAAATAATGAAACTTTTGGACATCAGCTAATTTTTTATTATTATGAAACATGGCCTCAAATGAATCTTTAAATTCCGACCAATCTTGCCAGTTACCGTCGAACTTCGACATTGACACTGGTCGTAACTTCATCGACTCTGTGGAAACACTAACACTGCTATTGGCCGCCTCTGATGGTTGTCTTTTGTGTTTGTGCAATAATTCTAATAGTGCGGCCCTTGTATCACACACTAACTCCATGAACTCTGACCGTACTATTGCTCGAACGTTTGATTCAATATCTTCTTCATCTAACGTTTCCACCTCGTCATACGCCTCTATATATTGTTTCAACACCACCGGTATTTGATCAAGTCTTATTTGAATTTGAGAGTGTGTGTTTGTGTTCACATTGAACGCTTCTGAAAATCTTTTGAAAGCCTTGATATTGGCAACACATGTGCTCTATTTCTATTTGCTAGTCGATAGGCTCTACTTTCTACTACCGAGGTTGTAGAATTAGTCATTATGACTCGTTCAACAAAAATTCAAAACCAACCAAGAGAAATACTGAGCACAGAACACTAAAACGAGATACTAAATTTGTCTTTAAAATATAACATTAATCAAATTTGTAATTATTATTTTATTTGAATGAGAGAAAAACATAAATAAAATAATAAATACCAAGGTAAAATTATGTTGATAATGCGAAAAAATTATCACAACTTGTGCTCTGTTCAAAAACACTAAACTATAATTATACACAACAAACAAAGAAGATGTAATGGACTGCCAAAACTATAGAGGTATATCCTTACTTAACACATCGTATAAAGTTCTCTCTAGCATAATTTTAAATAGACTGAAACCGTATGCTAAAGAGATAGTAGGAGAATACCAAGCAAGTTTTACAGCTGGAAAATCCACGACTGACCAAATACATGTTATCAAACAAATAACCGAAAAGAGTCATGAATTTGATAAAGATGTGTACCTGTTATTTATGGATTTCAAACAAGCCTATGACTCGATAGCTAGAAGTACGCTATGGAACGTAATGGTCCATTTTGGAATACCAGCTAAAGTCGTTAGGATGGTGAAAGTATATATATTAATAGATAACCGTATCCTTTTTCCCGTAAATGTAGTTATGAAACTTTTTACACGATTCAGTAACAGCTAAAAATTCCTTTTCGATTTGAGCCCAAGACTTCTCGGTATCAGTTAAAGGACGAGAAAAATATGATAATATTTTTATGTTGCATAAGACAACAACCTATTACCTCCTGTGACGCATCTCGCTGGATCTCTAAAGGAAACTTGGGGTCATATGTATTTACTACTGTGACTTCTGCAATAAGATTCTTAATATTATTAAAAGAGTCATCATGAACCCCATCCCAATCCCAAACCACATCTTACTTTAACAGCTCTTTTAGGGAACTTGAAATTTCTGCTAAATTAGGAATAAACTCTCTAACATAATTTATGATTCCCAATATCATCTGCAATTCTGTTTTAATAATTTGGTTTTTTCAAATGAATGTTTGACTCTATTCGATCGTTGTCTGGCCTAATCCCTTCCTGATTGAAAAGAAAACCAATATATTTTACCTCTTTGACACATAACTGCAACTTATTCACATTAAATTTAATGTTTAAGATAAAGTTATTGAGCGGGCAAGATTATTATCTTATCATAATATTAGATAAAGTTATTGAACTTTATCTAATATTATGGCATGCTCATCCTTAGTTTGAGCACAAACAAGCAAATCATCAAAGTACAACACAACCCCTTTGATATCACCAAAATACCTATGCATTAGTTTTTGAAAAATTTCAGGAGTTGATGACACTCCAAATACTAATCTTTTAAATTTATAAATACCAAATGGTGTACTAAAACAAAACAACTTACTAGATGCATCATCTAAGATAATATGATATAAACCACTTTTAACATCTAAGACACTGAAAATGTATTTATTTGTTAGCTCTTTTTTAATCTCCTCTAACGATGGTATTTGATATACCTCTCTTACAATATATTTATTTAGCTCAGAGGGATCTAGACATATACGCAAAGTTTTGTCTTGTTTCTCAACTACTACTAGATTACTTACCCACTCACAAGGCTCATTTACTTCTGTTATGATATTCTGGCCAACTAATTCATTTAATGTTTCTCTCAATTTATCTTTTATAGCATAAGGTACACTTCTTGCAGGGCATATTTTAGGTATAGCTTCTTTACTCAATTTAATGGCTACCTGTTCTGGAAACGAACCCATTCCGGTAAAAACATCAATATTTTTATTTATGAATCTTTCCTTTTCCTTTTCCACCAAAAATTCTAATTTACTAACGTTTCCAATGTATTTTAACTTTCTACTGTCGGCCAATCCTAATATCGGTTTAGTTGGTGTGTCAACTACTACAAACTCAGTGTTTACTTTAATTTTATTGTTAGCCAAATTTACAACTACTTTACCAACAGGCTTAATAATAAAACCTCCAAATGCCTCAATTTTTAAAATAATATAGTAATGAATAAATACCATTAATGTTTTAATTTAATATTATAAATAAAATAACTTAAAATTTAAAAGTAATCTCCGTTTTTTTTTTTAAACATGTATTTAGCCAAGTGCCCACCATAAAATTCTTTTTTACGTTTATACGATGGTAAGGAACTTTTTGCATGTCACCAAGTATGAGTTGGTATAGAGTCGCTATAAAGATTCAGAAATGTTTTTTTATTTATTTATTATTCAAATAATATGTATACAATGTGTAAAATAAGCACATAAGATAAGTGTAGAAAGAAATTACATGAATAAAGTTTTTAAAGAAAGAAATCACTTCCCATGATTTTTTAAAATGTTTATATTTAAATTGACTTAATTATATATTGTTATTAAATAATATTATTCGAAAGCAGATCCCGGCACTACTTTCGTTTTAAACATCTGGGTGGGTCTCCAGGTATGGTCAAGGTTGAAAGGTTATTTATTAAAGGATTAGAGTGGGAGAGTACTTTTAGTGGAATCTTTTATAGAATGAAATGCCTTCTTCGTGGACCGTGAATATCATAATGGTGTATAATTAGAAATATAATGAGGTGCACCGTGCATTGATTAATTTTCTTAAAGCTATATTTTGAAAACATTGGATTTTTTAGCATTTCCCCATAGCTGAAGGCCGTAAGTCCATATGGGTTTTATAAATTAGAAGTTTAGTATTAATGTCTGTAAATTTATTGTTTATGGTTAACGATTTGAGAAACCGCAGACGGTTATTCTAAGATGAGCGTTTTATATTATATGCTGAGACCGCGTGAGTCGCTTATCAAGTGTTTGGCCGAGGTACTTGACAAAGGAAGAGGAGGGGATTTGTACTCCGTATAGGGAAACACCAGGACGAGGAAGAAGTCTTAGAGTAAAGGTAGTATGAACTGATTTTTATTGATTAATTTTAAGTCTCCTTTTGGTGTACCAGTCTTCCATTAAATGAAGATGATTTTGCAAATTATCAGATGCAATCTGGAGGTCATAATTGCAGGACAAAATGGCTTTGTCGTCAGCATAATCTGCGGCAATTGTATTTGGAGTTGTGGGTTGATCTGAGGCATAAATATTGTTAAGGACTGGAAATAGAATACTTTCTATAGATAGAATACTCCCGCATTTATAGAGGCTATATCGGATAATATGGAACCAAGACGGTTTTGAAAAAACGATCTGTTAAGTAAGATTTAAAAAAACGGGAAGTAGGATGTAAAAAAAATGTTTAATTTGTACAGGGTGATTAACTAAAAGTCCAGCTACACCTCGCAAAATAATAATTAAGAGTAAACTTAAAATGTATCAACAAAAAGTTAGGAGACTGTAAACTAAAATAAAAACTCTTAATGATTTATTAGTAGAACTTAAAAATAAAGGGTTGATCGAAAATAATCCATGTGATGTTCTTGAAAATGAATTTCATGACATTCAACATGAAATTTAAAAAAAATGAACTGGTTAATAAAAAAAGAAAACTCATTGGTTGTATTTATATTGATGAGATAAACAAATTTGCTATTACTCTTAATTACTATTTGCCGAAGGCTTATATATGTTATCGGTTAGTATCAGCTATTGACTATACATAGTATGCGTTGTTTACGCTATGCGCTGTGTTTGGAAACTCTTGTCGTGTAAATTTAAAACTTAAATATCAGGTCAATAAATTTTTTTTTTTTTTTTTAACTTCAACTTAATATGATCCAATGAAACTAAATTTATTATTTAGGCATATTATAAAAAAAAAAAGTCAAATTAATTCAGCAGAGGTAATAAATAGAAGAAACTAAGAGGTTAATAATACTAAATTTATAAATGTTGTTAGGACTTAGGATGTGTAAGATGGTTGTTCATTAGTTGATAGTTGATCTTCTTCCAACAACTCGCAGCAATTTTCTACATATGAATCAATTTCTTTAAAATTTTAGTTTTTTTAAGTTCCTTGACCGAAGACATAACCTAACTAAATTCATAATCAAGTATCTTTTCCATATTAATTTTAAAATTGACAAGTTTCATATAATAGAGCAAAAACTATTTTGATGTGTAAACATCTTACAGTACAATGTTTTAAGTAGGAGTAAATTTGTGAAAATACCAGAAGTAGAGCTGGCGGATGTGAATTTGACCGGTAAACGCAGAAGTAAACATTTCTGATATATATCCAATGTTACCAGCGGTGTATGTTAAATGTTCACATCCGACAATGCCGCACTATACGCGGAGCTGTACAGCAAACTTTTTACCG
This sequence comes from Adelges cooleyi, assembly GCF_023614345.1. Lineage (NCBI taxonomy): Eukaryota > Metazoa > Arthropoda > Insecta > Hemiptera > Adelgidae > Adelges > Adelges cooleyi. The sequence continues at coordinate 324,397 of NW_026096013.1, forward strand.
ACAACATTTGATAGGCAAGACTAGGCTAAGCTAGCCTAGTCTGTGCCGCACGTGGTTGATCACTGTATATTATAAATATCCTATCAACGCATCTTACCCTAGTACCAACAATTTACAATCTGTTTTAAATTAATTATATTAACCTAAATAGTTCAAGAATAAACAGCACCACATTACAAAATAGTTTCCAAGAGAGTTAAGAAAACTGAAGTGTTTTTAGGATATTTTTTTCAAAAATGTTTCACATTATTTTAACTTTTACTAATCTTGTACCTATATTCAGCCTGAGCATGATTTAAATATTTTTCATTATATAATATAACATACTATTTGGTTTTTTAAGAGGAAGAGTGGTCAAGTGGGTAAAGCAACAGTGTGTTAGCACTCAATGTCGCTAGTTCGACGCTCGATACAGGCGCTCCATTTGCCGGTCGAGCGATCGCCAAAAGAGCCGCCATCTCCCTTTGCGGCAACGGACTGACGACCCGTCTCGGACAGCGAATCTGTCCAGAAACCATCATCTCATGATGGCAGCATTGGGCCTAAAAGACCCGTTAGGCTGATGATGTAATTTGGCTTATAATCAGAACATCATGTAACAATTTTGTTTGCAGGTAAAATAACAACCTATGCATACTACAACCATTAATATGTTATTTGTATGGTACACTTTAACTGTGTAAGTTCACGTTGTGTATTGTGTGTGAGAATTGAGAAGAACACTTTCATATGTATGCCGTTAAGTTATAGGCTATAGGTGAAATATAAACTTCAAATGAGCAATAACATTGTATGTTGTGTGTCCGGCGTCGTCACGTTTTGTACGGATATTGTGATCATATTATCGTTTTACTATAATCATTTATTACCGCAAAAGTGGTTTATGTAATTTCGTCTAATTTACAGTCTACTGATACGATATGTGAACGGATGACGGTTGTATGAGGTGTCTTTGTGGGAGTTAGTAAACTGCGCCAAAATGACCCTTTTCATAAGCTGATATCAGATACACAAGCTGCGACAATTTATTTTACATACCTACTATAATATATACATACCGATACGAATGCTATCTTGTAACATGTTTTATTTTAGAACTATGGTGTGCACGAAATAGGAGTAAACTCGGTAAAGTTGTAAAAATTAAAATTAAAAAACAATTTTAAAATATGAAATTGAAAAATGTTATTATTTAACTAACATTAAAAATTATTGTACATTAATAGAATATACTGTCTAAGAAAATTAAAAATTGAAATAATAATACATTCATTGTTTACATTTAATCTAATTTATTTAATATTTTGTTGTTTATTCTTAACATACTTTTTTCAAAAATTCGTATCTTCAAATCGGTTTATCTTCTTTCTTTCTTTTTTTGTCACTTTTCGTTAGTACATTTGTAGTTTTGCGTTAATATTTTACTTCATTGTTGTATTACACCTTCTTCTGCACTTCTAATTTTTATTTATGTGTCAACTTAAACATCCTGTATAGCATCGATATATTATGATTTCTTTACCTATACTATATGTTATTGTATATACGACGTATATTATATTATATAGTAGGTATATAAAATAAATTGTCGCAGTTTGTACACTGAACTATAAACAGTATATTAGTTCAGTGAGTTTGTAGAATGTTAAATGTTTTTTTGCCGCAGTTTACATATCAGCTTTATAGAAAAAGGGTCATTTTGGCGCATTTCACATACAGCCGTCTTTGTTTCCGAGCAGGTAGATAAAGAATCGATTGTCCATGTACCTACCTAAATGAAAAAAACGTTGACACCAAAAACCGCACACTTGCGATAAAATACAGGACAAACCCGCACATTTTTGGTAGGTTAAAACCGCTCACTTTTTAAAATTGCTGTATCCAAAAACCGCACATGGTATAAAGATGTATAAACTATTATTTATTATTTATATATGTATTCAAAGAACATTTTTTACGTACAATTTATATGTTGAAAAATTTAAGGTTTAACAACATTTAAACAAGTGGTCTTAAAAATAAACCCAATTTAATTCAAAATGACGTATTAACAATTTTAAAATGTGCCTATTAACTAACTTTTTTTGTTTTTCAATTGGAAGGACAATATTTTGAATTCCCTTATGGTACTGGTTCTGGTACTCCACTAAATGTTTTTTGTTCAGCATTATGAATAGCTATCTCAAAATCTAGGTGGATAATGTTAAAGTTTATAACTTATCCTAACTCCATATATAAATGTTTAATATTGGACCACGTTTTTAAATAACACAATTCAGATTTCGAAGGCAATGTATTAAAGGAAAAAAATAATTCCTGCTCCATCCGTGTTCATCATACTGTTGTTAAAAATATTTTGGTTTATATGTAAAACTACTGTCAGCTAAATATTCATCATAAAGATTAAATAAAAATTCAATATTTACACATTGGTCATTTTTTCGTTTTGGCAGGTTGAAATATTGTAATTTAAAACAAAATTTAGAGCATCTTCCAAAGTTTTTAGGTGTTCCTCTTTTTACCCAATATAAGTGTGCAGTATTTGGCTAAATAATGTACCTACCTGGCAACCGATAAAGTGTGCGGTTTTGGTCTACCGACCTTATTGGGGTTCAAATCATAAGTGTGCGGTCCTTGGCTGCAACCGAAAAAAATTGTGTCAGTATTATCGATGGAGATCTCAGATCAATATTATTATTTAATAGCAAAATAGAAGTGCTACTGTTGTAAAAACTGCAAACTATTGATTTAAAATTAAAATCTCTACAAAGTCATAGCAAGCGAACAGATTTTCTATTTATTGAAAAATGTAGTAAAATATGTACCTACAATTATAGGAAAAATGAATTTTCAAAATAAAATGAGCGTCTTACATCAGTTGGATCACCCTGCACATAGTCAACGCCCCGCATTGCCAGAACCTTTTTTTTCTTTTTGCTACAACTAAGTTGGTATAATATTATGGTTATGGTAATTTATTGAAAACAAACCGCTGTGTGGAATAATCGTGATTCGCGTCGCCGACAACAGCTGTATGTTGCAGCTGCCACTACCACCATCGCACAGATCGGCCACCCCGCCCATCGCCAACTGTTATATAGGGGGAAAATTCAATGTTTAAGCAGGACTAGACGAGTCCACCTAACTGTGACTTTATATTCGAATCGGCGTAAAAAAACACTATAATACGGTTTAAAAAAAGGGTGCCCGGTATAGTACGTTTGTTTACATTTCCTAGTCCCTCCAAAACAATTTTTTACACTATTTGTCGCTAAAAAGTTATTTACTCTTCGAAAGAGGTTAAAAAGAAAATAAGCTAGAATAAGCACTGAAAAAAAAATTATTTAACAAAATATTTCAAAAAAATGTTGTGCGATATTTTTTTCTTGAAAGCAAAATGTCCATCAAAGAATTCTAAAGCCCTTATGACCATGCAAGTTCACAAGAAAACGTGGGTCATCGTGATTATCATTACTTTCTTATAATACAGGCTGACTGGTACCAATACGCCTTCACCCTTAAAACGTATTGACAGGCGTCTGCTCGATGATGTTTAAACTTATTTTCCAAATCAGTTTCCAAACCATAAAATTCTATATTTTTACATTGTAATAATATAAGTATTATAGGCGTCACACTGACACAATAACACAGTAACCATTATCAAATAATAGTATAATAATAATAAATTAATTTGGTAAAGCATTTAAGAAATAATCTGTTGTCTGGTGATTTTGAAATCAACAGTAACATTGTGTCATCCAGATACATTAATTATTTGCCAGAATTCTTTTTTATTAGTGCAAGTGCACATGCAGTTTAGTACTAATCATATTTTTACTAATAATTTGATTATATGTAAACAACTTTGTTCAAATATAATGGTGGACTGCTCACCAAGTGAGTTGCCAATTCGACACAGCTTACTACTCAGTACATTGTACATAGTTTTTTTTTATAAAATACATGTTGATAAGTTTTACGGGTAAAAGTTAACTAAAATAAACGAAATTACAATCGAAAAATTATGAATGTTAAAATTACAATGAGCTTATTAATTATAGAATGAATAAAGTTTCTATGAGTACAAATGGTATTAAATTATTCCCAATGTGTCCTTCAGTACCGTTAGGCACATTTTAAAGTGTTCGTATACATATTTGTCTTATTTTCTGTATTGCCCTAATAGTAATATTATATTTTAAGATAATAATTTTTTAAATTATTTTAATTGTGTATTATTGATCTGAAAGTCAATTTTCTGTAATTCTCAATAACGATAAAATATGACTCCCAGACAGCAAACATTTTATAATATTTTCAAAATATTGTAAAACATTACAAACACAGAAGTAGGTGTTAAATATTAAAGTGTGTTTTAATTTAAATTTTAGCTGTCAATCTCATTTTTTAAATCGGAAGTCATAGTTATAAATGTTTTACACCGAACGTACCAACACTTTTTAATAATGCAGTTACAAATGTATCTTTTTCAAATTATCGCCATGCGTGTATCCATTAGGTATTTAGGTACAGCTGTAAGGTAGTTCTACGAAGATCGGGTATCATGGATTTCTGTACAACGCTTTTTCTTTTGTGATTTATTACAGACAGCGGAATGTGGGCCTTAGAATGGAATGTACCTAAGGGATCTACGTCAGAGAAAAGACATTCAACACAGAATACCTACGTTCTGCAACAAAAATTGAAAAAATACGGCCAGCTATATTTGCTATATTGTCATAAAAGTGATAGTAAAATAGTTATTCGAAATTAATGTATAAATAAGAACACATTAAAAAAAAATATATTTCGTATTACATTTTTTAATAAATTCGAACATTTTTTTTCCAAAAACAAAGTATCGAAATAATTTTTAAAAATTACTAAGCGTACTTAGTATAGTATTTACTTCAATGGGGTAGGTTAAAAAAAATATGTCATTAACGATAATAATATAACTATGCAACATATAATCCACTTCTGTGGCATATTAACAGTCCATACTTTTTATAAGACCTCACCGGGAAGTTAAAGTCAATACATTCAAAATGAAATAAAATATATACTTTCTACTGTAAAACTGTAACATTGTATAATAACGTTTGTTACGGTGCAACACAACATCTAAAACGGCCTTTCTCAAACCCACCAACGATCCGTACCGAATAGTAAACGAAACTACCGAAAAACCACTAACAAAACATCAGCCAATGGGATTGCGGGGTTTTACGAAAACAGCATAAATACCGACCGCAATCCCACAATCAACACAGTCTTCTTCCAACCATCCGGGTATCTTATACACTGGATAATTTGGAAGCCGACAACTACACTATCAACCGCCAGCGTCTACCAGCAGTAGCAAGCGACACCAGCAGTAACCACAGAGACTCAGCAGCAGCGGAACCGACAGGAGCGGCACCGCAGCAGACGTGCCGACAGTTCACACGGCTCCACCGACGGTTCCCCATCGCAGGCCGTCCTTCCTAAAATTACAGAGTCACTTATTAAAGTTGCGCTCTCCTCCCGGTGACTAGAGTCCGTAGGCGCTTATTCAAGCTGCCCTACTTTCCTTCTAGTCATCCCAATACATCCCCCACACATCTGTATCCCCTGTAGGACAATATAGTACCATAATTGTGAGGTACATAGTGCCCGTTTAACCCAGCGTGAGAGGCAAACTTATGCGAGTCCCGCCCTCACCGTTACTTATTGTATTACCTAAAACCTCTGAATAATAAAGAACAACCGTAATATCAAGCATCCGTTTTATTATTCAACACACGACACGGCAAGGCACCCGCCACCCGTATCAATTGGCGCCCAACGTTCAAGCTCGAACCCAGACCCCAGATCAATAGTCTCGCGCTCAAAATGACTGAGAAAATAGATGACGCATTCAAGAGAATAGACTCTTTGGAGTCATGGACGAAAAAAATTATCGCCTCCATCAAAGAGCTAGACGCGAACAACACCGAACACAAGAAGAGGACCGAAGAACTACAACAATTGTTAAACATGTCTGACACAAACTTAATTATTGAAAAGGCCAAAAGGGAATCTGAAGTTAGCTTACTCCAAAAGGAAATTGAACAATTAAGGGTATTGTGTCAGCAAAGTGCATCCAATACCACCAATAATACCTCGGAACGAGTCATACCTGTCGAAATGACCCCACCAACATTTTATGGCAACGAGCGGGACATACACCCTAAAAAATTCATTAAAGAACTAAGAAGATACATTACACATCGAAAAGTAACTACGGAAGACCAGATTTTACTAGTAGTAGAAAACAGTTTACGCAACAAGGCAGCAAACTGGTTTAGCATAGTAAAAGACGCTTCTCCCGATCTCGACCAATTCGAAACTATGTTTTTAAAGAATTTTTTTTCGGAAAGCCAACAATGGGATATCTTCATAAAATGTACGGAAGCTGGTAAAAAACCAATCCAATCCGGATTTCAAGGTCACTTCCATTACTGGATGTCCGAACTTAAGCAGTTAGACTTTCCAAAAATGGATGAAGAACAATCAATCAACCTTATCACCAAACATTTTCCGATATCCGTGCAGGCTTACATTCAGACTTGTCCAGAAAAAAAATTCCTACCCATTTGGGAAAAATTAAAAGAAATCGAAACAAAGAGAAACGAAGGCAGAAGTGACCAATCAGTTCAAAACAATTTGCAGCGCCTAAACAACTACAAACCAGACCAGAATCAGTCTAATCCACCGCCCAGTAACGTTAGGAATGAAGCTGGACAGAAGGACCGAAAACTTAAGCAGATTACGACCGAATATGACAAATTCAATGAAGAGGAGTCGGAAGAAATTGATCTTGAAAAAAACTCCTATCAGGGGATTGTGGACTAAGATCGCCCACAATCATAAACACCCCAGATCTTCGCGCAGACATAAAAAGTATTATCGCACTCGAGGATGTGATCGATCAAGCAGATGACACGTCCACAACTAATCTTAGGGAACTATGCGACAACGAGAACTTTGACTTCACTCCGCCAGTCAGTTTGAAGGAATGCCCTTATATAACTGGTCAAAGAGTCGACAGAATAGACTTGCTTGTTGATATTGGAGCAGAAATAACTGTCATGTCGGAAGAGTGTTATAATGACAGATCAAAAAAGGCACCTGACATACCAACGCTCCCGATAACTGGACTTAGTATCCACCTAGCGGGTGAAGACAAACCAACTAAAATCCGAAAACAAGCACTCATACCGTTGAACCTAGACCCACACAGGGAACAAATTCCATGCACAGTGGTTGGCCAGTTAAACGATGGCGGGACTTTAGAAAATGATTTTTTAAGAAATCACAAGGCGGTTATCGATTACGGCAAAGAGCAAATTATTTGTGAATACAACGGCAAAGAAATAAGCATACCATTTTCAAATACATCAGGAAAACCAACGTCTCCATTACACACGATAGCAAGAAAAGTAATGACAGAACCACGGGTGAAAAAACCACCAGATAGATTTCTGGCGGCCGTGAAAAATTACGGACATAATCAATGTGTGTCCGTTTTCTGATAATATAAAACAAGGGCTACGGCAAAGAGCGAATCGGAACGCCAAATCAGGCTAGCAAACAAAAAACTTTGCCACATATATATATATAAAAAAAAAAAAATTAAAAAAAAAAAATAATAAATAAATAAAATACAAAAAAAATCAACATCAAATCGTCAAACTGCAAAATGCCGTCAACCATGCAAAACAAGACACTGAATTTGTGTACGAACTGTTGGATACAAGATCCAACACCCGGACACAAATGCGGGGGGGCACTGTTACGGTGCAACACAACATCTAAAACGGCCTTTCTCAAACCCACCAACGATCCGTACCGAATAGTAAACGAAACTACCGAAAAACCACTAACAAAACATCAGCCAATGGGATTGCGGGGTTTTTACGAAAACAGCATAAATACCGACCGCAATCCCACAATCAACACAGTCTTCTTCCAACCATCCGGGTATCTTATACACTGGATAATTTGGAAGCCGACAACTACACTATCAACCGCCAGCGTCTACCAGCAGTAGCAAGCGACACCAGCAGTAACCACAGAGACTCAGCAGCAGCGGAACCGACAGGAGCGGCACCCGCAGCAGACGTGCCGACAGTTCACACGGCTCCACCGACGGTTCCCCATCGCAGGCCGTCCTTCCTAAAATTACAGAGTCACTTATTAAAGTTGCGCTCTCCTCCCGGTGACTAGAGTCCGTAGGCGCTTATTCAAGCTGCCCTACTTTCCTTCTAGTCATCCCAATACATCCCCCACACATCTGTATCCCCTGTAGGACAATATAGTACCATAATTGTGAGGTACATAGTGCCCGTTTAACCCAGCGTGAGAGGCAAACTTATGCGAGTCCCGCCCTCACCGTTACTTATTGTATTACCTAAAACCTCTGAATAATAAAGAACAACCGTAATATCAAGCATCCGTTTTATTATTCAACACACGACACGGCAAGGCACCCGCCACCCGTATCACGTTTTGTATTTTATAATCAATCATTGTACTGTGATATTTATGTTTAATAGTATTGTGTTTTTTATTTCTACATAAATACTAAACTTACACTAAGATATACAATCGTATATCCTAATACCAACTAAAGAATGTGTCGTATTGATTGTTTTTAAAGTAACAATGCTTTGAGTATTAACTGAAATAAATTGTTTTTTGGCACTGTAAAACGTTCCACGTATTTTAATCATTATACAAATTTTTAGTAAACTACGGTATTTTTTTCCAGTTAATTTAAACCGAATATATAATATTATTATTGTTTCTTTGTGTTAATCATAAGCACTATCTATATGTTTGAAAAAAATCATATTTTTAATATAGTGATTTTTCTTCTTTTAACAAAAAAAATGTAGATCAATATTCAAACTTTATCAGTTTTGGATACAATGTCTATAAAAAATCAAGTAATTTGGAACAAAATAGCACATAAATAGGTTATTGTGATTTTGGGAGACTATTGAAGAATATTGAGAATATTGAAGAATCAGAAACCACCGCTACTGAATCATTAGTGTTACAATATATTGTTTATATTTATACATCATTTCTATTATTCCAATGTTATTTTAATTACCAAATTTTCTATTTGAATGTTAGTGAATTCATTCTACTATGCTTGAATACATAATTTGTAGTATTCCTATGTTTTAATTACCAAAGTTTCTATTTTTGTGTTAGTTGTTTCAATCTGTATATTTATAATTTTAGCCGTTCGGCTTTAAGTAGACAGTGACTTTTTTTTATTAAATCATGATAGTGTCGTGGCCGTAGACGTTCGGAGTAATTAAACCCTTAGTAGTAATTAAAATAACAACACTTGTTTACGTTAGTCACCGTTTATTCTATTACGCTATAGTACTACACGACAATAATAATACTATTGATACCCGGCGGTCCGGTGACGGCCGTATTTATGTTAACGGCGGCGGTCAACATTGCTGATAAGCTGCGCCGGGGTTTTGCTTAATGGGCAATTAGGGAAGCACGACCCGGCCGGGTATTGTCATCGCGGTCCGGGTAATAGTCCAGACCGCGGTGATGGCAATACCCGACCGTGTCAATAGGTATCAGTAAAGTAATTGTTTTTACCTTTTATATAGGTTCCAATGAAATGATATCCAACAAAATTTTAAATAATGTATTTTAATAATTTTGTTATCTAGCTAGTGGGCACTATCTTTCGAAGGCTTTGAGGCACGTTTATCATAAAATCTTATATCAAAGCCTTAGATTGTTTGAAGTCGAAATTCTCAAAATAAAAGGACCACCCTAAGTCCTAACCCACATAATATTATACTCTTGCCATAATGTCTCGTTTTATTATCTTTTCTTTGCACTCATGTTGAATTCTTCATATAACCTCGTTATGATAATTCAAGGAAAAAATTATTTAGTGCGATGTTTGTTGGATATTGTGAAAGATCTTGCACTCTCAAGTCTCAATAAAGGCAGAATTTTAACTGGGAAAATGTTTATTTTAGTTTTTTTTTCGACAATAGAAATCCTGCCGATGCTGTATAATTTTTAGAGGAATAAAACGAAATAAAACACTTGCTCGACGAGTGCCGTCTCGTGTTATACTAATTATAAAGATGTATTTCAGATAATATAATTTATTTTTTATTGGTTCGTTATCTGGCTATGAATTATTCGATTTTTTATAAATTAATCGTTTTAGTAATTCATATTTTAATTACATTAAATGCAAAATACATTATTTTTAATATGTTCAATTTGTTTTTTTAATCTAATAAACTCATTTTAACATTTTAAATAAACTTTTGACTGCTATATTAGACTGCGTTTGTTTAAGACGTATAAGTATTTGAAATCTAAGGATTATAAAAATACATTAAAAAAACTGGTAAAGTAGTAATGCAACTGCTTTTGAATAAAATGCAGTTGTTTATTAAATTTAGCTAAAAATTGATAATAACATAAGGTTTTGCACGGGCTTAGGTAAAAATGAATTTCATATTCGGGTTCCTGGCCGTCGAAAACATAACATTCAAACAACCTCGACCGGTGAGATGTTAATGCATACCTACAGCAACTGTAGTGGATAGGTATTTCGTGTATGGACTATGTTGTGGGTACTTAATACTCGAACATTGTTCGTTTTGGCGTTGGTTATTTTATTTCGACACTCTGTTTTAAACAATACACCAGATGCCTGACCCAACGAGACCTATAGTGTAACGACATATTTGTAAAATATTTCTGCTGTAGAATATTCTACTACCTACCAGTATAAAAAAAAAAAAAAAGAGTATTTTTTCTACATGCGGATTGTAAAATGTTCCGTGCCTATTCTCCCCCAAGATCAACACACAATGCCGTGTGAAATGCCTGCCATTGATTTGTCCCTTTTGTCAGCGGGGAACAGCTGCCCGGCCGGTGTTTATAACAATACGGTTTTAGCATCTGCTGTCGGGGGTACTGTGTGTATGCAAAGGGACGTGTCAACCGTGGTGGGGACAGCCACAACGCTCGAGCCGGCCGCCTGCAGCTGCCGTATGACCAACGCCAGTGTCCTTGGTCTCCCGCACCGGTCGGTGCTCTGTTTACTAGTTTCCTCTCGGCTGTACGCTCGACGGTCCAACGTAGTTCGGCATCGACTGTTAACGTTACATTACATAATAATAATATTGTATTTTTTTTTTTACCACGGGTTTAAAAATTATTATTTCAGTTTTTGTTTTACCATTTCAACGCTATAATCGTTCATGCAGCAATGCCGTGTTTTGCCGTCTACACGTCCCACGTCTTTGGTGAGTACGAACTAAAATCGATTTTATACACACACGCACAAATCACGGGCTATGCTGAAATATCCTAGTGGCGCTAACGTTTTTCTAACTTTGTTATTTCGAATGTAATATTATCACGAGGTCAGATTAGTAGGATACTATAACTTGTAGTGGTTTCATGTTAAGACAAATGGATAGAAAACATAATATTTTAGTTCATCCATTTTGTCAGCACCGTAGCGTGCGATGTCGTTGTAAATAAGTAGTAGAACAAACAAGTAATTTCTACTACTCAAGTGTTGAACTTTTAAAATATTTTATTGATACACAAGTTAAAGTAATTATTGAAATAGACTGGCGCGGAGGTGCCGACACTTTTGACTGACCAAATCTAACTCCGACAAAAGCTGCTATCGCAAACGCTTTTATGTGGCAAACGACTTTCGTGCGTCACTTGGTAGGCGTGCAACTTGATTAATATTAATGAGAGACGTTTACCAATACTGAAAAATTATTGTTATAATTGTTATTGTAACAATATTTATTGTGGCGCCTATAATATTATTAAAAGCGCTAAATTAAAGATAACACAATGGTTAAATAGCTTTGGCTACAAATCTTTAACAAGTATACTACTGACTGACACCAGTGGATACAATGTGCCTACATATTCATTTATAACAATTTGAACTTTAATATAAGTTAATACCAGAGTCTACAGCACCTCTCTTCCAAATGAAAGGGTTATGCTTATCTTAAAAAAATTTGAAGAAAATAAATAATTTAAAATAAATCTTTTAAAAAATTTGAATTGAATTACAATTAGGAATGTTATATCGAAACATTTTTTTCATTTATTTTACTTGGTATCGAATCTAAAGCTAATAACGATACCTACAAAATATCGAAACAAATTATCGATATTTACTGATATTGATAAAAAATAAAAAAACAGTACAGTGGGGTAAAAAATTTGCTTTGAATTCCGCACCGTGTGTTTAACTTTATCTCTTCCACTGTGCTGGCTAGATCCTGACTGGTGCTTGGATTGGGATTATTATATCCCAGGTCCAAATATATCAAAAATCTATTGTAATTTTCATGAAGGAATAGTCCTTTACAAATCGGCTCGAATGCCCCAGAGTATAAGTTCAGAGTGTAAACGCAAAACCGCGGTGATCCATTGGAAACAATTATTTTGTACACCGACAAAAAGTTTATAGTTTTTAATATTTTAAATACTGCCAAAGTCAATTCCGTCATACAACTGAGCTCTGGCTTTTTTGACTCGACTACCGTAAGCAACTACATGTATTGAAGAACATAAAAACATAGTAAAAAAACATATTATGAGTAATAATAATACACGAAAAAATACTTTTCGCTTATAAAATGCGTTAGTAAATAAAAAATCTTGAAGTGTTGCGTGTAAAAACACACAATTTTTCAAGTATTTTTCGGGTCGATGTGAACAACATTTGATCAACAGCACTTTTCTAAACCAATACTCATCCACAAAAACAATTTTATAAATTTGCCTTTTTGTAAAGAATTGTAATCACGCTAGTGATGAGCGATTCTATATATGTTCAGAGTAATTCATATTTATCCATTTTTCTCATCGGCTCTACCAAATAGTTCAACGCTCTTGACATGTAATCAAACATCTGTGTGCTGTTTTTGATTTGTTTCAAAAGGGTGTTGAATAGTACACAGGATTTCCGATAGTGACCAGAGGAAACCACAAAAGGTTCATTAACCTCGCCTGCGGCAAGTTTAGCGTTGTGGCGTTTTTCTTTTTTATATTTACTTATATATGCTTGACGTACCGCACGTTTACATTTGGCCAAAATGCTCTTGGTCAAATTTTTTTTTTTTTCGTAATTATTCTAGTCGAAAATTGGATTCCAGCACATTGTGCTATGATGCCTGCATTATCGTACCCATCTCAGTTACGTGGTGATTCCAAAAATTTGTCTGTAGCACTTTCTTCCTGTGTCATAACACTGTTAGATATAACATGCATATATTATAGTACTCATAGTTATTGTCTGTGATTTTGAAATACATCATCTAATATTGCGATCATTTACTTTTAAGTTTAAAAATTTTAGTTTCTTGTTAGAGATTTCTAATTACAATTATTGGTTTGCATACAATGCTGTATTGTAATAACATTTCAATATTTATTTATGTGTTGGCTTCATAAAGATTTTTTGTCTTTATGGGTGTTCTAAGTTATTTTAGAATTTGTCAGTACAAAGAGACGTTAGAGTCTAATAATCGATTTAGGAGTTTGGCTTTGTGTACGTTGACTATGTAAAGTTCATCAGCGTACACAATATTTATATTATATGCAAACCGTATTTTGCGGAACGCGATGAATATTAGAATTAAAACTGCGGTGTTTTTTTATACACAAAAAATAGTGGTGTTTTGTGATGTAAATTGTAAAAACATAATATTTTTACATTATGTTGAATGCCCCCCGACTTTTAAAATAATACAAACAATAATCATTTGTAAATATAACTAATAAGTAGGTGTTGGGATTTTATTATAAAAACAAAATGTAGAAATTGAATGCTATGGCTTAAGATATGCGGTGAATACAGTTAAAGAACATACTTTGGTATCATCGGAAACATCGTGAGTACACATGGGTGCATATTTTGTGCGACTTTCAAACTATGGTGTGCCTAAGTAAAAATGTAAATTATATTTGTTTTTAAATATTCATACCGAGTTTTAGTAACAGGTTTGAGCACGATATAGAGATATTTATGGAGTACATAATGATTAGTGCGACTTGAAATCGCAAGTGTGAGAGAGGGTTAAAAAGTTACACTTGTCCTTCTATTTTACGACACAAATACCATCACTTTGTTAACATATTTTTTCACCTTTTTATAGTGACGTTTTTAGGAATATTTTTTCAATTGTACTATAAATCCATGTTACGTATGTTTTCATTATCAACATTTTTCTACATAATTGCGCACTGTTATGAATGTTATCCATATATAAAGAACTCTTTTTATATATAGTAAACCATCCATACATTTGTCTACTACAAACTCTGTATGACACATCAAATGACATATGTCCTTGCCGGAGTCTCTATGTACACTAATTTGTTGGAAGTAATATAATACTTAGACACATGGACTAAGGTTTTTTTTTCGATCCAAAAAATATGTTTAATTTGTATTTACTAATTATAACTTCTTTGAATAAAGAACATGAAAAAAATATATATTTTATCAAAATCTAGTTGATGTTTTAAATTAAGTAAACAAAATAGACATTTTTAGTAGAATTTGCAATTTAAGCTGTTCAAAAATTAAAATAAAAAAGTAATCATTTGTATTATACGCTATTAATTACATATCAGTTGTTAAAAAGTATTAATTTAAATTTAAATTGGTGAATAAAAAAAAATAGACATTTTAACTATGTTGAAATTAAAGTTGTTATACTTCATTGATTTTTATAACATTATTTTGTGAACTCAAAATAGTTGATTCAGTATATTACAGTTATTCATACTGCCAGTTAATTCTTACTAGAGTACCTTACCTTACTGCGGTAACGTCATAAATAATAACCTCCAAGTGTATTAACATTTGAAATGTGCTCAAAAAAAAAAAAAAAGAATTAGCATCAGTTTAAAAAAATAAAAAGCGGGTAGTATTCGGATAATATGGACTATAACTTCATCTCAAGAATACACGCTTTATAAAATATGTTGATTAGCCATTTTGCTACGACTCTAATATAGCGAGCATTATTCCGGTAATAAAGACATATTGTCGTATCAAGAATACGCGATTTAAAAAATTTGCATGTGTCTCGAGCCACTTATGTCAATAACAAAGAGTGAATATAACTTGAGTTTTTACTCTTATATTAAAGGTATTACTTACATAATAACATGAATACAAATTCTGGCCATGTATGAACTTAAATTTGAAAAAAAAACATGAACTGTTTAATATAATGTTATATTAATTAATGACAGTAAAATTTTAATTTCAAATTTTAATTTTGTCATAACCAATAGTTTATACAGCATTATCGAATTGCTACGACAATTACGACATAGTAAAAATCTGTTATTAAACATTACATATAAATATATATATATAACATACAAAACAATTTCAAGTATAATACTATAATGATTACGTATTGAAAATAAAGTTTTTAGATTATTGGCAGCTTGAAAAATAATTTGGAATACATAGGTTTCTTTTTTAAAGCATCAACTATTATAGGATATATTTTTTCTCACTACAAAAATAACCATAACTACAAAATAGTTAAACATTGTATATCTAGATATATCTATATAATTGAAATCTATATTAACATGTATTAAAATTAATATTTAATTTATCTTAAAGCCGTAGTCCAATAGTGTTGACGTTTGTATTATGATAAAATCAAAGTTTTAATAAGGTTTCATTAACAAAATTAATGGGATTTTTTTGTTAAGCGGTAAAGTGTAAAAATTTGTAAGAGGAGGAGTGGCCGAGTGGGTAAGGTCGCAGTGTGTTAGCGCTCACTGTACCCCGTTCGACTCGGCTACTGGCGCTCTATTTGCCGAGCAGTGTTGGGCCTTAAAGGCTCGTTAGGCTTAATGAAATACTTCTTGTTCATTATCAAATTAATGACTACATAGCTCTACCTTTTTTATTATATTGCCAATTTTCATTAATTAACCATAAAATATTATAAATAGTTTTCTTATGACACCTAATTAAAAATTAAATTTTAATAAGAATTGGTATAATCTAAAAAAAAAAAAAATAGAGTGAAATTGTCTTCAGTTACTCGTTTTGAACTATAGTCAAAATAGTTTATAATTTATGTAGACATTAAATAGTTTGTAGCGGGAGATGTCGTAATATGTCCAAAGTAAATACTCAAATATTATATTTATTTAACACAGAATATTACATATACTGTCGTGAAGATGCTGATACTCTGACTGATAAAATTCAACTCGTCGGGAGCTGCAATCGAGAATCCTTTGATGTGGCTAGGTGGAGTTTCCTTGGCGTCATTCGGTAGACGTTAATTGTTATTATCTGTAATTACTAAACAAGGGCGTTTTTCAAGTACTGATAATTATTGTTATTGCGCGAGCTTGGCGCCTATAATATTTATATTATTACAACGTAATAGTATAGAATTTAAAAGACTGAATTCTTAAAGGGCCTTCTCTCTGAGAATAATCATAAATGACAACAGAGGACCGTAAAATGGAGTATGGTATCGAAGTATTTTTGCTGTTCCGTAGCGCATATTACATAGTAACTAACCTATTCATAAAACATGTAGTATAAATTGAGTCAATTTGGAGCCATCATCGTCTATGGTGACATCACAAAGTGTCAAAATTTATCAATTTCTCTCTAAGTTTATGCTTCATTGCAGTAGATAAAATAACTGTTCTGAGAGCCACAAAACTTCTATTTTTATTTGAATGCTCCGTAGCACATGTTACATAGTGACCTACCTATGCGTAAGTTACACAATATAAATTGAGTCAATTTGGAGCCATCATCACTAACTAAAGTGACATCACGAAGTGTCGATAATTATCAATTCTTCTTCTCAATGTTTATGCTTAGTTGCAGTAGATAATGAGACTGTTATGAGAGACAGAAAACTTCTTATTTTATTTGAATGCTCCGTAGCACATGTTACATAGTGACCTACCTATGCGTAAGTTACACAATATAAATTGAGTCAATTTGGAGCCATCATCACTAATAAAGGTGACATCACAAAGTGTCGATAATTATCAATTCTTCTTCTCTAAGTTTATGCTTAATTGCAGTAGATAATGAGACTGTTATGAGAGCCAGAAAACTTCTATTTTTATTTTAATGCTCCGTAGCACATGTTACATAGTGACCTACCTATGCGTAAGTTACACAATATAAATTGAGTCAATTTGAAGCCATCATCACTAATAAAGGTGACATCACAAAGTGTCGATAATTATCAATTCTTCTTCTCTAAGTTTATGCTTAATTGCAGTAGATAATGAGACTGTTCTGACAGCCAGAAAACTTTAATTTTTATTTGAATGCTCCGTAGCACATGTTACATAGTGACTTACTTATGCGTAAGTTACACAATATAAATTGAGTCAATTTGGAGCCATCATCACTAATAAAGGTGACATCACAAAGTGTCGATAATTATCAATTCTTCTTCTCTAAGTTTATGCTTAATTGCAGTAGATAATGAGACTGTTATGAGAGCCAGAAAACTTCTATTTTTATTTGAATGCTCCGTAGCACATGTTACATAGTGACCTACCTATGCGTAAGTTACACAATATAAATTGAGTCAATTTGGAACCATCATCACTAATGAAAGTGACATCACAAAGTGTCGATAATTATCAATTCTTCTTCTCTAAGTTTATGCTTAATTGCAGTAGATAATGAGACTGTTATGAGAGCCAGAAAACTTTAATTTTTATTTGAATGCTCCGTAGCACATGTTACATAGTGACCTACCTATGCGTAAGTTACACAATATAAATTGAGTCAATTTGGTACCATCATCACTAATGAAAGTGACATCACAAAGTGTCGATAATTATCAATTCTTCTTCTCTAAGTTTATGCTTAATTGCAGTAGATAATGAGACTGTTCTGACAGCCAGAAAACTTTAATTTTTATTTGAATGCTCCGTAGCACATGTTACATAGTGACCTACCTATGCGTAAGTACACAATATAAATTGAGTCAATTTGGAGCCATCATCACTAATGAAGGTGACATCACAAAGTATCGATAATTATCAATTCTTCTTCTCTATGTTAATGCTTAATTGCAGTAGATAATGAGACTGTTCTGACAGCCAGAAAACTTTAATTTTTATTTGAATGCTCCGTAGCACATGTTACATAGTGACTTACTTATGCGTAAGTTGCACAATATAAATTGAGTCAATTTAGAGCCATCATCACTAATGAAGGTGACATCACAAAGAGTCGATAATTATCAATTCTTCTTCTCTAAGTTTATGCTTAATTGCAGTAGATAATGAGACTGTTATGAGAGCCAGAAAACTTCTATTTTTATTTGAATGCTCCGTAGCACATGTTACATAGTGACCTACCTATGCGTAAGATACACAATATAAATTGAGTCAATTTGGAGCCATCATCACTTATAAAGGTGACATCACAAAGTATCGATAATTATCAATTCTTCTTCTCTAAGTTTATGCTTAATTGCAGTAGATAATGAGACTGTTATGAGAGCCAGAAAACTTCTATTTTTATTTTAATGCTCCGTAGCACATGTTACATAGTGACCTACCTATGCGTAAGTTACACAATATAAATTGAGTCAATTTGGAGCCATCATCACTAATGAAGGTGACATCACAAAGTGTCGATAATTTTCAATTCTTCTTCTCTAAGTTTATGCTTAATTGCAGTAGATAATGAGACTGTTATGAGAGCCAGAAAACTTTAATTTTTATTTGAATGCTCCGTAGCACATGTTACATAGTGACCTACCTATGCGTAAGTACACAATATAAATTGAGTCAATTTGGAGCCATCATCACTAATGAAGGTGACATCACAAAGTGTCGATAATTATCAATTCTTCTTCTCTAAGTTTATGCTTAATTGCAGTAGATAATGAGACTGTTATGAGAGCCAGAAAACTTCTATTTTTATTTGAATGCACCGTAGCACATGTTACATAGTGACCTACCTATGCGTAAGTTACACAATATAAATTGAGTCAATTTGGAGCCATCATCACTAATAAAGGTGACATCACAAAGTGTCGATAATTATCAATTCTTCTTCTCTAAGTTTATGCTTAATTGCAGTAGATAATGAGACTGTTATGAGAGCCAGAAAACTTCTATTTTTATTTTAATGCTCCGTAGCACATGTTACATAGTGACTTACCTATGCGTAAGTTACACAATATAAATTGAGTAAATTTGGAGCCATCATCACTAATGAAGGTGACATCACAAAGTGTCGATAATTATCAATTCTTCTTCTCTAAGTTTATGCTTAATTGCAGTAGATAATGAGACTGTTCTGACAGCCAGAAAACTTTAATTTTTATTTGAATGCTCCGTAGCACATGTTACATAGTGACCTACCTATGCGTAAGTACACAATATAAATTGAGTCAATTTGGAGCCATCATCACTAATGAAGGTGACATCACAAAGTGTCGATAATTATCAATTCTTCTTCTCTATGTTTATGCTTAATTGCAGTAGATAATGAGACTGTTCTGACAGCCAGAAAACTTTAATTTTTATTTGAATGCTCCGTAGCACATGTTACATAGTGACTTACTTATGCGTAAGTTGCACAATATAAATTGAGTCAATTTAGAGCCATCATCACTTATAAAGGTGACATCACAAAGTATCGATAATTATCAATTCTTCTTATCTAAGTTTATGCTTAATTGCAGTAGATAATGAGACTGTTATGAGAGCCAGAAAACTTCTATTTTTATTTTAATGCTCCGTAGCACATGTTACATAGTGACCTACCTATGCGTAAGTTACACAATATAAATTGAGTCAATTTGGAGCCATCATCACTAATGAAGGTGACATCACAAAGTGTCGATAATTTTCAATTCTTCTTCTCTAAGTTTATGCTTAATTGCAGTAGATAATGAGACTGTTATGAGAGCCAGAAAACTTTAATTTTTATTTGAATGCTCCGTAGCACATGTTACATAGTGACCTACCTATGCGTAAGTACACAATATAAATTGAGTCAATTTGGAGCCATCATCACTAATGAAGGTGACATCACAAAGTGTCGATAATTATCAATTCTTCTTCTCTATGTTTATGCTTAATTGCAGTAGATAATGAGACTGTTCTGACAGCCAGAAAACTTTAATTTTTATTTGAATGCTCCGTAGCACATGTTACATAGTGACTTACTTATGCGTAAGTTGCACAATATAAATTGAGTCAATTTAGAGCCATCATCACTAATGAAGGTGACATCACAAAGTGTCGATAATTATCAATTCTTCTTCTCTAAGTTTATGCTTAATTGCAGTAGATAATGAGACTGTTATGAGAGCCAGAAAACTACTATTTTTATTTTAATGCTCCGTAGCACATGTTACATAGTGACCTACCTATGCGTAAGTTACACAATATAAATTGAGTCAATTTGGAGCCATCATCACTTATAAAGGTGACATCACAAAGTATCGATAATTATCAATTCTTCTTCTCTAAGTTTATGCTTAATTGCAGTAGATAATGAGACTGTTATGAGAGCCAGAAAACTTCTATTTTTATTTTAATGCTCCGTAGCACATGTTACATAGTGACCTACCTATGCGTAAGTTACACAATATAAATTGAGTCAATTTGGAGCCATCATCACTAATGAAGGTGACATCACAAAGTGTCGATAATTATCAATTCTTCTTCTCTAAGTTTATGCTTAATTGCAGTAGATAATGAGACTGTTATGAGAGCCAGAAAACTTCTATTTTTATTTGAATGCACCGTAGCACATGTTACATAGTGACCTACCTATGCGTAAGTTACACAATATAAATTGAGTCAATTTGGAGCCATCATCACTAATAAAGGTGACATCACAAAGTGTCGATAATTATCAATTCTTCTTCTCTAAGTTTATGCTTAATTGCAGTAGATAATGAGACTGTTATGAGAGCCAGAAAACTTCTATTTTTATTTTAATGCTCCGTAGCACATGTTACATAGTGACTTACCTATGCGTAAGTTACACAATATAAATTGAGTAAATTTGGAGCCATCATCACTAATGAAGGTGACATCACAAAGTATCGATAATTATCAATTCTTCTTCTCTAAGTTTATGCTTAATTGCAGTAGATAATGAGACTGTTCTGACAGCCAGAAAACTTTAATTTTTATTTGAATGCTCCGTAGCACATGTTACATAGTGACCTACCTATGCGTAAGTACACAATATAAATTGAGTCAATTTGGAGCCATCATCACTAATGAAGGTGACATCACAAAGTGTCGATAATTATCAATTCTTCTTCTCTATGTTTATGCTTAATTGCAGTAGATAATGAGACTGTTCTGACAGCCAGAAAACTTTAATTTTTATTTGAATGCTCCGTAGCACATGTTACATAGTGACTTACTTATGCGTAAGTTGCACAATATAAATTGAGTCAATTTAGAGCCATCATCACTAATGAAGGTGACATCACAAAGTGTCGATAATTATCAATTCTTCTTCTCTAAGTTTATGCTTAATTGCAGTAGATAATGAGACTGTTATGAGAGCCAGAAAACTACTATTTTTATTTTAATGCTCCGTAGCACATGTTACATAGTGACCTACCTATGCGTAAGTTACACAATATAAATTGAGTCAATTTGGAGCCATCATCACTAATGAAAGTGACATCACAAAGTGTCGATAATTATCAATTCTTCTTCTCTAAGTTTATGCTTAATTACAGTAGATAATGAGACTGTTATGAGAGCCAGAAAACTTCTATTTTTATTTGAATGCTCCGTAGAACATGTTACATAGTGACCTACCTATGCGTAAGTTACACAATATAAATTGAGTCAATTTGGAGCCATCATCACTTATAAAGGTGACATCACAAAGTATCGATAATTATCAATTCTTCTTCTCTAAGTTTATGCTTAATTGCAGTAGATAATGAGACTGTTATGAGAGCCAGAAAACTTCTATTTTTATTTTAATGCTTTGTAGCACATGTTACATAGTGACTTACCTATGCGTAAGTTACACAATATAAATTGAGTCAATTTGGAGCCATCATCACTAATAAAGGTGACATCACAAAGTGTCGATAATTATCAATTCTTCTTCTCTAAGTTTATGCTTAATTGCAGTAGATAATGAGACTGTTCTGACAGCCAGAAAACTTTAATTTTTATTTTAATGCTCCGTAGCACATGTTACATAGTGACCTACCTATGCGTAAGTACACAATATAAATTGAGTCAATTTGGAGCCATCATCACTAATGAAGGTGACATCACAAAGTGTCGATAATTATCAATTCTTCTTCTCTAAGTTTATGCTTAATTGCAGTAGATAATGAGACTGTTATGAGAGCCAGAAAACTTTAATTTTTTTTTGAATGCTCCGTAGCACATGTTACATAGTGACCTACCTATGCGTAAGTTACACAATATAAATTGAGTCAATTTGGTACCATCATCACTAATGAAAGTGACATCACAAAGTGTCGATAATTATCAATTCTTCTTCTCTAAGTTTATGCTTAATTGCAGTAGATAATGAGACTGTTATGAGAGCCAGAAAACTTCTATTTTTATTTTAATGCTCCGTAGCACATGTTACATAGTGACCTACCTATGCGTAAGTTACACAATATAAATTGAGTCAATTTGAAGCCATCATCACTAATAAAGGTGACATCACAAAGTGTCGATAATTATCAATTCTTCTTCTCTAAGTTTATGCTTAATTGCAGTAGATAATGAGACTGTTATGAGAGCCAGAAAACTACTATTTTTATTTTAATGCTCCGTAGCACATGTTACATAGTGACCTACCTATGCGTAAGTTACACAATATAAATTGAGTCAATTTGGAGCCATCATCACTTATAAAGGTGACATCACAAAGTATCGATAATTATCAATTCTTCTTCTCTAAGTTTATGCTTAATCGCAGTAGATAATGAGACTGTTCTGACAGCCAGAAAACTTTAATTTTTATTTGAATGCTCCGTAGCACATGTTACATAGTGACCTACCTATGCGTAAGTACACAATATAAATTGAGTCAATTTGGAGCCATCATCACTAATGAAGGTGACATCACAAAGTGTCGATAATTATCAATTCTTCTTCTCTATGTTTATGCTTAATTGCAGTAGATAATGAGACTGTTCTGACAGCCAGAAAACTTTAATTTTTATTTGAATGCTCCGTAGCACATGTTACATAGTGACCTACCTATGCGTAAGTTGCACAATATAAATTGAGTCAATTTAGAGCCATCATCACTAATGAAGGTGACATCACAAAGTGTCGATAATTATCAATTCTTCTTCTCTAAGTTTATGCTTAATTGCAGTAGATAATGAGACTGTTATGAGAGCCAGAAAACTTCTATTTTTATTTTAATGCTCAGTAGCACATGTTACATAGTGACCTACCTATGCGTAAGTTACACAATATAAATTGAGTCAATTTGGAGCCATCATCACTAATGAAAGTGACATCACAAAGTGTCGATAATTATCAATTCTTCTTCTCTAAGTTTATGCTTAATTACAGTAGATAATGAGACTGTTATGAGAGCCAGAAAACTTCTATTTTTATTTGAATGCTCCGTAGAACATGTTACATAGTGACCTACCTATGTGTAAGTTACACAATATAAATTGAGTCAATTTGGAGCCATCATCACTTATAAAGGTGACATCACAAAGTATCGATAATTATCAATTCTTCTTCTCTAAGTTTATGCTTAATTGCAGTAGATAATGAGACTGTTATGAGAGCCAGAAAACTTCTATTTTTATTTGAATGCTCCGTAGCACATGTTACATAGTGACTTACCTATGCGTAAGTTACACAATATAAATTGAGTAAATTTGGAGCCATCATCACTAATGAAGGTGACATCACAAAGTGTCGATAATTATCAATTCTTCTTCTCTAAGTTTATGCTTAATTGCAGTAGATTATGAGACTGTTCTGACAGCCAGAAAACTTTAATTTTTATTTGAATGCTCCGTAGCACATGTTACATAGTGACCTACCTATGCGTAAGTACACAATATAAATTGAGTCAATTTGGAGCCATCATCACTAATGAAGGTGACATCACAAAGTGTCGATAATTATCAATTCTTCTTCTCTATGTTTATGCTTAATTGCAGTAGATAATGAGACTGTTCTGACAGCCAGAAAACTTTAATTTTTATTTGAATGCTCTGTAGCACATGTTACATAGTGACTTACTTATGCGTAAGTTGCACAATATAAATTGAGTCAATTTAGAGCCATCATCACTAATGAAGGTGACATCACAAAGAGTCGATAATTATCAATTCTTCTTCTCTAAGTTTATGCTTAATTGCAGTAGATAATGAGACTGTTATGAGAGCCAGAAAACTTCTATTTTTATTTTAATGCTCCGTAGCACATGTTACATAGTGATCTACCTATGCGTAAGTTACACAATATAAATTGAGTCAATTTGGAGCCATCATCACTAATGAAGGTGACATCACAAAGTGTCGATAATTATCAATTCTTCTTCTCTAAGTTTATGCTTAATTGCAGTAGATAATGAGACTGTTATGAGAGCCAGAAAACTTCTATTTTTATTTGAATGCACCGTAGCACATGTTACATAGTGACCTACCTATGCGTAAGTTACACAATATAAATTGAGTCACTTTGGAGCCATCATCACTTATTAAGGTTACATCGCATAGCGTTGATAATTGTCAATTCTTCCTCTATAAGTTTATACTTATTTTTTATAACACTACGGTTCTCGATCTTTAGTCATTTTGATGTTTTCTAACATCTCTTTTATATGTTCTAAGTATTGGCGCTCTTGTTCATCCCGAAATTGGTCCTCATACATACTATTAGCGAAGGCGCCAATACCTGCTGCGCTCAAGTATTTCAGAGTGCTCCAAATATATTTTACCATTTGAGAATCGGAGAACGTCTAAAATATTTATGAGTGTGAATTTCTGTCTTAATTGATGCAACCAGCTTTTGTCGTTTGAGACACAGTCTGCTTGTTCAACTAATTTTTCAAGGTACTCTGACCTTATTTTGTTTATTATTCTTTTATAGTTGTACAACAGTACTTTCTTATATCAAGGGTATTTTTATCTTGGAAAAGCGTTCAGTGGCCAATTTGTGATTAATAAATATAGCCCTCAATTGGGACTGACAAATACCGTGTAATTATTGTTTGCCTTTTAATTTACCTAATATATGTTGTGAAAATGCTAGTTGTACTGCTCCGGAAACTATTACAAGTTCTTTTAAAGAAAGGTTTCCAAATTTAAAATCAAATATGAAGTATGAAATATTTTGACTAGGTCATTGTTACTGGATACATTTTGTTGCTCCTTTACCGCAAACGCCTAGAATAGAATATACGTCTAGAAATACTTAACGATGAAATTCGAAAACCTGATATAAATTTTAGAAAATGTATCACTCCAGAAAAAAAATTATTGGTGATTTTGAGGTAAGCAAATAATAAATTCTAAATAGTTTATATTTTGTTTATACTTAATATGTAAGTAATTTTATAAGCAATGCTATTTTAAATGATAATTTATTTTATGGAATAATGTTCTTTCCTTGATTATCACCTCTTTGTTCTATGTTTTGTCCTGCTGTATAGAACAAAAACCCTCCCTATTACCTTAATAAAGTTACGGTTTTCTTTTACTAACTTGAGATGCCCATTAATTATTAGAGAGGCAACAAAAACATCACCTGTAATACATTCTTTGTTTATTTTAGCTACAGACGGAGCGTTTTCAGTATTTGCTGAACTGTTATCGTATGTAATAAGAGAGACCGCCCGTGCAACCGGATAGGTTAAAATTGATGCTCTCATTGCTCCATGCTTGCGTTTGTATCGCGTGCTCCATCAAATCTTAACTCCCACCGAAGCGACATCATCTGATGGCTTCCTACTATTGGCTGAATAGATAAGTAAATCATCAGATTGTTTTCCAGTGTGGAGGCAGATAAGTTCTTACTGTACGACGTACGATATTTAAAATTATGTTTTTTTATGAGTGCTCGCCCGTCTATTAGTATTCACGAGCTTTATGTTTGTCCTCAACCGCAAACATTTATCATTTACCTTGAAAATAAAGTATAAATATAGATATAAAAATATCTATGGATTTTTTTTTCTTGTTATTTACTAAACACAGAGTTGTTCATAACCTTGAAAAAATCTTTCTCGAAATCGTTTGCCGTTATCTGTCGTAATTTTGTGTTTAATTCAATGTACACGGATAACCACGCCGAATGTTGGAATTTTAAGACCCTATGTACATTTGAAATAACATTTTTAAACATTTAGTTTTGTACTCGTTTATATTATAAAATTGTATTATTATACCTTTTCAACCCGAAACCCATTAGCAATCGCCTGTTTCAAATTTGGATAATGTACCACATAATTCTCCTTCTTTTCGAAAGTTGTTACCAACTTTTTGAATTGGGTGGGCATTTAGTCTCTGGCAAAAATGGTAGCTCGTTATGAGCATCGTTTAGACTCCGGTTAAGAGATGTCAACCTCAAACACTAATCCTGTTGAGGAATGCTCATCTTGTCTTTGGAGAGTCAACTTCGGATCTTCTGTCACCGACTGTGTTAATAGTTTAATTTTGTTCATAGAGTATAGTTATACAGTTTATCTTAAACGGCTAAGAATAAGAATGTTAGTACTAAATAAATTAACTTAACGATAACTGTTAAATTATTTTTTCATTATTATTTTTTTATAATAATAATTTAAATAACAAGAAGTTTAAAAAGTATTTAATCCTAATTATTATTATTATATAATATAAAATGTAAAGATTTTGTATGTACTTTCATTTTTTATCAAATCCTAATGTCAGTTGTTGCATTAACTAAAAGATAGTGCTACATAATTTTGTCTGTTAATTATTTTTTAAAACTAAATAATTTGCACTACATACAGAGGTACTCCGCAAAATATGATAATACTTTATGCGGTAATTATTAGTTTTAAATATAAACAAAGAATAAAAACAATAATGAATATCAATTCTTAATAAATATATGTTTACTGCTACAATCGATACATAATAAATTATTTTACAAACTCGTAAGCCTTGTCGTTGTAATCAAAGCGTTTATTATTTGGTTACATGGTAGTTAGGAAATCCGTGGATCTTTAATGCAGTGGTTTCCCTGTTGTCTTCTGCATTCTCCAGCCGTTGACCATCTGATGTGGTTCATCCGCCTTTTCAAGGTAGTTTCCTACCTTTATACAGTTTATCTTAAACGGCTAAGAATAAGAATGTTAGTACTAAAAAAATTAACTCAACGATAACTGTTTAATTATTTTTTCATTATTATTTTTTTATAATAATAATTTAAATAACAAGAAGTTTAAAACGTTGTCGTTGTAACCAAAGAGTTTATTATTTGGTTACATGGTAGTTAGGAAATCCGTGGATCTTTAATGCAGTGGTTTCCCTGTTGTCTTCTGCATTCTCCAGCCGTTGACCATCTGATGTGGTTCATCCGCCTTTTCAAGGTAGTTTCCTACCTTGAGGACAAAATATTGCCCAACTCTACGCAGCTCATCTGCCCCTAAGGCCGTTGGCTTTGTAGAGGTGTCTCCTTATCCCGGGAGACTATCGGTGTTCCTATTAATCGCATTTTACGATAAGGGAACAGCCCGTGGCCTTATTCTAACCCGAGAGCCACACAGGCTATTACTTTATTAGCTAATAAAGTATACAATATGTTATGAAGGCTTATCTTATGATAACCTTTTTAATAAGTTGTAAAAAATAAAACCAATAATTGGTTAGTGTTTATAAAGTACTCAGTAGTATACTGAATTGCTATTTTATTTGTGAATCAAAGAAATGGGGAAGTCTTGAATTTACAAAAAATATACCAATCAGATTTTAATATACATAATAAATATAAAATTTTAATTTAAATACAATATTGTACTATTGTTCTAATAAATTTCATACATTAAATATATTGCGTTTATGTTTTATTTGTTACTGGACACCTACAATATTACTATACATTGCTTTAAATTCTAAAAAAAATATTACTTAATATCTACAGGTTATTATTTTTAAAATAATCACGGGGACGGCTAGTGTCGTATGGCGTACGCTGATAACAAAGCCAATTGTCAAAATAATATTCGATTAAAATGAACTAATAACCAGGTTATTTCCGGGCACCAGCTCACCTCAATCGCACTTCAATAAATTGCCGCAGACGAGTCGCCGAAAATATTATTTTTATTGTGTCCAATTTCTTATCGCCATCTACCGGCAGTAAAATATCGCGCAGCAATTTTTCTATAGCAGTGGGCTATCTATAATATTTATAATCAACGGTTACACCTAGTTTTGTTGCTCCACAGAAGAACGACAAGAGGCCGGCCCAGTTCATCTCGGTCCCGGACATAATTCCAAACTCTTAAAACAATTTTCTTTGTAATGTTCTCCCGGAGTTCTATGTGCGATTTGTCTCCCCGAGTAAGCCTAGTGTTGAGAAAAAGCACACCCTGGTCCGCTTAATTGTCTAACGCCCCTCGACCAAAGGGCGTATCGTTTCCTGGCTCGGTACCTAGACCATCAAAAATCACCATTGCTGTTGTATGAGACCGTAAATTATTCTGTTCTTACCTCGTTTCTCCCCAGCCATTGGTTGCGGAGCGGTAGTCATAGCTGGTGCCTTGGAGGCGGCTCTTCCTGTTCTAGTTGATCCCATGGTATACCTTAATAATTGTAAATTAATAGTCATCACAATAATAAAAGTGAGTACAATAAAAGGTCTAAATAGCAGTAGTGCGTAGACTGAGCGTTGGACGACGTCTGACCATCGTGCCTTGTCGATAGACGGTATTTATGTGGTAGATTGGCCCTGGGTGTCGTGGGAACAGTTTACGTGGTTAGGCCACTAGCCGAAAAGACCCTTCTGAAGAAAAGGACGTGCAAAGTCGGATGTTCCTTTTAGTATAAAGGTGGATAGCGAATGGTCTCCGTAGAAGCCGTAGGGCGAGGTGGAACCATGGGCTGAGGTTCTTCAACATTAGGATAGACACGATCCAATGTGTTAAGAGGATGTCCAGCTTCGTCATTGACGGTTGGCCTAGTTACAATCTCAGAACGAAAATTTAATGAGTGGTTACAAAATAAGCGTTTAGTTACATAGGTCGTCACATAATACATAGTGCAAAATATAATAATTGTACAAATGGTGTATAATAGCATATTGTGTCGATGGGTATTCACCATTACATTGTCGTGTAAATCTTTTTGATTTATCTTGTCAGGTATACTACCAAAGGTTCAGAAATTTTCTTAAAGTCGTTAAGGCGGTTAGTAATTACATGGTCAGATAAAAATGTATTAACATTTTTTTTTCCCTTTATTAATAAATATACAATCTGTTCCAAATAGGTACAATCAGAGTATTGGCTAAAATAATAGCATAACATGAAAAGAACATGATAAAAGAAGCCACCCATTGATGACACTTTTAAGTAATTATTTTTTTATATTTTTGTCTGATTTATGTCCGTTCAATCTGTTAATAGGTCTCTACACCATTTGCGCTTCAAGCAAATGCAAATTAATGTTAGTTATATTGGTCTTTGGAATAAAATCTATGTACTCTAGATTTTCGTTAATAATGTAAATGTATCTATTGTTAACTATATGGCTGGGTAAAGGTATTAGGTTGTATAAACTTAATTCGATTTGATTTACAATAGGTATATCTATAATAAAAACAATAGTTTGGTTTTTAGAAAATATGGTTATTTCTGAAATCTTTAATAACTCACCAACGTCAGCCGTAGTAAACCCTACTAGTAAGTCAGTTGATTTAGGTAATTGAACTTTAATGTCTTTAAGGATTTCTAAAAATTCACTAGGCGTTAAAATGATTGACTAAATTTCCCCCAGCTGTGATGTGTGTTAGATCGGATAATAAATTCGTGTCAGAGTCATATTGGTCAGTTAAGGTATTTAATATTATAAAATACTCTGTAAGAGTTATACCTACTTCAAGTGAGTTTAGCTATAGTCTTAGTGTTTGTATTATAATTACTGAAGTCATAGAACATAATGAGTTTCCATCTATCATTTGTGATTCAAACACCTTGGTTTTCGTAGAACAGGCCTGCATCAAACCTGTCACTGCCAGTCAACGTGGACTGTACTTGGAACAAGGTATCCTAAAGAAATGGCGATCCAGAATACTCTGTAACTTATTAAGTGGTATAATGAAATACGAGTATAGTTTCACTGGTCTAAAAATGTTTACTAAGCAATTAAGACAAGATATATATAAATAATACAAATATATATAACAACATTTAAGGTAATGTTGTTCAGAGTTCCATACATAGGTTTTTGTAATAAAGTTTTCTGACTATTCTATTAAAGATACATTTAGTAAGGGCTGTGTCCGAAACAGGACAATGTTCATGGGAAAAATTGGAATGGGACCTACCACAGAATACATTGTGGGTGTCAAATAGTCCTAACATGTGTCCCCCACCTGACGGTGGGGGACACATGCCCTAGCATTTCTTCGTATAAAGTCCTACGTGGGCGAAGTCCGTTAGTGTAAGTGTATAAATACCATTGTTTTTGTCTTTCGCTGAAAGGTTTTACATAGAAAAGAATAATAATAAATAACATTCAAACAAAACTATATTTTGTTGTTCTTAGGACTTGGAACATACACTGAGTCAAAACCAAAAACAATTACGAAAAGAATCGGTTAACTACGCACACCATGCTTTAACAATTAAATAATTGATAAGTAGCAGACGATTGTAGCTAAACGACTGAGCGGCGACAAGCCCGTCGTATTGTCTTATATAGGGAGTAAATGCGTCATTAGCAGGGGGGTAAAGTATGAAATGTTTCCTAGGATAATCATCCAAGCGTACAATTGTATGGTATGAGTCAGCATATGATATGTGTCCTGTTTATTTTAGTATATCCTTTTATACTTTTATAAAATATTGTATTATTACCACACAGTGTAGGACCTGGAAAACAAGTTTTTTGGAATACACAATGTAAAGAGAAATGTTATAATAATAGCTTCAAAAATAGTTGAAGAACATAATGTTATGTTCGTATGTTTAATACTGTATTTTTCTTAGGGTCCGTTGAAAAAAGACAGTCCATGTCGTGTTGTCGATAAGTCCCGTCGTGTCGTCGCTGCGCGCGTAAACACTTATCCAACGGCCTTTAGGTCAAAATAGCATCGATATTAAAGATTCATTTATAACTAACTGAGTACCAGTGAAAGCATAAAAATAAGTGTTGGTAGATATCTAGTTTACAGGACACCTTTGTTTTTTGTTTTTTTATCAGCAGTATATAATTAAAACTGCTTACGCCTATTTTGCCCCGCTCGCACGTGGTTTAGAAGATTTTGAAAAAAAATATGTGGAAAAAACACACCAAAAAAAAAGAGTATAATCGTTTTATTTTTTAGACATTTTGTTTTTACTCTGTTAAAAATAAAATTTATGTCTTAAAGTCTATAATAAATGACTTATTTTGTCTACAACCTCTAAAAGTTATAAAATATCGAACCTGTCTTGTTTTCAAACTCGGCGCATTCCTGTTCCGTGAGCTTGAACGACTGTGGTAGAAAAACTCCATATTTTGTTATCGTCATGCGTACTACTGTGACCGAGCCGTTCCTTTGCTAAAATTCCTTTATTATTTAATTTGACAATTAGGTTATACAACGTGAACCAATTATCAAAGCTTAATTTTTATAATTCATGAGTTTAGGTAAAATCTCAGATAATCTTAACACAATATTTCCACTCAATTCTAGATTGGAAGTAGTCTTAACAGTTCCCTTCCCCACATAAATTTCGAAATCATGAATAATTGATTAGTAGTTATTTTAATTTAGGAAAGGGAACGATGTTTGATGAGAGGTGAGGCACATTTAATTTTAAGTAATATATAATAAATAATAATACATTTTTTCAGTATAGCCACGACAGCTGTACAGTCGTGACTACTACAGCCTGATGATGAACTCTGCAATGAGTTCGAAACGTGGACCTAAAAATACTAACGTGGATATATCCGAAAATCAGCAAAATGGAATTGCAATCCACGAAAGCTTTAACGCATTTATAATACATTTTTTACTATAAAATTCACCCTGTTTGCCATTCATTTTGTCATTAAAGGTATCAACAACCTATTAATTTTTTATTATTATATAATAGGTATCATAGTTATTACTTAGCAACCATGATCATTTTACTGATTATAATTATACTACAAGCAGGCGTTCCTTGGCTTTAGTGGTTAGCCCCGAAGGGGATCCCCTACGACTGCGGACCGACTAGTAGCACTAGGTGCTAATCACGGGCCGGAGAAGGTGTGTCTCAAGAAGAAGTGACCTGTCTGAAGGCCACTTATCGGAGGGCTTGGTAGAATTCTTTCTCCCCTAACCACAGGGATAACCGCGGCCAGTGGGCCAGGCCGCCCGCGCCCTGCGCACAACTGACCCCCTTGAGCGAGCTCAGCGAAGGCCTTCGTGCCAACCTCGGCCCTGTCGGTCGTCGACCTCGCTGAGCGTCGCCCGTGTGGGCGGGTTCTGGCGAACCATCCGCTCAGTTAAAGTTACGTTTGGCACTAGCGAGTGCGAATAACAATGGCACCGGTGTGCTTTCGCGCACAACTAATCGTGGGTCTTCCACCACTCGACTGGAAGACTGGGCGTCGCTCCTGTTTTGATCAGTTCATTGTGATTTAACTCCCGGCGGAGTGTGCTCTTAGCTCGCACGTGCATCGGCTTGTAGCCGTCAGGCTCGCGCCTGGTGCGCGGGGCTCGGGCCGTGGGGCAACTCTCTTGCGGACTCCTGTTCTTGTACCAACGCCTGTACCGTCCTATTCATCACTCCCGTTATGTATAAAATACCTAAAACGGCCTTTATTTCTAACAAATTTGTATCTAGTGCTGCTCTAGGTCTTCCAAAGTTTGGTCGGATATGTGCGAAATTTATGTTTGTACGTTAAACTATTTCTTGTAGTACAGATTCGGGAAAAAACAAGCTCCATGCCTCATAACAAGATTTTACTTGTTTTGCGTGACCAGTTGGAACGGGACGTATATTCAATATATTGTATACTCGAGTACGACTATTACGCGGTGGTGGGTCAACTAACCATAAAGATTTCATATCTTTTCCGACATAAGTTAGAGGCTAAACATTTATACGAGATAATTGTCGTTTACTTTGATTTTGACTATCATCATCATCATCACTGTCGTTGGACTGAGTTGTATCAGTGTCATGATCGCTTTCGTATACATAATCTACAACCGAAACATCTGAAGAAGCGATTTCATCATTTTCCTTTAAGAAAATTCTAATTCGATCTTCATCCCAAGAACTCATTTTTATATTTTTATTTTTATTTTTTATAATGTCGAAAATATAACAACAAGCAATATAACTGTTGAAACCCGTCTAATAAATTTAAAAAAATATGTTTTATGTCATAATAAGTGCTAACATGTGCTAGTATGTCGACCATGTAATAACGTTTTTTTTATACACGCGTACAGTGGCATGGGTCATTATGACCGATATCAGTTTTAAAAAACGAATTATCACGTAAATCTGATATAAATATACAAAATAACTCAACGAACATTAGCCTTATCAGTTAATTGAAAGGTACCATGAAGTCAAATGGATAAGGGTTTCTTAAAATGTGTAACGCTTAATCTAAAAAAACTTGCGGCCGAAAAAACTGATGCCACTAATGCCGGGTTAATAATGTTTACAGAAAACACGCTTATAGTATAATTGTAATCAGTAAAATGATCATGGTCGGTAAGTGATTACTATGATACATGTGATATAATAATAAAAATGTAATAGGTTGTTGATTACTTTAATGAGAAAATGAATGGCAAACAGGGTGACTTTTATAGTAAAAAATGTATTATTATTTATTAAATATTACTTAAAATTAAATGTGCGTCTACTCTCATCAAATACCGTTCCCTTTCCTAAATTGAAATAAATACTGTTAATTTACAAATAAATATAGAAAATGTAAATTACTGCTAAACAAAATATCTAAATTGTTATGTTCAATGATATTTTCCATTTCAGACATTTGTATTTTAATGATATCTTAAAAAAAATTTTATATGAGATAATAAGTGCTAACATGTGCTAGTATGTCAGTAGAAGGGGAATGTATGTACTGGAACAATGGGGTGATTGGAGATTGGTGATTAACTTGAGGATTAGCCTTGGAGATTAGTTTTGGGGATTGGGGATTACGCAGGTGGCGATCGGATAATTCACAGCTGTCTTGTACCCCGCCTCACGTCGTCTTGTAGGTGTCTCGGCCGCCGCCCGGAGAATGGCCGTCGGCCGCCGCGGGGATGAATGGATGACGGTGTAACAATGAAATCCGCCTCGTTGACCCTATCCTTACCTAACCTAACCCAATCGGCAAATTTTAATGTATTATATTTAAAGAAAAAAAATCTTTATTATTTTTATCAACTTATATCAATTTTTATATTATTATTTTTAACAGCAAATTTTTTTTTTTAATTTTCAACCTTACCTAACCTAACCTAAACTGCAAATTTAATGCATTATATTTAAAGAAAATTATTTTTATCAATTTTTATAATATTATTTTTAAGAGCTAATTTTTTTTAATATTCAACCTAACCTAACTTAACCTAACCTAAACTATTCATAAGCATAACGATATTTATTTAAAAATAATAAGGATAGATATTTAGTTCATAGACGAGTCATGGTAATTTAGTTTAAATAAATTTAATTAATTCAATTAAATTAAATACAAAGTTAACTAAAAAAAATAAGGATTTATTGTTTTTTTTTAAAAAAAAAAAGTTTCTTTTAGGTAAAATATTTAAGTCACAATCATACCTCTTAAAATCTAATATTAATAAAAAAAATTACATTAAATAACTGGTTTCTTAAATCTAATTTTAATAAAAAAAAATTACAAGTTAACATATTCAATAGGTAGATCAACGTAATTTACGAACTTGTCTTATGTAAGCAGGCTCCAATTCCTGGCGATTGATCTATCGAGTGTGAGCCATCGGTACAGTGGACGTCTGCATTGTTTACAATGCATTAAACGCATAAATGCGAAAAATCCATTAATATCGTTGATGGCAAATGACCTTACCCCAAATTCAGGTTGTCTTTGTATGCCTACAAAAGTACTCCAACACGGGCGTTCATTGCATATATAATCGCAACTGTTGAAACGTTTACAACAATACGCGGCATTCCATTCGGTAAACGCACTTGAATATCGTCGTATATGATCTACCCCGTATTTTAGAGGATATTGAGATATACGTTCAAAAACAAAACGTGAGGTAAACATATCGTTTCTTATATAAATTTCTGATAGACTTGACATAGTTAATTTGCTAATATTTTAAGTTAAAAAAAAATACACGGGTTGTTCACTGAAATGGTTAACAGTAAATGTTGATTTACGTATCTAATTATTTTCCAGGATATTTAGATTCAAAAAAAATATTGTGTATGTACCCGAGAAGTTTTCTTTATAAATGTAGATAGTAAATTTACCGTTAGGTTAGGTTATACATGATGTAAAACTGAAGAATTTGGATTGGTTACGTAAAGATCATCCTCCCACATGTAGCGACGTGTAAGGTTATTTTAAAATAATGTATACTATGTTAAAAATATATACATAAAATTCGTTTCGGTCAAGTCAGGGTGTGTAATATATCGTCAGAAAAGGTCAACCCAGTTATTTTCTTTATAAATATAAATCGTAAATTTACCGTGTAACCATGTTATCGAAGAATTTGGGTTGTTTGCTTAAAAAATCATCCCCATGTGGCGATGCGTATGGTCATTTTAAAATAGTATTTACGTGTAAAAATATATACATAAATTTCGTTTCGGTCAACGAAAGGTCTTTCCATAGAATCTTATAACGCACTAAAAAAAAATCAGGTTCAGACCAGTTGCTAGTAGATGCAATCTGAAACGAAATATCATCCCTTCCAACGAGTTAGGAGGGATGATTATTTTGCTTATTGGAGGGAGGTTATGATTAAATCTTAGACCATGCTAGTGAACCAATATTTCTAACAACGTCAGATTTGGTTCTACAGCGTAAACGTTAACAAGTGCATCTTAGTTTTCACTCCGTTAAAATATTACATTTATTTTTCAGTGTTTAATTTTAATATTATGGGTTTTGTGTTTTTTTAAAAACAAATTATCATATTAATATTATTATTATTGCTAATTTTAAATATATTTTCGCTTTCGCATAAATTTAACATACTAACGCATACAATATATTAACGCTTATATAAGATATTGCTTACTAACTTTATAACGTAATTCATTTTTTTTAACGCATTTAACATAATATATTATTATTAATCAATTATTATTATATTATTAATATTATATGGATCATATTAAATTTTTAATCATGTATCAATGTAATATTTGTAAAAAGGTGTACTCTTTAAAGCATAATTTAAACCGTCATCTTAAAACTCATGATGGTGTTCGATTTTACTGCGGTGAATGTGAATATGATTGGGAAACTAAAATCAATCTTACTCGACACTGCAAAAGGAAGCATGGTATGTGAATTATTTAAAATAAGATACATTTTTTTTAATTTAAAAAAATTTAGTGATTTAATTAAATAAATATATATTTTCATACAGCCGGAG
The DNA here is from genome assembly GCF_023614345.1 of Adelges cooleyi. NCBI lineage: Eukaryota > Metazoa > Arthropoda > Insecta > Hemiptera > Adelgidae > Adelges > Adelges cooleyi. The sequence continues at coordinate 361,303 of NW_026096013.1, forward strand.
CTGGTCAGGATGGAAGACACGAGCGTTTAGAGCAACGTACTAGCGTTATACAACACACATCCAACATCCTGACATTAGGTTAGTATAAACATTTTTTTTTTGTAAAATAGTAAATATTATTAAGTAAATTTTTTTTTTTTTTTTAGGACAAAGGGACACATCACATGAAAGCTTCTTTGATAGTGAAGGTGATGAATTATGTATTCAAGCGTATGATAATATTCCAACAACATCGGCAAATTTACCGGACTGCATACAGACTCCCGAACATATACAATCAAACTCGGCAAGTGGATCAGGTTAACCAATAATATAGTTTTTAACAAGTGAAACGATAGGATATAGTTAGATTAAAATTTAGTTAATAATATATTAGAAATAAATCCAATCATTTATATAGATATTATTACAACTTGGTTAAATTATTAGTAAAACCATTATTTTAATTTGTTTTACGATTAAATGTATAAATATTACTCATATTAATTAAATAGAACTCTGCAAAGTGATTTACAAATTTTAAACGATAAACTATTTATTTAAAAATCGATCACCGCCTACGATCGTTTTTTATTTTAACTGAAATTATTTTTAAACGATAAAATATTTACATAAAAATTGCCTATCTTCAACGCCTGATATTTTTTTAGTTTTTATTTAAGTTGATTAGAAAATTATAGTAAACGTATTATATTAAGTAGGGAATATTATTTTATTATTAGGTGTAGGTAAACGACAAAGAGACAACATCAACCAATCTAACACCCGATTGAAACGTCATCGACTAGCTGCTACTCAAGTAGATGGATTTGTATTAACTAACAGTGGATTCAACGGGCTTTGTAAAACTTTCTACAGAAGAAATTTTAATCAGTTAGCTGATTATGACTCTTTCCTGGCTGATACCAAACCGCAACTATTCGAATTATTAAGAACACTTGTAGCCGAAAATGCGGTGAAGTATACACTAAAACTAGAATCGACGTATAAAATCCCTTCTACAGAAGTTTTGGAAAATAGAGCATTCAAGACATCAGCAAGAACTCTATTCTAAGATACAAACATTGAATCAGCAATAGACTAGGATTTTGCTAAGTTAATTTCTGAAGAGGCTGAGATGGAGGGGAAAGGATCCGGGTTTTCTTTAGAGAAAATTGACGGTGTACTACTCGATATATTTAAATATACACCCCTTGGAGGTTCAGCTTTTATACCGCTTCCGGAAACAATTGAAAATCGTAAGGCGACAATAAACGTACAAAATAATGACAATATGTGCTTCAAATACAGCATTATGGCTAAGGACGTTACTGCACCAAACCCCAGCCGTATCACACATTATCAGAATGTACCAAGCAGACACAATTTCTCGGGAATTACATTCCCCATGCCATTATCTGAGGTGAAACATTTTGAAAAAAATAATCCAGGAGTATCGATAAACGTGTACAGCTTCAAGAAGGGGAGTTTAACGTATAAAAATAAATCTAAGAATAACAACGGCCAGACGTCTCAAAAAGAAAAAAAAACGAATTCATTATTATCCCGTACAAGGTGTGTGACCGTGAACTACCCGATCATTACGATTTATTATATTTCAGCAACGGAGAGGGAGTATATCACTACTGTTACATCAAGAATCTTGCAAGATTGATTGGATGTCAATCGTCTAAAACACCAAGGAAAAAGCCATCTGTAGACGCTGTTTTAAGGTGTACATCGATGAACCGGGTAAAATTGATAAAGAAGCTTGACTTGAAGATCATTAACGAATATGCGTCGAGAACGTGTCAGTAACTCCAATTCTACCACCGCCAAATACGTACATGCAGTTTGAGAACTGGGGTAACACACAAAAACTCGATTTTGTTATGTACGCAGATTTCGAGTGTTTGTTGAAGAAACCTGTAGGGGATAACCATTTTGGGAAAACAACTGTCACTCAAGAACATGTTCCCATGAGTTATTGTTATTTAGTTAAAGCTAGCGAGGATGTACCAACAGAGCTAATGGATCAATTCGACATACCACAATCCCCGGTTGTATACAGAGGTAATGCAAATTCTGAGGCTAACGATGTACCAAAGCATTTTATACAGAGCATTACTGATGTGGCACGTAAAATTGAACAGCTTTTAAAAATCAACACTCCTATATGTATGACATCACAGAACGAAAGTAACCATAAGTCTATCGTGAACGGTGGTAAATGTCCTCTTTGTAAATGTAAATTTTCATTAACAAATAATCCGGTACGAGATCACCACCATTTAAGCGGTAGATATAGACAGACTGTCTGTAATTGGTATAACTTAAAGATGCAAACTTCAAAGTTCGTAAGTTGTATCATGCATAATCTCTCAAGTTATGATAGTCATATAATAATAAACGAATTAGGGCACGATTCGCATACAATAAACGTTATTCCGAATAGTGAAGAAAAATTTATATCTTTTTCAAAATATATTTCGAATAGGTTTTCCATACGTTTTCTGGATAGTTATCGTTTTATGGCTAGTAGTTTGGAAAAATTAGCCAATAACCTTGCTCGATCCGATAAGACAAAGTTCCGTTCTGTGATAAATGTATATGGTGAAGATGATTTGGATATGGTTACTCGTAAAGGTGTTTACTGTTACGATTATACTGACTCATGGGAAAAATTGGAAGAACAGTGTCTACCGCCTATAGAACAGTTTTTCAGGTGAATTATAATAATTATATTACATAAAAAAAAAAAAAATAATAAAATAAATTAAAAACAATTTTTTTTTTTTAGTTCACTGACTGAGAAAAATATTTCCCAAGATGACTATAAACACGCTCAAAATGTATGGAAACGTTTTAAATTCAAAACTTTAGGCGAATACAGCTTATGGTATGTGATATATTTAATAGTATTCTATCTTAGTCTGATTATTATTTATATTTTTCAGGTATAATGAATTGGATGTACATATTTTATGTGATGTTTTTGAAGCTTTTAGGGAGCTCTATTTAAAAACATATGAAATCGATTGTTGTCATTATTATACTATCCCTGGTATGAGTTTCGATGTTTGTTTGAAATACACTGAAGCCAAGTTGGAATTGATATCAGACTATGACATGTTATTTATGTTCGAGCAAGGTAATAACAATTATAGTTTCACTGATGTTACATCTTTAACAATCGTTATCTAATTTAGGTGTAAGAGGAGGAATCTGTCAAGCTTCAAAGAGATACTCTAAAGCTAACCACAGCAAGGCACCCGTATACAATCTTGAAGAACCAAACAGATGGATAACATATCTTGATGCAACAAATCTGTGAGTAATAATAATGTGAAAACTGTATTTATAGTTTATTTATTTTTTTAATTTTCATATAATTATTTCAGATATGGTTTGGCAATGTCACATACGATACCAACTGGTAACTTCAAATGGTACGAAGGAAATCTTTCTGTAAAATCTGTTCAAAACCGTTTAGACAGAATAGACAAAATTGGGAAAACGGGTTGATTTTAGAGGTTGATGTCGAATACCCGAAATCCCTTCATGATCAACATTCAGATCTGCCGTTTATGTGTGAGAAGATTACTCCTCCTGGTTCAAAGATAAAAAAATTAATCTTGACGTTAAAAGATAAAAAAAAAGTATATTGTGCACCACTCAATTTTAAAGCAGGCTCTGAAGGAGGGTCTTGTTTTAAAAAAGGAGCATAGGGTACTTCAATTTGACCAAAGCCCTTGGTTAGCTAGCTATATTTCACTCAATACGGAAATGAGGAAAAATGCAACCGACGATTTCCAAAAGGACTTCTTTAAACTTATGAACAACGCAGTTTTTGGTATATGTGTATATATAATTATATTTAAAAAAAAAAATAATATCATCTTAATTATTTTAATAGGTAAAACCATGGAGAATGTGCGCAATCGCATAAAGATGTCCCTTGTTTGCAATCCTATAGCTTTTCAAAAACTGATAAACAAGCCTACATTTAATGGTGTAACGCAATACAATGAAAACTTGTATGCGGTACACCTCCACAAGGCAGTTTTAACTTTTGATAAACCTATTTATGTAGGATTTACTGTCTTGGAAATCTCCAAGACTTTAATGTATAATTTTCATTAGAATGTAATGAAAAAATACTATGGATGTGACATAGAACTGTTATACATGGATACAGGTAATACTATTATTATTATTATTATTTTTTTTTTATTGTAGAACTATTATATATATTTATTATTAATATTTTCAGATTCTCTAATGTATTTAATTAAGACAGATGACTTTTACCATGACATGCTAACCAAACCAGGTTTTCTGGAAAAATTGGATACATCTAATTTCCCGCCATCTCATCCGTGTTATAGAATCGAGAGAAAAAAAGTTCCCGGAACTTTCACAGGTTAGTTTTACAATATAATAGTTTCTTTTTTTTAATTGTATATAGATAATAATTCTAATATGTTTTAGATGAGACTGGAGGTGAAATAATCTCAGAACAAGTGGCTCTAAAACCAAAATCGTATGGTTACATACAGGTTGGACATGAGCATATTAAAGCTAAGGGCGTTGCTTACCATGTAATAAAGAACCACATGACATTTGAGGATCATATGGATTGTTTATTCCAAGGTATCAATGGAAAAGATCCTGCTGCATTCAATCCATACCGTACGATGAACTCATTCCGTTCTTATAAACATAATATTAAAACCATTTCAACCCTCAAGCTAGCGTTAAATCGACATGACGACAAGAGAGTTGTATTACCTGACCGTATACATACTTTACCTTATGGACATTATAAACTAATGTAAGTTATAAAATCATTAGTTTGTTATAACAAAATTTACTAATATAAGCTATTTATTTAAACGTAGGGAGATGGCTGAAGAAGAAGAAGAAGAAGAAGAACTATAATTTCCAATTTATTATTAAGTTTATAGGTATTGTTATTTTTTTTTCACCCTTTTATTTATTTTTGTTTTGTTATATATATTCTCTATACACTTCAGTTTTGTGCAGACGACCTCTCCCACTTCTGATTGTTGTAGTGAGAATATGTAAATAAAATTTATTAATATTCCCTCCCCCCCCTTTTTTTTCCACTTTATAACAATAACATTGATTAAATTTGTGAATACATGTATATAATATATGTATAATTAAATAATATCTATACATGTATGTTATGCTTGTAATGTCAATAATATAGATTTAATATTAAAATGAATTATATTGTAGCTAACCTCAACCTTTTTATTGTAAATTATAAATGTACATATACACTTTTTTTTACAATTTTATTTTTGTTTTGTTATATATATTCTCTATACACTTCAGATTTGTGCAGACGACCTCTCCCACTTCTGATTGTTGTAGTGAGAATATGTAAATAAAATTTATTAATATTCCCTCCCCCCTTTTTTTTTCCACTTTATAACAATAACAATGTTCAAATTTATGATAATAAATATATATATATAAATAATATCTTTACATGTATGTTATATTCGTAATGTAAATAAAAAAATAGACTACTAAATTATAATAAATACATTTTTTTTATTAAAAATAAAGTTAAATTAAAATACATTATAATATACAAGGTTATGAGATGTTTACAAACCAATTTCGTAATGCAAACATTTTATAAAAAGTACAGTGTTTAGGGTTTAAATTCATATGAAATAAACATGAAGGATGTGATTCTTCAGTGGTTAGTTCCGATAAGCGAGGGCATCCGATGTCTTCAAGGTTAATTATTTGGATATGTGGTATAAACTGATGTAAAATATCTTTTTTCTGTAGCCCTTTGACATAGATGATTGTAAATGTTAAAGAATTTAAAATTCTCGATATATCTTCTGTTTCAACGTCTCCATATTGAGGTGTCATTGAATGATGGTTTCTAGCTAGCCACTTGTTAACGTTTCGAGTGTTTTTGTTTGAAGTTTGTGTAAAGTTGTGCTTAAATATCCAATGTTGTGTATTCCATGTGTCAGTTGCAATTACAGATAATTCTTTTATTAAATAATTAGAGTCTGGTGACATAATACATTCCATATCCAAAATAGCGGAAGTCATTATGAAAAAATAAAACAACTAATTTGCCGGCTTCTTAAATCCTGATTTAACTGCGAGAAACACTTGTAAAGAACTTAAACGGCTTAATATATGTTCATCTAATTTTCGAACATCGTTTTGGTCTTGAATACTATTAAGAATCTCTACGATTGTTTTATCAGTTGTATACTTAAAAATTTCATTATTATCATTGATTTTTTCTATAGAAGTTTCTATAGATTTAATTTTTTCAAGTTTATCTGATGTTGTTTTCTGTATGTCATATAACTGTTTTGTAATACTTGAAATTTTATTATCGTTATTTTTTATAAGTTTGCTATTACCGTCAAGCGAAGAAACTATATTGTTTATAAATGTATCAGCAGTCTCTCCAAACACGTTCATAGTCAACGTATGACTGGCTATGGTTGCTTTATATCAGCCCTATTTATCCAACTATTTTCGGTCGATGGAAATCCTAACCATTTAACATACAATTTAGATCCTTTAGTTCGAACAACTTTTTCCACTAAGTAGTCATGTGGATAGTTAGTTTTAGACAATTCTTCGGTGTAGAAACAACCCGATATAGGGTTATTTTTATAATCTTTAAGTAAATAAGTGGGGGGATCTGTTTTGTTGACTTTAGTATTACAAAACACCTCAGTAGACCAATTCGGAAGGTAATTTTTATGGAAGAAACTTTTATAAATTGATATTCTGACGTTATCACCAATTTTAAATCTGATTTTTTTATATGGAATCACACGTTCGCGTAATTTTACTAGTGAAGGGTTTGCATTAGCTTGTGCAGGTGTTAATCCTATAGATCTGTGTATAGTATGATTATATTTTTCGGTTATTAATGGTAGAATATCTAACCAGTTATATGAACCCCTAGATGTGAACTCTCTATACATAAGATTTTTGAGCGTTCTATTAAATCTTTCGACGATGCTGGCTTTCAAAGTAGAAAAGTTAGAATATCGTTTTACTTTATATTTTTCAATTAATTCATCAAATGATTTTGAGTAAAATTCTGAGCCTCTGTCCACCTGAAGGAGTTTAGGACATTGAATATTAAATATTTTAGCTATTGCTAATGTAACTTCTTTACTGGTTTTAGATTTTAAAGGTGCTGTGTATGCGTATTTAGTATAACAATCTAATACTGTCAGTAAATATTTATACCCCTTATTAACGTTCGCATAGTGTACCATTTCAAATAAATCTGCTTGAAAAAAATCATTTTTTCCATATAATACAACCTTCCTTCTAAAATAATTTCTTCTTGCAGGCCTGTGTAGTTCGTTAGCAATTTCCCGTTTAGACATCGGGAATTCGTTTAATTAGCTTAGACTCGAGTAGCTCTTGCCAAATTAATGTGATTTCGTTCGAAACACCTGTATTACCTGCTGTTTGTGAAGCTAATAGTAATTTTAAACGTTCACACAAATCGTTTGGATTTTTTCAAAAAATTAGTTCTTTCTTAACGTTTTTTCTTAGCGTTAAAGTAAGACCTTCACCTTTGGCGAATAAACCAACAATGAGATTATATTTTTTTCCTCCTTTGCTAATTTGTGTTTTGTTTTTATTCAGATGAACACTTGATTTTATTAACATACTTTTATAGTTCCCTAAATCTGTCTCAGTATAGTTCATAGGGTTTGTTGAAAAAATTAACTCCAAAACACCTGTGGTTAAGGGGCATGATATTTTATCTAAATAAACTGATTCTTCTTTAGCCTCAAACACTAACGCACAGTCTCCGAGAGTAATTTTACCATTTTTATGTTGTATAGGCCCATAAAGTTTATCCGAGTTACTAGACTCTAACCATGTTCTTATGCGTTCGTTAATAAAGTCTTCCATGTCTATCGCATCAGGGTTCTGATCTTGTGTCGATGAGGTGACTTCTGCACTTGCTTGCATAGATTCATTTACTAGGTTTTCTTTTGATTTTATTTTATATCCGTTAGTTTTTGCAGAGGTTCAATTATAGGATTTAGGTTTTGCCTTATAACATGATCGGTTCTAGCATTATTTTGTTTAAGATCTTTAAATTTTTGTTTAATATTTTCTCTAGCCTGTATTAACTCTTTTAATAAAGTGTAACTTTCCTCTGCCATGTTTGATCGATAAATGAATAAATAGTTATACGAGTTGTACTCTATATAGTAACAAACGTATCGAAATTGAGTCTATACCGTCCGTTATCTCTCTCATCGTCTTTGCTAATAACTATAAAATTATATTTTTCACGATTCCAACAGGTTGTACAAAACTCGTTAAATTGATTATATGACATGTCGGTAGCTACATGATCATTGTAAATATGTTTTAAGTTGGTCTGATCCATTTTGAATACCACAAGAAAATTTGCATTATCACGAAGAATTCTTTTGTCTAAATATGAATAACTTTGTGCACTATATAATAAATCCAACTTGTTATGTCTACCGCGAGCAAAATAAGCACGTATAATACCTTGACTTTCTGTTAAAACGTCATCAAAAATAAATGTGCTTTCAGGTAAAGCTTTCTCAGGTGGAATTACAGAATCGCTTTCGTTAAAAGTAAACATATTCATGCCATCAATACCGGATATAATATCCTTAAACATTTTATATTTTGGCTGATCTACAGTTTTCGAGTATAAATAAATGTTTTGAAACTTAATCCCATTAATGTTAGTAAGTAAAGAGTATACGCAGTTGGTTTTACCCCCTCCAGAAGGGGCTAAAATTAAAGCGCGTACGGAATTTGGTAATAAATATCCATTTTTAGATTTAGTCTGATACATCTCCCGAGGATCTGCGTTTAAAACTGAAAGTTTAATAGTTTGCGGTGAAAAAATCATAACGGTATAAATATATCTGGTTAAAAACGTAATGGCTCATATGATATTGTGAGTGAGACAGACGTCCAATTTTACACTGAATCCAGCCCGTCTTATGGCGTAAAATATCAAAAAGACGGATCTTGGTTGATGGGTGATAAGACAGTTCAACTCGACGGACATGATATTAAAGTCGGCAGTTTACCCGTTACTAAATTTACTAAAGGTCTACAAGAATTGGTCTTTAGTTCAACCCCCCGTATGGACGTTGTAACAACTCAGTATTTATCAGAATATAGAAACTTTTTAATACATACGCGGGCTCACGTGAAAGCCAACGGTAAATTGAAATCTAACGCGGGGTTCAAGTACAAACATATTATTCGCCCGTTATTTTCCAAAAGCGGTCAAAATCTAGATACATTCTTAAAGGAAGCGGTCAGCCCGGACAAACGCGTGAAAAAAAAGCAAGTCAGTGACTCTCACAGTCCGTCCAGCCGCTCAGAAAAGGGAGTCAGTGACCTCGACGAGCAACAGACGGAACCGCTAGACGTTGAAAACAGTGAGCACCCTACCGATAAACAGCTGGACCTTGTTGAAGACCAGGTGGTCGGCAGGGGTCTTACGTTCAAACCGGTTTCAAATCGTTTGAAAGAATTTGTATATTATGACGATATCAATGAAGTCGTTGAGCGATTAGCATTGTTGCACGGTTCTCTCAACGCAGGTAACACTAGTGTTTACCCCGAAATACTATCGTGTATCGAAGAATTACGTGAAGCCCGTATTATTTATTAAAGCAATGTCCGCCGGATCGATCAGAGAGGCCATTGCGGCAGAATTGCATAAGCCGGCTCGTAGGGTGTTTACAAGACGCCCGATTCTAGCGTATTTTAAGTCAGACCTTTGGACAGCCGATTTGATTGATATGAGGTCACTGTCCAAGAAACGAGGTAATAAAAACTACACGTTTATTTTAGCGATTGTAGACGTGTATACTAAATTCGCGTTTTGCGAACCAATTAAAAATAAAAGCGGGCCGGTTATGGCCGCCGCACTTGAGGCGATTATAAAGCGAAACGGTGAAGCGTGTAAGCTTTTCTTTAGTGATAGAGGCACTGAATTTTATTCTAAACATATCCGAGCAGTGTATAAAAAATATAATATCAAACAGTATTCGACTTTTACGCCCGTCAAAGCGTCGCCAGTAGAACGGTTCATTCGGACTATTAAACGAATGGTATGGCAACATTTTACCGCGGCCGGGTCATCCGTGTGGCTACCGATACTACAAGATATCGTCTTACAGTATAATACTCGTAAACATTCGGCTATACGCATGACTCCCTCTCAAGCTCACAGCTCGCCGGATAGAGTCAATTTTTTTCGACAAGTTAGACCTAAAACTAAACCGGCATTATTCGCCGTGGGCGACGTGGTCCGTGTGTCATTGTATAAGATGCTCTTTCAGAAATCTTACAAAATTTCCTGGTCCCCTCAACTTTATACTGTAGAGCATGTAGCTAATACATTGCCCGTAACGTATAAATTAAAAGATAGAAACGGTACGCCTATAAGAGGCAGTTATTATGCTGAAGAATTACAATGCACGCAATACCCAGACACGTATTTAGTCGAAAAAATACTGCGTCGAAACGGTGACAAATGTTTCGTTAAGTTTCTCGGTTTGACCGAAAGTCATAACGCATGGATAAATGAAAAAGACGTTGTTTAACTTTTGCAAGTCAGTCGTCGATATGTCAGCTTTAGTACTGGATGTCCAGTGTTGTTTGAATCAGTCATGCGAGCTAGTCATAAAAGAGTTAAGTGCATTGCCGGTGCGCGGATTTTCGGATGTAAAACATTGGATTTTCTTGCCGACCGATAATTTCATGCTTACTCCGAAAAGTCATCGCGTTAATCGTTGGTTGAAAACTAAGTTCCACGGTTTGCGTTATTCTGACGGATACATACCGTACAGTGACTTACAATCTATACTAACATCGTGTTGTGCCGGATACGATTTGGTGTTTGTCAAAGGACGACAGAAAAAACGGTTGTTGTCGAAATACATTTCCACCGAGATAATTGATTTAGAACAATTGGGTTGTCCTAAACGTGATTTACTTGTCAACGCCGTGTCAAGCCGCAATGGACAATGCAATCAGTGTGCGTTTCACAAAATTAAGCGTATTGCCATTTGTACCAGCGCCCTCGTCTGGACATTGAGACAATGGATTTTAGATAACCCGCAATTATTTTAAGTTTTTTCACACACACACACATACACACAAATTATGTAATCTTGCGTGTGTATTTTATATTTGATAATAATAATAATATCAAGCAACATTTATACTACATAAAATATTTTTTTATTTCTCAACACACACACACACACACACACACACACTATATATATGTATAACTATTTCAGTTAATTTTTTCTACGGTACAAGGGCATACCGTATAATATATAAATTGTCTGTACAACGTTATACGAATAATAAAAAAAATATCGTATGTGTCGACCGAAAACCAGTCGTTTTTTTTTTTACATGTAAGATTCACCTGTCCTTATAACAACAACATACATTTGTATAGTATATATATATATATACATAAAAATATTTTTTTCACAGCACATAATACAAATTTCACTTTATTTTTTTTCTACGGGCATGCCCGTATATACAATGTAAAAATTATCTACACAAAATCTTACGATTACTGAATATAAACGTTATTTACCGACAACAAACAGGTAATACAAATCGGAGGGTGTGTCGGCTGAAAACCAGTCTGTGTGTTATTTCACGGCGGCGGCGGCAACCCAGATTTTTTTTTTTATTATAGGAACGATCCTACCACCGATGAAATTCTTATGCGAGCGTCGCGTGGCCAGACCAGATTTATTTTTCTGTGTGATCGTCAGTACTGTGCGCGCTCGAAACCGTTTGTGTTCCGTTGTTTATAGAATAAATGTTTTTCTCGTTAGCGATTTTTTTTTTAAACCGTTTGGATATCCATAAGTTCGACATCGTCGTCGTCAATAGAATAATGCCCCCATGGAAGAGTTAAATGACTATCAGGTAATTGGAACCGTTTATCATCATCGTGAGTCATGGCTACTTTCGATACAATCTGCGTGTATATTTTATGCTTTTTCGATTTAAACAAGCACATTTTACGCATAGTCCTAACACTCTCGAGTGATATGCAATTTGAATAATCGCGTTCGGCAATAGTTTTCTGAACGACAGCCTTTTGAATGCCTTTCAGAATTTTTTTTTCAGCCCCCACCCCGTCAGCCCGAATATAATACGACTTGCTTCGAATGCCGATAAAAAGTAAAAACAACGTGCCGCCTAATTCATCTTTTATTTTGTACAAACACTTTTTGTTCACCAGCGGAATATTGTATTTATTTTGGGGCGGATAATTGCTAGTGTCAAATAAATTTAAATTATCCCGAATGTCTTTGTAAACGTCCGGCGTTTCAATTGAGTAATACAGGGAGTCAGTATCTGTGTACAAAAGCACAGCTTTATCGCCGTACTTTTGTTTAATAAATTTATAATGGAAATCATAAAGAATTAGTTTGGCCAATTCTAAACACACAAAACCTACATAACAAGGCCGATCATAGCAAATTTCGGTTCGTCGCATTTGTATTGCGACCAAGTTATCGTTAAAAATTGTGCAGCTGTCGTAAGGAGGTTTTGCGATCAAGACACTGGCCCCCTGTTTTTGCCTTAAATTTTCCCAATCGCTAACGAGTCTAACATTTATTCTTTTCTCGGGGTTTTCCAAGGTTTTGCCGAGTATGGAATTAGTTAAAAATTTAATTAGTTCAATTTCAAACTTTGTGCGCGCACTTGCCCGAAGTCTCGTGTTGAATTGAATAAATTCAGCCATCCACGCAGTTTATCTGAACCGTATTACTCGATGCACCTTCCGTAAAATCAACCCGTTGGCCACAGCTTGCTTTAAGCATCGGTAGTGCGTCACAAATCTGAAACAAGGTAAAAAAAAATGTAAAAAATGTTGGTTGGTTGGTTTACCGTATCGTTCTTACTTTGTTTTATTGTACAGGTTTGCTATTAATTTTTTATATCGCTTCCCGCCGCCGCCTCGTCCTTGGGGTGTGCCGGTTGGTGGCTCCATATTTTCCGCAAAGAACGGTAGGTCGGCGTGCGTGTCGTGTATCGCAGCTGGATAGTCTAAATCGACCTCAACAATATAGCCGTCGTCCCCGTCGTCCGGAACATTTAAAATATCCAAAGCGCTTACTTCATCGGGCGTTAGAAATTTAAAACTGTCAATCGGTAGTTTTTCCGAAAGACTCGACCCGTATAAGTTATTAAAATCTAGTTGAAGCAAGAACTTTGAACTTTTCCCCGGATCGTAATCGGCCGTAATCAGACCACCCCTTATATTTCGAAGTATAAGCTGGGTCATTTCAACGTCTGTCATAAATTCAAGTTCGAACCAATTGTTCGTCCGTTAGTGTTTTTGTTATTTTGTCTAGGGACCCGGGCAGGAAGCGGTACGAGTCGACAAACCGCATAATCATGGTCCGGTTGGTTTTATCATCGCCGCCGCCGCCGCACCTCAAGTACTTGGACAAGCTTATGTACTTTTCCTTAGTCTTGGCCAGCACCTTAATCGGACTTTTGTCGTTTTTCAAAGCTTCGGTAATTAGGTGGGAATCGTAATTACAAAAACTGTGTAAAAAAATTGGGACGTACGACGGGGTTCGAAGCTTTAAGTTGCACTCGTTAAGCGCTGCTCCTCGGTACCGGCCTGTAAACATAAAAAAAAAATGTATTTTCCGTTGTCTGCTGTTGGCAGCTGTTGTTGTTTAGCGTATATATTACCTGTAAAATGGTCGTGATCCCTGACCGCTTCGCTATGGTGCAGCGGGTCAGCACACACATAACACGTTGTCACCGATCTAAAGGCCTCTTGTTCATCACTCGTTAACGGCAACATTGGCATCGGTTTTGATATAATTTTCGCTATCTCATTGATATCTCGTTGCAGCCGCTTAACGAATTCATCCATACAATTGGGGCCGGTATACACTTCAAATTTATCCAATCGATCGTCGTACCAGCACTTAATAAAATACGCAAAGCTCATTGGTTCGTGAGCCGCAATGTCATATGTATACGACTCACCTTCATTAATATCGTGCGGCGGCTCAATCGGTTTTAAAAAGACTTCGGTGTCGGCGTAAATTACAAACGGAGCTGGTATCTGTTACTGGTGATTTTTGAATTTCATTATGTTATTTTTTCCGACTTCCGGCAGAGTAACTTTGCATTTGCGGCATTCGTGGTTGATGAATTGCGCCCTGGAGTAAAAATACAAGAGACACCCGTCGCACAGATATTTCCTCGTTCGGTGCTGGCTGACCTGTTTACTAATTAACCGATCGATGTCAGTAATTAGCGCGTAATGCCCGTCACTTCGGCGGTCAGTGGTCATGTATAGCAAGTTTACGTGCTGCGGGCGTTTTTCTTGAGTGTAGTAAAGCGGGCCGACTAATTTTTTGTTTTGCAGAGTGTACACGTTAACGCTTATGTTGTTTTGTTGCTCGAATTTCGGTATGCTTTTTAATTGCACGGGAGTCGAAATACCGGTTGTGTCCAGCACGTCGCTATAATGTGGGTACGATGTAGTTAATTCGGCTTGTATAGTTTTCGAATTTACCGGATGTAGTTTAGCCACAATAGACCAGAAAAAACACGCTTGATCCATATTGGCTATTGACAGAACAGCGTTTTTTTTTCTAATGTCCTTAGGAAGCTTTATCCAACACGAACCTTTGAGTGGGTCGTACTGACAAATTGACACTTCCATGTGAATGACTTCCCGCAAGGTCCATCCAGTATCTCGTTCGGCGAATTCCTCAGCGTCGCGCTTTATACTCTCGGTGAAGTCCTTGTAGATGTTGTGAATATCAGATCCTTGGGTAATCGACACCGGTGGCACGTTAAAGCTGAAAACGCTGCTGTCCGTTTCAGTTGTTTCGGCTGTGTTGTCGTCCGGGGCTCTCGTTTTTTCAAACAGTGCGTACAGTTCGACGCTCGCCTTAATCGCAACGTGCTGTTTGGTCGTTCTGCCCAATAACTCGATCACCTGGTTGCCACAATTATTCATAAACTCGGCCACGCCAAACTGTGAATTTGTATTTGTCACTTTGTACAATTCTATTTTATCGCCAAACGCCGAGTCGACTAATTCAATACCTATAATTCGATTTTTTCTGTTTAGCATTTTTTTTATTATTTGCACAATTATTTTGCAACTCACTTGTATGGTTTACCGCTGCCCCGCCGCCGCCGCTTGGGCCTGCATCACCCGCTCTCTCAGTCTGCATATCGTCCAGACCTAACCACTCGTACGATATTTGCTCGTCGTCTTGGTTTGGCCAAAATTCAGGTACAACTTCAACTACTTCGTACGTCTGTTCGCGTTGCGTCTTATGCTCTGTATGATTATTGTTATTACTTATTTTGAGTATTAAAGTTATTAACATTTTTTCACTTACGGTTGTCACGATGTAGACCGTAACCGTATCGTTCGACGTTTTCTATCGCGTCTAAAAGCATAAAAGTACTGTATTATTATTTCACCGCCCGCGCACGCGTTTATTTGATTAATTTTAACTCACCCTGAGGATGTACGACTTCTGCGAGATGTCGCGATAGGTTGTCGGGTCTGTTGAATGTTTGGTGGCATTTGTGGCATCTGAATACCATCTTTTCCGGGTCATGAGCCGTTCGCATGTGTCGTCGGCGATTGCTATTGATCGTATAAGTTTTATCGCATAAGCCGCAAGGAAACATCGTTGTTACTGGCTTGGTCCTCGCTCTAGCTCCTAGTCGAACGTATTACTAGTAATCGCCCCGTTGTATCCGCCTTTTAACCAAACACTTGTTTCCGGTAACCGATCCTCATTCTCTTGTTTAAACTATAACCGTTTTTTTTTTTTGTTACCACTTTCGCAATTACATCTGCCTTATACAATTGCAGGTGCCTGACGGACACGGGCGTTGTTTTATCTTTTAGTAATTTTTTTAATTATTCTACGCTTAGGATAAGTTAACAAATAACTCGGATATTTTATTTTATAATTTATTGTGCAACCAATAATACATTTTTCAATTTTACATCGGTAACCTTATTGCTTGGCCTTGCTGCTGCTGCTGCCGCCGCAGCTGCTATCATTATCCGTCGATCCTTCATCGTTCGATTGGCGGCGGCGCCTTCGCATTCTTAAATTATTGTTTCATAAAATTAAAATCGCTTTTTTTTTTTTTAATAATATTAATTTCGGACGTTACCTAAATAGTATAATAACTGGCTGAGCTCCAGTACCTTGAATATGATATATATGTTGAAACATATCGCCATCTGGCGGTACATACAAGACAGCCACGGTCAAGAAGACAGGTGCAGCCAACGCCGCACGGGATGCGCCCTAGTGTTGCATCGGCAGGAAGCCACAGTCAGGACGACGTACGCACGCTAGAGGGCGCGCCAGAAGAACATCAGTTTATTTCTAATCAACAATTAACAATTGTTAAAATTTATTGTAAAAAAAAGATGCCAATAATTTATTCGAATCTTTTAAGAATCACAGGGAAAATTATATATCATTAGATCAAAGTTACTTTTAAGGCCATAGGTCGATAAACGTTTGAAAATAGGGACACACGCTGAATATAACTAAACGCGTTTCGGGGGCCCCAAGGGCAGAAATAAGCATGCGGGCAGCTAATTAATCATCTTTCAGCTCATCGGTTCAGCGGTGCTTGACTTGTAAGTCCAACCGCGTTTGATCTCTCTTAGTAAACGGTGTTTTTGGCTACTAGCCAACAACCGATTGCATTATTTTCCTGTCTTATTCACGGTGTTTTTAGCCACGAGCTAACAACTGTTTACCTTATTCCAATTAACCTGGTGGTGTTTTAGATTAAAATCTACAACCACTTCCTTGTTTTATCTTACTAACGGTGTTTTTAGCCTAGGCTGACAACCGCATCCATCCCACTCCACTACTATCCGTTTTAAACAGCGTCCGCCTGTCACATTAATAATTATCTTTTTTTTATAGGCTAACCACCGTGTCCCGCCTCTCAGCGTACATAGTTTATATTCTTTTTCTTTTGCTCGCTTTTGTTTTTTTGCACTATTTGGGACATTACTGTAAGTAAGAATTTTAATATTCGTAGTTAGGAGTAATTTTTTAACCCATTCGCTCCAGCGGTGTTTATACTTAAAGTATCAACCGCGGTTGGGCGATTCGGTTTTATTTTTATATATATATATTTTTTTTCTCTTTTTTTTTTTTTTTGGCATCTTTCAACACATTTTTCAAACACCAGTGTAAACACACATTGTATTACTAAAAGTAATAATAAAGAATTTTTAAAATTCTTTTAAAAAGGAAAATTACGAGTTATTTAACTGTAGTTAGAAAGTAGTTAGCAAACCCTTCATTTAAATATACTTTGTAATTAAAAGAACAGACCTACTCTGTCAGGAACACAAGGGATAGGATTGTGTGGATAGATAGGGATTGTTTCAATGTCCATCGGGGCTAACGGTTTCGATTTGAACCCCGTTTTCTAAATTGTTGTATACTATCACATCTTGTTAGATAAAAAACAAAAACAATTACGGACTTTTATTCATACTTTACCTTGTAATAACCAGTTAATATTCTCCATATTTTATTCACCGATACACTGTGTCTTCGACGCGGTCAGTGGATTATGCAATATTATAGTTGTCTAATATCAGACTAAGACGTCGAGTTATTATACTTTTTTTTTTACCATTCAGCGTGCGTTGTGTGTGTGTCTACAGGCCACCTGCACCGGTTTTTTTTTATTTACTATTACAACCATCAGACGTATGTGTTCGCATCGTCGTCGTACAATGTTTCCCCTGCAGGTACCTGGTTTTTTTTGCATTCACATCAACCGACGACTGTACACATGTCGTACGATGATGACCCCTACAGTTATACACGCTCACCGGTCCGAATAGGACTGCAGGTACCTGGTTTTTTTTGCATTCACATCAACCGACGACTGTACACATGTCGTACGATGATGACCCCTACAGTTATACACGCTCACCGGTCCGAATAGGACGTTCTATCGCATCGTTAAATTATTATTATTATAATTTTTTCCCTAGTACTCGGTGGTTTAAAAAAAATACAATGTTTGAGTTTGTAAAGATACACACACACAATTTTATTCAACGATTGTAAATTACATTTTTTTTTTTATTCAAATATAATATCATGTACGTTAGTCCCTGGCATTTTCCCACGGTATCGTAGTTTCAAATTCGGATCGACGCCTCTTCTTATCTCGTCTTCGCTCATTGCATACCTCGGTGGCAAATACACTTCCAACGGTTTTTCAAAGCCCAATTGCACTACAACCACCGGCGTGAAACTGCTAAATTTCGTTTTCACCGATTTGAAGTCCAACACTTTGTACGGTACGTTAATCTGCAATTCTGATATATGCTGCCGATGCGTCTTGAGCCAATCATCGCTTTTTTGATTGAGCAGGTTGCTTGTAATTACATTCATCTGTCGAAAAAGTTTTAATTATATTAATGCAGCCGACAATCGAGTTATTATTTTATCACTCACCTCTGCGTTGTCGTAGTTTGCTTTATTCATCACAACCACCACCACCACTGGAAGTTTTCTTATGTGCGCTGAACTGGTCACTGTTTGTACCGTATTCTTTACAGTATTTATACGCATTTACACACAGACATCATCCGTTTACCGTTGTCCAATCATATCGTTTTAAAAACCGCGCGAGCGCGCTGTTGCAACCATCTGCTGTGTACACCCTCAGTCTATGCATTATAATCATTGGACGCATCATGGTTTGTCTAAACTTAGTTGTCCAAAGTTTAGCTGTAATATTTGACTCAGCTCACTTTGGTCAACTGGGCCTAGTACGCCATCAAAACGACCGTTGTATTATTATCACAACATTATAGCTAAATCTGTCATACCACATGGATACCAACATTTTTTTCTTATCACTGATAACAAACTGTAATAACACACACATTTTTTCTTATCACTAATAACAATCTGTAATACCACATATTTTTTTCTTATCACTGATAACAATCTGTAATACCACATGGATACTCACATTTTTTTGCCGCCAAAATTTTCTTATCACTGATAACAATCTGTAATACCACATGGATAGGTACTCACATTTTTTTACCGCCAAAATTTTCTTATTACTGATAACAATCTGTTATACCACATGGATACTCACAATCGACCATTTTTTTGACGCCAAATTTTTTCTTATCACTAATAACAAAAATTGATAACAATTTTTTTTGATAAGGAGGATCACTGATAAGAGAGGATGATCCTTACCCAACTATACACTACTAATGTGTACAATACCTTGGGCATGTCATTTCGGTCAATTATATTCTTCATCCAGACGTCAGCCAATTCTTCAACAGCAAATCTTTTAATTTCACTAATATAATTAGGATCGTCCATCGGCTCTATTGCTGAAGTTATAGTAATGCATGATACCTCCATGATACATCTTAACAACTCTGTTCTGCTTGTTTCCTTGGTTGGGAAGAAACAGCCCATGTAATATTTTATAATCATTTCGATTTGTTGATACACGTTTTCCGTTGTAATTGCCAAGTGTTTTTCAACACATTCATGAACAATATATTCTAGTTCAGCCAGTTTCGCCAAATCTCTACGGTTAAGTAGGATGCGACATCCATTTATAGTTTGAGACTTAATAACCAGCACATTTTCATCCTTATAAACCATTTTAGTTAATGAAAGATTGGTGTCTGAGAGAAATGTAGTCTGTGTATTTTCAGGCTTCTCCATGACGCTTGATAGTATATCACCCATTAGTGTATATATAGTTTTCATATAGTGACTTGTTATGCTCACATACCGATATGAATCATTACACTAAATGATTTTTTCGGTTCGAGCCCAATTTGTATAAATTTCCGATCGTTGAAATCCAATGTATAACTGCTGCATCCAATCAGGTCATTTGGCGGAGTCGGTGGAATGTAGGTGTATTTCTGCTTCTTGTAGATTGGTGCGATCGATCCATCCATGATGTATGAATTAAAGTAATTTGTTTAAGTGTAAAAAAAAAAACTAGACACTGGAAACTTCGATTCACTTTTAAACGTTGTACTGTAGAGCTCGAACACTAAACGATGAATGTTTTAGCACCATAGAACATCCCTAGTGCAAACGAATTGTTAAATATACCATGTGGGGGGTTAGAAACATTAAAATTGTAGCATTTAGTTATTGGAATGGAGATTTCTTTAAAATACTGTTAAAAATGCCTACTCTGGTCTTAAACCTGTCGTTTCCTGTTGAGACATGTAGACACATCTGACGGTGTACTGTAGATGCTATATGTTTTTTGTGTATTTACGACTTTTACCCTCTTATAAAATTACATTGTCCATATATAATATAGCCAATTGCATTGATTTTAAACATGGCGTATCCTATCGATACATGTAGGAACAACTGACGGTACAGTGTAGATGCCATATGTTTTTGAGTGTTCACGGTTTTTACCCTCTTGTAAGGGTGCATTATCGATATAATATTATATTAGAATTGGATAGTTTAAAAACCACCTGCTTTGACCTTAAACATATCGTATCATGTCGCGACATGTAGACCCACATGACGGTAAACTGAAGATGCATATGTGATTTACGTGTTCATGTTTTTTTTGTCGTTGTATATAAGGTACTTTGTCGGTAACCTTGGGTGTGTGGTCTGGATTAATCGTTTCTATAACACTATGGTTAGTAAGAATTGTAAAAAAAAAAATCTGACCATAATATTTACATAATTTCACCTGTCTGTGAGCTTAAGGTGTGTATGCATGATTTCTATGCGTTATAAGGATAAAATATTGTACTAAATGGAAACTTACCATTTTTACTTTTAAGGTTTGTATTAAATAATATATCGTATTCTATGACATCAGCTAAACAGTGTGTTAAAACAAAATTTAAAAGTAATATAATATTTTGTATGTATTATCCATAAATAATATTATTAAGAAATGGCCGTTAAAAACTATAACAGCTTAAAACATCGGTGAAAGGTTAGGTTAGGTTAGGTAAGGTTAGGTAAGGTTAAAGTGAAAATTAAAAAAAATTAGCTGTTAAAAATAATAATATAAAAATTGATATAACTTGATAAAAATAAAAAAGATTATTTTTCTTTAAATATAATACATTAAAATTTGCCGATTGGGTTAGGTTAGGTAAGGATAGGGTCAACGAGGCGAAGTTCATTGTTACACCGTCATTCATTCATCCCCGCGGCGGCCGACGGCCATTCTCCGGGCAGCGGCCGAGACACCTACAAGACGACGTGAGCGGGGTACAAGACAGCTGTGAATTATCCGATCGCCACCTGCGTGATCCCCAATCCCCAAAACTAATCTCCAAGGCTAATCCCCAAGTTAATCACCAAATTCCAATCACCCCATTGTTCCAGTTCATACATTCCCCTTCTACTTAAGTCGACCATGTAATAACGTTTTTTTCAGTAAAATGATCATGGTCGCTAAGTAAATATTTTAATACATGTGATAATAAATAAAAATGTAATAGGTTGTTGATTTTTTTAGTGACAAAATGAATGGCAAACAGGGTCACTTTTATGGTAAAAAATGTATTATTATTTATTATATATTACTTAAAATTAAATGTGCGTCTATTCTCATCAAACACCGTTCCCTTTCCTAAATTGAAATAAATACTGTTAATTTACAAATAAATATAGAAAACGTAAATTACTGCTAAACAAAATATCTAAATTGTTATGTTCAATGATAATTTCCATTTCAGACATTTGTATTTTAATGTAATCTTAAAAAAGTTGTTATATGTGATAATAAGTGCTAACATGTGCTAGTATGTCGACCATGTAATAAGGTTTTTTTCATACACGCATACAGTAGCATGGGTCATTATTACCGATATCAGTTTTAAAAAACGAACTTTCACGTAAATCTGATATAAATATACAAAATGACTCAACTAACATTAGCATTATCAGTTAATTGAAAGGTACCATGAAGTCAAGTGGATAAGGGGTTCATAAAATGTGTAACGCTAAATCCAAAAAAACTGGCGGCCGAAAATCTGATGCCACTGATGCCGGGTTAATAATGTTATACAGAAAACACGCTTATAGTATAATTATAATCAGTAAAATGATCATGGTCGCTAAGTAAATATTTTAATACATGTGATAATAAATAAAAATGTAATAGGTTGTTGATTACTTTAGTGACAACATGAATGGCAAACAGGGTTACTTTTATGGTAAAAAATGTATTATTATTTATTATATATTACTTAAAATTTAATGTGCGTCTACTCTCATCAAACAAAGTTCCCTTTCCTAAATTGAAATAAATACTGTTAATTTAAAAATAAATATAGAAAAAGTAAATTACTGCAAACAAAATATCTAAATTGTTATGTTCAACGATATTTTCCATTTCAGACATTTGTATTTCAATGATATCTTAAAAAAATTGTTATATGTGATAATAAGTGCTAACTTGTGCTAGTATGTCGACCATGTAATAACGTTTTTTTCCTACACGCGTACAGTGGCATGGGTCATTATTACCGATATCAGTTTTAAAAAACGAATTATCACGTAAATCTGATAAAATATACAAAATGACTCAACGAACATTGGCGTTATCAGTTAATTGAAAGGTACTATGAAGTCAAGTGGTTAAGTGGTTCTTAAAATGTGTAACGCTAAATCCAAAAAAACTGGCGGCCGAAAATCTGATGCCACTGATGCCGGGTTAATAATGTTATACAGAAAACACGCTTATAGTATAATTATAATCAGTAAAATGATCATGGTCGCTAAGTAAATATTTTAATACATGTGATAATAAATAAAAATGTAATAGGTTGTTGATTACTTTAGTGAGAAAATGAATGGCAAACAGGGTCACTTTTATGGTAAAAAATGTATTATCATTTATTATATATTATTTAAAATTTAATGTGCGTCTACTCTCATCAAACAAAGTTCCCCTTCCTAAATTGAAATAAATACTGTTAATTTAAAAATAAATATAGAAAAAGTAAATTACTGCAAACAAAATATCTAAATTGTTATGTTCAACGATATTTTCCATTTCAGACATTTGTATTTCAATGATATCTTAAAAAAGTTGTTATATGTGATAATAAGTG
The DNA here is from genome assembly GCF_023614345.1 of Adelges cooleyi. Lineage (NCBI taxonomy): Eukaryota > Metazoa > Arthropoda > Insecta > Hemiptera > Adelgidae > Adelges > Adelges cooleyi. Next base: position 384,539 of record NW_026096013.1, read on the forward strand.
CTAACATGTGCTAGTATGTCGACCATGTAATAAGGTTTTTTTCATACACGCATACAGTAGCATGGGTCATTATTACCGATATCAGTTTTAAAAAACGAACTTTCACGTAAATCTGATATAAATATACAAAATGACTCAACTAACATTAGCATTATCAGTTAATTGAAAGGTACCATGAAGTCAAGTGGATAAGGGGTTTATAAAATGTGTAACGCTAAATCCAAAAAAACTGGCGGCCGAAAATCTGATGCCACTGATGCCGGGTTAATAATGTTATACAGAAAACACGCTTATAGTATAATTATAATCAGTAAAATGATCATGGTCGCTAAGTAAATATTTTAATACATGTGATAATAAATAAAAATGTAATAGGTTGTTGATTACTTTAGTGACAACATGAATGGCAAACAGGGTTACTTTTATGGTAAAAAATGTATTATTATTTATTATATATTACTTAAAATTTAATGTGCGTCTACTCTCATCAAACAAAGTTCCCTTTCCTAAATTGAAATAAATACTGTTAATTTAAAAATAAATATAGAAAAAGTAAATTACTGCAAACAAAATATCTAAATTGTTATGTTCAACGATATTTTCCATTTCAGACATTTGTATTTCAATGATATCTTAAAAAAATTGTTATATGTGATAATAAGTGCTAACTTGTGCTAGTATGTCGACCATGTAATAACGTTTTTTTCCTACACGCGTACAGTGGCATGGGTCATTATTACCGATATCAGTTTTAAAAAACGAATTATCACGTAAATCTGATAAAATATACAAAATGACTCAACGAACATTGGCGTTATCAGTTAATTGAAAGGTACTATGAAGTCAAGTGGTTAAGTGGTTCTTAAAATGTGTAACGCTAAATCCAAAAAAACTGGCGGCCGAAAATCTGATGCCACTGATGCCGGTTAATAATGTTATACAGAAAACACGCTTATAGTATAATTATAATCAGTAAAATGATCATGGTCGCTAAGTAAATATTTTAATACATGTGATAATAAATAAAAATGTAATAGGTTGTTGATTACTTTAGTGAGAAAATGAATGGCAAACAGGGTCACTTTTATGGTAAAAAATGTATTATCATTTATTATATATTACTTAAAATTTAATGTGCGTCTACTCTCATCAAACAAAGTTCCCTTTCCTAAATTGAAATAAATACTGTTAATTTAAAAATAAATATAGAAAAGTAAATTACTGCAAACAAAATATCTAAATTGTTATGTTCAACGATATTTTCCATTTCAGACATTTGTATTTCAATGATATCTTAAAAAATTGTTATATGTGATAATAACGTGTGCTAGTATGTCGACCATGTAGTAACGTTTTTTTCCTACACGCGTAGAGTGGCATCGGTCATTATGACCGATATCAGTTTTAAAAAAAGGAATTATCGCGTTAATCTGATATAAATATACAAAATGACTCAACGAACATTAGCGTTATCAGTTAATTGAAAGGTACCATGAAGTCAAGTGGATAAGTGGTTCTTAAAATGTGTAACGCTAAATCCAAAAAAACTGGCGGCCGAAAATCTGATGCCACTGATGCCGGGTTAATAATGTTATACAGAAAATACACTTATAGTATAATTATAATCAGTAAAATGATCATGGTCGCTAAGTAAATATTTTAATACATGTGATAATAAATAAAAATGTAATAGGTTGTTGATTACTTTAGTGAGAAAATGAATGGCAAACAGGGTCACTTTTATGGTAAAAAATGTATTATCATTTATTATATATTATTTAAAATTTAATGTGCGTCTACTCTCATCAAACAAAGTTCCCCTTCCTAAATTGAAATAAATACTGTTAATTTAAAAATAAATATAGAAAAAGTAAATTACTGCAAACAAAATATCTAAATTGTTATGTTCAACGATATTTTCCATTTCAGACATTTGTATTTCAATGATATCTTAAAAAAGTTGTTATATGTGATAATAAGTGCTAACATGTGCTAGTATGTCGACCATGTAATAAGGTTTTTTTCATACACGCATACAGTAGCATGGGTCATTATTACCGATATCAGTTTTAAAAAACGAACTTTCACGTAAATCTGATATAAATATACAAAATGACTCAACTAACATTAGCATTATCAGTTAATTGAAAGGTACCATGAAGTCAAGTGGATAAGGGGTTCATAAAATGTGTAACGCTAAATCCAAAAAAACTGGCGGCCGAAAATCTGATGCCACTGATGCCGGGTTAATAATGTTATACAGAAAACACGCTTATAGTATAATTATAATCAGTAAAATGATCATGGTCGCTAAGTAAATATTTTAATACATGTGATAATAAATAAAAATGTAATAGGTTGTTGATTACTTTAGTGACAACATGAATGGCAAACAGGGTTACTTTTATGGTAAAAAATGTATTATTATTTATTATATATTACTTAAAATTTAATGTGCGTCTACTCTCATCAAACAAAGTTCCCTTTCCTAAATTGAAATAAATACTGTTAATTTAAAAATAAATATAGAAAAAGTAAATTACTGCAAACAAAATATCTAAATTGTTATGTTCAACGATATTTTCCATTTCAGACATTTGTATTTCAATGATATCTTAAAAAAATTGTTATATGTGATAATAAGTGCTAACTTGTGCTAGTATGTCGACCATGTAATAACGTTTTTTTCCTACACGCGTACAGTGGCATAGGTCATTATTACCGATATCAGTTTTAAAAAACGAATTATCACGTAAATCTGATAAAATATACAAAATGACTCAACGAACATTGGCGTTATCAGTTAATTGAAAGGTACTATGAAGTCAAGTGGTTAAGTGGTTCTTAAAATGTGTAACGCTAAATCCAAAAAAACTGGCGGCCGAAAATCTGATGCCACTGATGCCGGGTTAATAATGTTATACAGAAAACACGCTTATAGTATAATTATAATCAGTAAAATGATCATGGTCGCTAAGTAAATATTTTAATACATGTGATAATAAATAAAAATGTAATAGGTTGTTGATTACTTTAGTGAGAAAATGAATGGCAAACAGGGTCACTTTTATGGTAAAAAATGTATTATCATTTATTATATATTATTTAAAATTTAATGTGCGTCTACTCTCATCAAACAAAGTTCCCCTTCCTAAATTGAAATAAATACTGTTAATTTAAAAATAAATATAGAAAAAGTAAATTACTGCAAACAAAATATCTAAATTGTTATGTTCAACGATATTTTCCATTTCAGACATTTGTATTTCAATGATATCTTAAAAAATTGTTATATGTGATAATAAACGTGTGCTAGTATGTCGACCATGTAGTAACGTTTTTTTCCTACACGCGTAGAGTGGCATCGGTCATTATGACCGATATCAGTTTTAAAAAAAGGAATTATCGGGTTAATCTGATATAAATATACAAAATGACTCAACGAACATTAGCGTTATCAGTTAATTGAAAGGTACCATGAAGTCAAGTGGATAAGTGGTTCTTAAAATGTGTAACGCTAAATCCAAAAAAACTAGCGGCCGAAAATACTAATGCCACTGATGCCGGGTTAATAATGTTATACAGAAAATACGCTTATAGTATAATTATAATCAGTAAATTGATCATGATCGCTAAGTAATTACTTTAATACATGTGATTTAATGATAAAAATGTAATTGGTTGTTGATTACTTTAGTGACAAAATGAATGGCAAACAGGGTCACTTTTATAGTAAAAAATGTATTATTATTTATTATATATTACTTAAAATTAAATGTGCGTTTACTCTCATCAAACACCGTTCCCTTTCCTAAATTGAAATAAATACTGTTAATTTACAAATAAATTACTGCTAAACAAAATATCTTAATGGTTATGTTCAATAATATTTTCCATTTCAGACATTTGTATTTCAATGATATCTTAAAAAAATTGCTCTATGTGATAATAAGTGCTAACATGTGCTAGTATATCGACCTTGTAATAACGTTTTTTTCATACACGCGTACAGTGGCATGGGTCATTATTACCGATATCAGTTTTAAAAAACGAACTATCGCGTAAATCTGATATAAATATACAAAATGACTCAACTAACATTAGCATTATCAGTTAATTGAAAGGTACCATGAAGTCAATTGGATGAGGGGTTCATAAAATGTGTAACGCTAAATCCAAAAAAACTTGCGGCCGAAAATACTGATACTGATCGGTTTAATAATGTTTTACAGAAAACACGCTTATAGTATAATTATAATCAGTAAAATGATCATGGTCGCTAAGTAAATACTTTAATACATGTGATAATAAATAAAAATGTAATAGGTTGTTGATTACTTTAGTGAGAAAATGAATGGCAAACAGGGTCACTTTTATAGTAAAAAATGTATAATTATTTATTATATATTACTCAAAATGAAATGTGCGTCTACTCTCATCAAACAAAGTTCCCTTTCCTAAATTGAAATAAATACTGTTAATTTAAAAATAAATATAGAAAAAGTAAATTACTGCTAAACAAATTATCTAAATTGTTATGTTTAATGATATTTTCCATTTCAGACATTTGTATTTCAATGATATCTTAAAAAAATTGTTATATGTGATAATAAGTGCTAACTTGTGCTAGTATGTCGACCATGTAATAACGTTTTTTTCATACACGCGTACAGTGGCATGGGTCATTATTACCGATATCAGATTTAAAAAACGAACTATCGCGTAAATCTGATATAAATATACAAAATGACTCAACTAACATTAGCATTATCAGATAATTAAAAGGTACCATGAAGTCAAGTGGATAAGGGGTTCATAAAATGTGTAACGCTAAATCTAAAAAAACTTGCGGCCGATAATACTGATGCCACTGATGCCGGGTTAATAATGTTTTACAGAAAACACGCTTATATTATAATTATAATCAGTAAAATGATCATGGTCGCTATGTAAATATTTTAATACATGTGATAATAATATAAAAATGTAATAGGTTGTTGATTACTTTAGTGAGAAAATGAATGGCAAACAGGGTCACTTTTATGGTAAAAAATGTATTATTATTTATTATATATTACTTAAAATTTAATGTGCGTTTACTCTCATCAAACAAAGTTCCCTTTCCTAAATTGAAATAAATACTGTTAATTTACAAATAAATTACTGCTAAACAAAATATCTAAATTGTTATGTTTAATGATATTTTCCATTTCAGACATTTGTATTTTAATGATATTTTAAAAAAATTGTTATATGTGATAATAAGTGCTAACATGTGCTAGTATGTCGACCATGTAATAACGTTTTTTTCATACACGCGTACAGTGGCATGGGTCATTATTACCGATATCAGTTTTAAAAAACGAACTATCACGTAAATCTGATATAAATATACAAAATGACTCAACTAACATTAGCATTATCAGTTAATTAAAAGGTACCATGAAGTCAAGTGGATAAGGGGTTCATAAAATGTGTAACGCTAAATCTAAAAAAACTTGCGGCCGAAAATACTGATGCCACTGATGCCGGGTTAATAATGTTTTACAGAAAACACGCTTATAGTATAATTATAATCAGTAAAATGATCATGGTCGCTAAGTAATGACTATGATACATGTGATATAATAATAAAAATGTAGTAGGTTGTTGATTACTTTAATGACAAAATGAATGGCAAACAGGGTCACTTTTATTGTAAAAAATGTATAATTATTTATTATATATTACTCAAAATGAAATGTGCGTCTACTCTCATCAAACAAAGTTCCCTTTCCTAAATTGAAATAAATACTGTTAATTTAAAAATAAATATAGAAAAAGTAAATTACTGCTAAACAAAATATCTAAATTGTTATGTTTAATGATATTTTCCATTTCAGACATTTGTATTTCAATGATATCTTAAAAAAATTGTTATATGTGATAATAAGTGCTAACTTGTGCTAGTATGTCGACCTTGTAATAACATTTTTTTCATACACGCGTACAGTGGCATGGGTCATTATTACCGATATCAGTTTTAAAAAACGAACTATCACGTAAATCTGATATAAATATACAAAATGACTCAACTAACATTAGCATTATCAGTTAATTGAAAGGTACCATGAAGTCAAGTGGATAAGTGGTTCTTAAAATGTGTAACGCTAAATCCAAAAAAACTGGCGGCCGAAAATCTGATGCCACTGATGCCGGGTTAATAATGTTATACAGAAAATACACTTATAGTATAATTATAATCAGTAAAATGATCATGGTCGCTAAGTAATGACTATGATACATGTGATATAATAATAAAAATGTAGTAGGTTGTTAATTACTTTAATGACAAAATGAATGGCAAACAGGGTCACTTTTATGGTAAAAAATGTATTATTATTTATTATATATTACTTAAAATTTAATGTGCGTCTACTCTCATCAAACAAAGTTCCCTTTCCTAAATTGAAATAAATACTGTTAATTTAAAAATAAATATAGAAAAAGTAAATTACTGCTAAACAAAATATCTAAATTGTTATGTTCAATGATATTTTCCATTTCAGACATTTGTATTTCAATGATATCTTAAAAAAATTGTTATATGTGATAATAAGTGCTAACGTGTGCTAGTATGTCGACCATGTAATAACGTTTTTTTCCTACACGCGTACAGTGGCATCGGTCATTATGACCGATATCAGTTTTAAAAAAAGGAATTATCGCGTAAATCTGATATAAATATACAAAATGACTCAACGAACATTAGCGTTATCAGTTAATTGAAAGGTACCATGAAGTCAAGTGGATAAGGGTTTCTTAAAATGTGTAACGCTAAATCCAAAAAAACTTGCGTCCGAAAATACTGATGCCACTGATGCCGGGTTAATAATGTTTTACAGAAAACACGCTTATAGTATAATTATAATCAGTAAAATGATCATGATCGCTAAGTAATTACTTTAATACATGTGATTTAATGATAAAAATGTAATTGGTTGTTGATTACTTTAGTGACAAAAAGAATGGCAAACAGGGTCACTTTTATAGTAAAAAATGTATTATTATTTATTATATATTACTTAAAATTAAATGTGCGTCTACTCTCATCAAACACCGTTCCCTTTCCTAAATTGAAATAAATACTGTTAATTTAAAAAAATATAGAAAATAAATTACTGCTAAACAAAATATCTAAATGGTTATGTTCAATGATATTTTCCATTTCAGACATTTGTATTTCAATGATATCTTAAAAAAATTGTTCTATGTGATAATAAGTGCTAACATGTGCTAGTATATCGACCTTGTAATAACGTTTTTTTCATACACGCGTACAGTGGCATGGGTCATTATTACCGATATCAGTTTTAAAAAACGAACTATCGCGTGAATCTGATATAAATATACAAAATGACTCAACTAACATTAGCATTATCAGTTAATTGAAAGGTACCATGAAGTCAATTGGATAAGGGGTTCATAAAATGTGTAACGCTAAATCCAAAAAAACTTGCGGCCGAAAATACTGATTACGGTTTAATAATGTTTTACAGAAAACACGCTTATATTATAATTATAATCAGTAAAATGATCATGGTCGCTAAGTGAATATTTTAATACATGTGATAATAAATAAAAATGTAATAGGTTGTTGATTACTTTAATGACAAAACGAATGGCAAACAGGGTCACTTTTATGGTAAAAAATGTATTATTATTTATTATATATTACTTAAAATTTAATGTGCGTTTACTCTCATCAAACAAAGTTCCCTTTCCTAAATTGAAATAAATACTGTTAATTTAAAAATAAATATAGAAAAAGTAAATTACTGCTAAACAAAATATCTAAATTGTTATGTTCAATGATATTTTCCATTTCAGACATTTGTATTTCAATGATATCTTAAAAAAATTGTTATATGTGATAATAAGTGCTAACTTGTGCTAGTATGTCGACCATGTAATAACGTTTTTTTCATACACGCGTTCAGTGGCATGGGTCATTATTACCGATATCAGTTTTAAAAAACGAACTATCACGTAAATCTGATATAAATATACAAAATGACTCAACGAACATTAGCGTTATCAGTTAATTGAAAGGTACCATGAAGTCAAGTGGATAAATGGTTCTTAAAATGTGTAACGCTAAATCCAAAAAAACTGGCGGCCGAAAATCTGATGCCACTGATGCCGGGTTAATAATGTTATACAGAAAATACACTTATAGTATAATTATAATCAGTAAAATGATCATGGTCGCTAAGTAATGACTATGATACATGTGATATAATAATAAAAATGTAGTAGGTTGTTGATTACTTTAATGACAAAATGAATGGCAAACAGGGTCACTTTTATAGTAAAAAATGTATTATTATTTATTATATATTACTTAAAATTTAATGTGCGTCTACTCTCATCAAACAAAGTTCCCTTTCCTAAATTGAAAGAAATACTGTTAATTTACAAATAAATAAAGAAAACGTAAATTACTGCTAAACAAAATATCTAAATTGTTATGTTCAATGATATTTTCCATTTTAGACATTTGTATTTAAAAAATATCTTAAAAAAAATGTTATATGTGATAATAAGTGCTAACATAAGCTAGTATGTCGACCATGTAATAACGTTTTTTTCCTACACGCGTACAGTGGCATCGGTCATTATGACCGATATCAGTTTTAAAAAAAGGAATTATCGGGTTAATCTGATATAAATATACAAAATGACTCAACGAACATTAGCGTTATCAGTTAATTTAAAGGTACCATGAAGTCAAGTGGATAAGTGGTTCTTAAAATGTGTAACGCTAAATCCAAAAAAACTGGCGGCCGAAAATACTGATGCCACTGATGCCGGGTTAATAATGTTATACAGAAAATACACTTATAGTATAATTATAATCAGTAAAATGATCATGGTCGCTAAGTAATGACTATGATACATGTGATATAATAATAAAAATGTAGTAGGTTGTTGATTACTTTAATGACAAAATGAATGGCAAACAGGGTCACTTTTATAGTAAAAAATGTATTATTATTTATTATATATTACTTAAAATTAAATGTGCGTCTACTCTCATCAAACACCGTTCCCTTTCCTAAATTGAAATAAATACTGTTAATTTACAAATAAATATAGAAAACGTAAATTACTGCTAAACAAAATATCTAAATTGTTATGTTCAATGATATTTTCCATTTCAGACATTTGTATTTCAATGATATCTTAAAAAAATTGTTATATGTGATAATAAGCGCTGTGCTAGTATGTCGACCTTGTAATAACATTTTTTTCATACACGCGTACAGTGGCATGGGTCATTATGACCGATATCAGTTTTAAAAAACGAATTATCGGGTTAATCTGATATAAATATACAAAATGACTCAACTAACATTAGCATTATCAGTTAATTAAAAGGTACCATGAAGTCAAGTGGATAAGGGGTTCATAAAATGTGTAACGCTAAATCTAAAAAAAATTGCGGCCGAAAATACTAATGCCACTGATGCCGGGTTAATAATGTTATACAGAAAATACGCTTATAGTATAATTATAATCAGTAAAATGATCATGATCGCTAAGTAATTACTTTAATACATGTGATTTAATAATAAAAATGTAATAGGTTGTTGATTACTTTAGTGACAAAAAGAATGGCAAACAGGGTCACTTTTATAGTAAAAAATGTATTATTATTTATTATATATTACTTAAAATTAAATGTGCGTCTACTCTCATCAAACACCGTTCCCTTTCCTAAATTGAAATAAATACTGTTAATTTAAAAATAAATTACTGCTAAACAAAATATCTTAATGGTTATGTTCAATGATATTTTCCATTTCAGACATTTGTATTTCAATGATATCTTAAAAAAATTGTTATATGTGATAATAAGTGCTAACATGTGCTAGTATATCGACCTTGTAATAACGTTTTTTTCATACACGCGTACAGTGGCATGGGTCATTATTACCGATATCAGTTTTAAAAAACGAACTATCGCGTGAATCTGATATAAATATACAAAATGACTCAACTAACATTAGCATTATCAGTTAATTGAAAGGTACCATGAAGTCAATTGGATAAGGGGTTCATAAAATGTGTAACGCTAAATCCAAAAAAACTTGCGGCCGAAAATACTGATTACGGTTTAATAATGTTTTACAGAAAACACGCTTATAGTATAATTATAATCAGTAAAATGATCATGGTCGCTAAGTGAATATTTTAATACATGTGATAATAAATAAAAATGTAATAGGTTGTTGATTACTTTAATGACAAAACGAATGGCAAACAGGGTCACTTTTATGGTAAAAAATGTATTATTATTTATTATATATTACTTAAAATTTAATGTGCGTCTACTCTCATCAAACAAAGTTCCCTTTCCTAAATTGAAATAAATACTGTTAATTTAAAAATAAATATAGAAAAAGTAAATTACTGCTAAACAAAATATCTAAATTGTTATGTTCAATGATATTTTCCATTTCAGACATTTGTATTTCAATGATATCTTAAAAAAATTGTTATATGTGATAATAAGTGCTAACTTGTGCTAGTATGTCGACCATGTAATAACGTTTTTTTCATACACGCGTACAGTGGCATGGGTCATTATTACCGATATCAGTTTTAAAAAACGAACTATCACGTAAATCTGATATAAATATACAAAATGACTCAACGAACATTAGCGTTATCAGTTAATTGAAAGGTACCATGAAGTCAAGTGGATAAGTGGTTCTTAAAATGTGTAACGCTAAATCCAAAAAAACTGGCGGCCGAAAATCTGATGCCACTGATGCCGGGTTAATAATGTTATACAGAAAATACACTTATAGTATAATTATAATCAGTAAAATGATCATGGTCGCTAAGTAATGACTATGATACATGTGATATAATAATAAAAATGTAGTAGGTTGTTGATTACTTTAATGACAAAATGAATGGCAAACAGGGTCACTTTTATAGTAAAAAATGTATTATTATTTATTATATATTACTTAAAATTTAATGTGCGTCTACTCTCATCAAACAAAGTTCCCTTTCCTAAATTGAAAGAAATACTGTTAATTTACAAATAAATAAAGAAAACGTAAATTACTGCTAAACAAAATATCTAAATTGTTATGTTCAATGATATTTTCCATTTTAGACATTTGTATTTAAAAAATATCTTAAAAAAAATGTTATATGTGATAATAAGTGCTAACATAAGCTAGTATGTCGACCATGTAATAACGTTTTTTTCCTACACGCGTACAGTGGCATCGGTCATTATGACCGATATCAGTTTTAAAAAACGAATTATCGGGTAAATCTGATATAAATATACAAAATGACTCAACGAACATTAGCGTTATCAGTTAATTTAAAGGTACCATGAAGTCAAGTGGATAAGTGGTTCTTAAAATGTGTAACGCTAAATCCAAAAAAACTGGCGGCCGAAAATCTGATGCCACTGATGCCGGGTTAATAATGTTATACAGAAAATACACTTATAGTATAATTATAATCAGTAAAATGATCATGGTCGCTAAGTAATGACTATGATACATGTGATATAATAATAAAAATGTAGTAGGTTGTTGATTACTTTAATGACAAAATGAATGGCAAACAGGGTCACTTTTATAGTAAAAAATGTATTATTATTTATTATATATTACTTAAAATTAAATGTGCGTCTACTCTCATCAAACACCGTTCCCTTTCCTAAATTGAAATAAATACTGTTAATTTACAAATAAATATAGAAAACGTAAATTACTGCTAAACAAAATATCTAAATTGTTATGTTCAATGATATTTTCCATTTCAGACATTTGTATTTCAATGATATCTTAAAAAAATTGTTATATGTGATAATAAGGCGCTGTGCTAGTATGTCGACCATGTAATAACATTTTTTTCATACACGCGTACAGTGGCATGGGTCATTATGACCGATATCAGTTTTAAAAAACGAATTATCGCGTTAATCTGATATAAATATACAAAATGACTCAACGAACATTAGCGTTATCAGTTAATTGAAAGGTACCATGAAGTCAAGTGGATAAGGGGTTCATAAAATGTGTAACGCTAAATCCAAAAAAACATGCGGCCGAAAATACTGATGCCACTGATGCCGGGTTAATAATGTTATACAGAAAATACGCTTATAGTATAATTATAATCAGTAAAATGATCATGGTCGCTAAGTAATTACTTTAATACATGTGATATAATGATAAAAATGTAATAGGTTGTTGATTACTTTAGTGACAAAATGAATGGCAAACAGGGTCACTTTTATAGTAAAAAATGTATTATTATTTATTATATATTACTTAAAATTAAATGTGCGTCTACTCTCATCAAACACCGTTCCCTTTCCTAAATTGAAATAAATACTGTTAATTTAAAAAGTAAATTACTGCTAAACAAAATATCTAAATGGTTATGTTCAATGATATTTTCCATTTCAGACATTTGTATTTCAATGATATCTTAAAAAAATTGTTCTATGTGATAATAAGTGCTAACATGTGCTAGTATATCGACCTTGTAATAACGTTTTTTTCATACACGCGTACAGTGGCATGGGTCATTATTACCGATATCAGTTTTAAAAAACGAACTATCGCGTGAATCTGATATAAATATACAAAATGACTCAACTAACATTAGCATTATCAGTTAATTGAAAGGTACCATGAAGTCAAGTGGATAAGGGGTTCATAAAATGTGTAACGCTAAATCCAAAAAAACTTGCGGCCGAAAATACTGATTACGGTTTAATAATGTTTTACAGAAAACACGCTTATAGTATAATTATAATCAGTAAAATGATCATGGTCGCTAAGTGAATATTTTAATACATGTGATAATAAATAAAAATGTAATAGGTTGTTGATTACTTTAATGACAAAACAAATGGCAAACAGGGTCACTTTTATGGTAAAAAATGTATTATTATTTATTATATATTACTTAAAATTTAATGTGCGTCTACTCTCATCAAACAAAGTTCCCTTTCCTAAATTGAAATAAATACTGTTAATTTAAAAATAAATATAGAAAAAGTAAATTACTGCTAAACAAAATATCTAAATTGTTATGTTCAATGATATTTTCCATTTCAGACATTTGTATTTCAATGATATCTTAAAAAAATTGTTATATGTGATAATAAGTGCTAACTTGTGCTAGTATGTCGACCATGTAATAACGTTTTTTTCATACACGCGTACAGTGGCATGGGTCATTATTACCGATATCAGTTTTAAAAAACGAACTATCACGTAAATCTGATATAAATATACAAAATGACTCAACTAACATTAGCATTATCAGTTAATTGAAAGGTACCATGAAGTCAAGTGGATAAGGGGCTCATAAAATGTGTAACGCTAAATCTAAAAAAACTTGCGGCCGAAAATACTGATGCCACTGATGCCGGGTTAATAATGTTTTACAGAAAACACGCTTATAGTATAATTATAATCAGTAAAATGATCATGGTCGCTAAGTAATGACTATAATACATGTGATAATAAATAAAAATGTAATAGGTTGTTGATTACTTTAGTGACAAAATGAATGGCAAACAGGGTGACTTTTATGGTAAAAAATGTATTATTATTTATTATATATTACTTAAAATTTAATGTGCGTTTACTCTCATCAAACAAAGTTCCCTTTCCTAAATTGAAATAAATACTGTTAATTTAAAAATAAATATAGAAAAAGTAAATTACTGCTAAACAAAATATCTAAATTGTTATGTTCAATGATATTTTCCATTTCAGACATTTGTATTTCAATGATATCTTAAAAAAATTGTTATATGTGATAATAAGTGCTAACATGTGCTAGTATATCGACCTTGTAATAACGTTTTTTCATACACGCGTACAGTGGCATGGGTCATTATTACCGATATCAGTTTTAAAAAACGAACTATCGCGTAAATCTGATATAAATATACAAAATGACTCAACTAACATTAGCATTATCAGTTAATTGAAAGGTACCATGAAGTCAATTGGATAAGGGGTTCATAAAATGTGTAACGCTAAATCCAAAAAAACTTGCGGCCGAAAATACTGATTACGGGTTAATAATGTTTTACAGAAAACACGCTTATAGTATAATTATAATCAGTAAAATGATCATGGTCGCTAAGTAAATATTTTAATACATGTGATAATAAATAAAAATGTAATAGGTTGTTGATTACTTTAGTGAGAAAATGAATGGCAAACAGGGTCACTTTTATGGTAAAAAATGTATTATTATTTATTATATATTACTTAAAATTTAATGTGCGTCTACTCTCATCAAACAAAGTTCCCTTTCCTAAATTGAAATAAATACTGTTAATTTAAAAATAAATATAGAAAAAGTAAATTACTGCTAAACAAAATATCTAAATTGTTATGTTCAATGATATTTTCCATTTCAGACATTTGTATTTCAATGATATCTTAAAAAATTGTTATATGTGATAATAACGTGTGCTAGTATGTCGACCTTGTAATAACATTTTTTTCATACACGCGTACAGTGGCATGGGTCATTATTACCGATATCAGTTTTAAAAAACGAACTATCACGTAAATCTGATATAAATATACAAAATGACTCAACGAACATAAGCGTTATCAGTTAATTGTAAGGTACCATGAAGTCAAGTGGATAAGGGTTTCTTAAAATGTGTAACGCTAAATCCAAAAAAACTAGCGGCCGAAAATACTAATGCCACTGATGCCGGGTTAATAATGTTATACAGAAAATACGCTAATAGTATAATTATAATCAGTAAATTGATCATGATCGCTAAGTAATTACTTTAATACATGTGATTTAATGATAAAAATGTAATAGGTTGTTGATTACTTTAGTGACAAAAAGAATGGCAAACAGGGTCACTTTTATAGTAAAAAATGTATTATTATTTATTATATATTACTTAAAATTAAATGTGCGTCTACTCTCATCAAACACCGTTCCCTTTCCTAAATTGAAATAAATACTGTTAATTTACAAATAAATTACTGCTAAACAAAATATCTAAATTGTTATGTTCAATGATATTTTCCATTTCAGACATTTGTATTTCAATGATATCTTAAAAAAATTGTACTATGTGATAATAAGTGCTAACATGTGCTAGTATATCGACCTTGTAATAACGTTTTTTTCATACACGCGTACAGTGGCATGGGTCATTATTACCGATATCAGTTTTAAAAAACGAACTATCACGTAAATCTGATATAAATATACAAAATGACTCAACTAACATTAGCATTATCAGTTAATTGAAAGGTACCATGAAGTCAATTGGATAAGGGGTTCATAAAATGTGTAACGCTAAATCCAAAAAAACTTGCGGCCGAAAATACTGATTACGGTTTAATAATGTTTTACAGAAAACACGCTTATAGTATAATTATAATCAGTAAAATGATCATGGTCGCTAAGTAAATATTTTAATACATGTGATAATAAATAAAAATGTAATAGGTTGTTGATTACTTTAGTGACAAAATGAATGGCAAACAGGGTCACTTTTATGGTAAAAAATGTATTTTTATTTATTATATATTACTTAAAATTTAATGTGCGTCTACTCTCATCAAACAAAGTTCCCTTTCCTAAATTGAAATAAATACTGTTAATTTAAAAATAAATATAAAAAAAGTAAATTACTGCTAAACAAAATATCTAAATTGTTATGTTTAATGATATTTTCCATTTCAGACATTTGTATTTTAATGATATCTTAAAAAAATTGTTATATGTGATAATAAGTGCTAACTTGTGCTAGTATGTCGACCATGTAATAACGTTTTTTTTATACACGCGTACAGTGGCATGGGTCATTATTACCGATATCAGTTTTAAAAAACGAACTATCACGTAAATCTGATATAAATATACAAAATGACTCAACTAACATTAGCATTATCAGTTAATTAAAAGGTACCATGAAGTCAAGTGGATAAGGGGTTCATAAAATGTGTAACGCTAAATCTAAAAAAACTTGCGGCCTAAAATACTGATGCCACTGATGCCGGGTTAATAATGTTTTACAGAAAACACGCTTATAGTATAATTATAATCAGTAAAATGATCATGGTCGCTAAGTAATGACTATGATACATGTGATATAATAATAAAAATGTAGTAGGTTGTTGATTACTTTAATGACAAAATGAATGGCAAACAGGGTCACTTTTATTGTAAAAAATGTATTATTATTTATTATATATTACTCAAAATGAAATGTGCGTCTACTCTCATCAAACAAAGTATCCTTTCCTAAATTGAAATAAATACTGTTAATTTAAAAATAAATATAGAAAAAGTAAATTACTGCTAAACAAAATATCTAAATTGTTATGTTTAATGATATTTTCCATTTCAGACATTTGTATTTCAATGATATCTTAAAAAAATTGTTATATGTGATAATAAGTGCTAACTTGTGCTAGTATGTCGACCATGTAATAACGTTTTTTTCATACACGCGTACAGTGGCATGGGTCATTATTACCGATATCAGTATTAAAAAACGAACTATCACGTAAATCTGATATAAATATACAAAATGACTCAACTAACATTAGCATTATCAGTTAATTAAAAGGTACCATGAAGTCAAGTGGATAAGGGGTTCATAAAATGTGTAACGCTAAATCTAAAAAAACTTGCGGCCGAAAATACTGATGCCACTGATGCCGGGTTAATAATGTTTTACAGAAAACACGCTTATAGTATAATTATAATCAGTAAAATGATCATGGTCGCTAAGTAAATATTTTAATACATGTGATAATAAATAAAAATGTAATAGGTTGTTGATTACTTTAATGACAAAACGAATGGCAAACAGGGTGACTTTTATAGTAAAAAATGTATTATTATTTATTATATATTACTTAAAATTAAATGTGCGTCTACTCTCATCAAACACCGTTCCCTTTCCTAAATTGAAATAAATACTGTTAATTTACAAATAAATATAGAAAACGTAAATTACTGCTAAACAAAATATCTAAATTGTTATGTTTAATGATATTTTCCATTTTAGACATTTGTATTTAAAAAATATCTTAAAAAAAATGTTATATGTGATAATAAGTGCTAACATAAGCTAGTATGTCGACCATGTAATAACGTTTTTTTTCTACACGCGTACAGTGGCATCGGTCATTATGACCGATATCAGTTTTAAAAAACGAATTATCGGGTAAATCTGATATAAATATACAAAATGACTCAACGAACATTAGCGTTATCAGTTAATTGAAAGGTACCATGAAGTCAAGTGGATAAGTGGTTCTTAAAATGTGTAACGCTAAATCCAAAAAAACTGGCGGCCGAAAATCTGATGCCACTGATGCCGGGTTAATAATGTTATACAGAAAATACACTTATAGTATAATTATAATCAGTAAAATGATCATGGTCGCTAAGTAATGACTATGATACATGTGATATAATAATAAAAATGTAGTAGGTTGTTGATTACTTTAATGACAAAATGAATGGCAAACAGGGTCACTTTTATAGTAAAAAATGTATTATTATTTATTATATATTACTTAAAATTTAATGTGCGTCTACTCTCATCAAACAAAGTTCCCTTTCCTAAATTGAAAGAAATACTGTTAATTTACAAATAAATATAGAAAACGTAAATTACTGCTAAACAAAATATCTAAATTGTTATGTTCAATGATTTTTTCCATTTCAGACATTTGTATTTTAATGATATCTTAAAAAAATTGTTATATGTGATAATAAGTGCTAACTTGTGCTAGTATGTCGACCATGTAATAACGTTTTTTTCATACACGCGTACAGTGGCATGGGTCATTATTACCGATATCAGTTTTAAAAAACGAATTATCGCGTTAATCTGATATAAATATACAAAATGACTCAACGAACATTAGCGTTATCAGTTAATTGAAAGGTACCATGAAGTCAAGTGGATAAGTGGTTCTTAAAATGTGTAACGCTAAATCCAAAAAAACTGGCGGCCGAAAATCTGATGCCACTGATGCCGGGTTAATAATGTTATACAGAAAATACACTTATAGTATAATTATAATCAGTAAAATGATCATGGTCGCTAAGTAATGACTATGATACATGTGATATAATAATAAAAATGTAGTAGGTTGTTGATTACTTTAATGACAAAATGAATGGCAAACAGGGTGACTTTTATAGTAAAAAATGTATTATTATTTATTATATATTACTCAAAATGAAATGTGCGTCTACTCTCATCAAACAAAGTTCCCTTTCCTAAATTGAAATAAATACTGTTAATTTACAAATAAATTACTGCTAAACAAAATATCTAAATTGTAATGTCAATGATAATTTCCATTTTAGACATTTGTATTTCAATGTAATCTTAAAAAAATTGTTATATGTAATAATAAGTGCTAACATGTGCTAGTATGTCGACCATGTCATAACGTTTTTTCAAACACGCGTACAGTAGCATGGGTCATTATTACCGATATCAGTTTTAAAAAACGAATTATCACGTAAATCTGATAAAAATATACAAAATGACTCAACTAACATTAGCATTATCAGTTAATTGAAAGGTACCATGAAGTCAATTGGATAAGGGGTTCATAAAATGTGTAACGCTAAATCCAAAAAAACTTGCGGCCGAAAATACTGATTACGGTTTAATAATGTTTTACAGAAAACACGCTTATAGTATAATTATAATCAGTAAAATGATCATGGTCGCTAAGTAAATATTTTAATACATGTGATAATAAATAAAAATGTAATAGGTTGTTGATTACTTTAGTGACAAAATGAATGGCAAACAGGGTCACTTTTATGGTAAAAAATGTATTATTATTTATTATATATTACTTAAAATTTAATGTGCGTTTACTCTCATCAAACAAAGTTCCCTTTCCTAAATTGAAATAAATACTGTTAATTTAAAAATAAATATAGAAAAAGTAAATTACTGCTAAACAAAATATCTAAATTGTTATGTTCAATGATATTTTCCATTTCAGACATTTGTATTTCAATGATATCTTAAAAAAATTGTTATATGTGATAATAAGTGCTAACTTGTGCTAGTATGTCGACCATGTAATAACGTTTTTTTCATACACGCGTTCAGTGGCATGGGTCATTATTACCGATATCAGTTTTAAAAAACGAACTATCACGTAAATCTGATATAAATATACAAAATGACTCAACTAACATTAGCATTATCAGTTAATTGAAAGGTACCATGAAGTCAAGTGGATAAGGGGCTCATAAAATGTGTAACGCTAAATCTAAAAAAACTTGCGGCCGAAAATACTGATGCCACTGATGCCGGGTTAATAATGTTTTACAGAAAACACGCTTATGGTATAATTATAATCAGTAAAATGATCATGATCGCTAAGTAATGACTATGATACATGTGATATAATAATAAAAATGTAGTAGGTTGTTGATTACTTTAATGACAAAATGAATGGCAAACAGGGTCACTTTTATTGTAAAAAATGTATAATTATTTATTATATATTACTCAAAATGAAATGTGCGTCTACTCTCATCAAACAAAGTTCCCTTTCCTAAATTGAAATAAATACTGTTAATTTAAAAATAAATATAGAAAAAGTAAATTACTGCTAAACAAAATATCTAAATTGTTATGTTTAATGATATTTTCCATTTCAGACATTTGTATTTCAATGATATCTTAAAAAAATTGTAATATGTGATAATAAGTGCTAACTTGTGCTAGTATGTCGACCATGTAATAACGTTTTTTTCATACACGCGTACAGTGGCATGGGTCATTATTACCGATATCAGTTTTAAAAAACGAACTATCACGTAAATCTGATATAAATATACAAAATGACTCACCGAACATTAGCGTAATCAGTTAATTGTAAGGTACTATGAAGTCAAGTGGATAAGGGGTTCATAAAATGTGTAACGCTAAATCTAAAAAAACTTGCGGCCGAAAATACTGATGCCACTGATGCCGGGTTAATAATGTGATACAGAAAATACGCTTATAGTATAATTATAATCAGTAAAATGATCATGGTCGCTAAGTTATTACTTTAATACATGTGATATAATGATAAAAATGTAATTGGTTGTTGATTACTTTAGTGACAAAATGAATGGCAAACAGGGTCACTTTTATGGTAAAAAATGTATTATTATTTATTATATATTACTTAAAATTAAATGTGCGTCTACTCTCATCAAACACCGTTCCCTTTCCTAAATTGAAATAAATACTGTTAATTTACAAATAAATATAGAAAACGTAAATTACTGCTAAACAAAATATCTAAATTGTTATGTTTAATGATATTTTCCATTTTAGACATTTGTATTTAAAAAATATCTTAAAAAATTGTTATATGTGATAATAACGTGTGCTAGTATGTCGACCATGTAATAACGTTTTTTTCATACACGCGTACAGTGGCATGGGTCATTATGACCGATATCAGTTTTAAAAAACGAATTATCGCGTTAATCTGATATAAATATACAAAATGACTCAACGAACATAAGCGTTATCAGTTAATTGTAAGGTACCATGAAGTCAAGTGGATAAGGGGTTCTTAAAATGTGTAACGCTAAATCTAAAAAAACTAGCGGCCGAAAATACTAATGCCACTGATGCCGGGTTAATAATGTTATACAGAAAATACGCTTATAGTATAATTATAATCAGTAAAATGATCATGGTCGCTAAGTAAATATTTTAATACATGTGATAATAAATAAAAATGTAATAGGTTGTTGATTACTTTAGTGACAAAATGAATGGCAAACAGGGTCACTTTTATGGTAAAAAATGTATTATTATTTATTATATATTACTTAAAATTTAATGTGCGTCTACTCTCATCAAACAAAGTTCCCTTTCCTAAATTGAAATAAATACTGTTAATTTAAAAATAAATATAGAAAAAGTAAATTACTGCTAAACAAAATATCTAAATTGTTATGTTCAATGATATTTTCCATTTCAGACATTTGTATTTCAATGATATCTTAAAAAATTGTTATATGTGATAATAACGTGTGCTAGTATGTCGACCTTGTAATAACATTTTTTTCATACACGCGTACAGTGGCATGGGTCATTATGACCGATATCAGTTTTAAAAAACGAATTATCGCGTTAATCTGATATAAATATACAAAATGACTCAACGAACATAAGCGTTATCAGTTAATTGTAAGGTACCATGAAGTCAAGTGGATAAGGGTTCTTAAAATGTGTAACGCTAAATCCAAAAAAACTAGCGGCCGAAAATACTAATGCCACTGATGCCGGGTTAATAATGTTATACAGAAAATACGCTTATAGTATAATTATAATCAGTAAAATGATCATGGTCGCTAAGTAATTACTTTAATACATGTGATATAATGATAAAAATGTAATAGGTTGTTGATTACGTTAGTGACAAAATGAATGGCAAACAGGGTCACTTTTATAGTAAAAAATGTATTATTATTTATTATATATTACTTAAAATTAAATGTGCGTCTACTCTCATCAAACACCGTTCCCTTTCCTAAATTGAAATAAATACTGTTATTAAAATAAATATAGAAAAGTAAATTACTGCTAAACAAAATATCTAAATTGTTATGTTCAATGATATTTTCCATTTCAGACATTTGTATTTCAATGATATCTTAAAAAAATTGTTATATGTGATAATAAGTGCTAACTTGTGCTAGTATGTCGACCATGTAATAACGTTTTTTTCATACACGCGTACAGTGGCATGGGTCATTATTACCGATATCAGTTTTAAAAAACGAACTATCACGTAAATCTGATATAAATATACAAAATGACTCAACTAACATTAGCATTATCAGTTAATTGAAAGGTACCATGAAGTCAAGTGGATAAGGGGTTCATAAAATGTGTAACGCTAAATCTAAAAAAACTTGCGGCCGAAAATACTGATGCCACTGATGCCGGGTTAATAATGTTTTACAGAAAACACGCTTATAGTATAATTATAATCAGTAAAATGATCATGGTCGCTAAGTAAATATTTTAATACATGTGATAATAAATAAAAATGTAATAGGTTGTTGATTACTTTAGTGACAAAATGAATGGCAAACAGGGTCACTTTTATAGTAAAAAATGTATTATTATTTATTATATATTACTTAAAATTAAATGTGCGTCTACTCTCATCAAACACCGTTCCCTTTCCTAAATTGAAATAAATACTGTTAATTTACAAATAAATATAGAAAACGTAAATTACTGCTAAACAAAATATCTAAATTGTTATGTTCAATGATATTTTCCATTTTAGACATTTGTATTTAAAAAATATCTTAAAAAATTGTTATATGTGTAATAAGTGCTAACGTGTGCTAGTATGTCGACCATGTAATAACGTTTTTTTCATACACGCGTACAGTGGCATGGGTCATTATGACCGATATCAGTTTTAAAAAACGAATTATCGCGTAAATCTGATATAAATATACAAAATGACTCAACGAACATAAGCGTTATCAGTTAATTGTAAGGTACCATGAAGTCAAGTGGATAAGGGTTCTTAAAATGTGTAACGCTAAATCTAAAAAAACTAGCGGCCGAAAATACTATGCCACTGATGCCGGGTTAATAATGTTATACAGAAAATACGCTTATAGTATAATTATAATCAGTAAAATGATCATGGTCGCTAAGTAAATATTTTAATACATGTGATAATAAATAAAAATGTAATAGGTTGTTGATTACTTTAGTGACAAAATGAATGGCAAACAGGGTCACTTTTATAGTAAAAAATGTATTATTATTTATTATATATTACTTAAAATTAAATGTGCGTCTACTCTCATCAAACACCGTTCCCTTTCCTAAATTGAAATAAATACTGTTAATTTACAAATAAATTACTGCTAAACAAAATATCTAAATTGTTATGTTCAATGATATTTTCCATTTCAGACATTTGTATTTCAATGATATCTTAAAAAAATTGTTATATGTGATAATAAGTGCTAACTTGTGCTAGTATGTCGACCATGTAATAACGTTTTTTTCATACACGCGTACAGTGGCATGGGTCATTATTACCGATATCAGTTTTAAAAAACGAACTATCACGTAAATCTGATATAAATATACAAAATGACTCAACGAACATTAGCGTTATCAGTTAATTGAAAGGTACCATGAAGTCAAGTGGATAAGGGGTTCATAAAATGTGTAACGCTAAATCTAAAAAAACTTGCGGCCGAAAATACTGATGCCACTGATGCCGGGTTAATAATGTTTTACAGAAAACACGCTTATGGTATAATTATAATCAGTAAAATGATCATGGTCGCTAAGTAATGACTATGATACATGTGATATAATAATAAAAATGTAGTAGGTTGTTGATTACTTTAATGACAAAATGAATGGCAAACAGGGTCACTTTTATTGTAAAAAATGTATAATTATTTATTATATATTACTTAAAATGAAATGTGCGTCTACTCTCATCAAACAAAGTTCCCTTTCCTAAATTGAAATAAATACTGTTAATTTAAAAATAAATATAGAAAAAGTAAATTACTGCTAAACAAAATATCTAAATTGTTATGTTTAATGATATTTTCCATTTCAGACATTTGTATTTCAATGATATCTTAAAAAATTGTTATATGTGATAATAAGTGCTAACTTGTGCTAGTATGTCGACCATGTAATAACGTTTTTATCATACAAGCGTACAGTGGCATGGGTCATTATTACCGATATCAGTTTTAAAAAACGAACTATCACGTAAATCTGATATAAATATACAAAATGACTCAACGAACATTAGCGTAATCAGTTAATTGTAAGGTACCATGAAGTCAAGTGGATAAGGGGTTCATAAAATGTGTAACGCTAAATCTAAAAAAACTTGCGGCCGAAAATACTGATGCCACTGATGCCGGGTTAATAATGTTATACAGAAAATACGCTTATAGTATAATTATAATCAGTAAATTGATCATGATCGCTAAGTTATTACTTTAATACATGTGATATAATGATAAAAATGTAATAGGTTGTTGATTACTTTAGTGACAAAATGAATGGCAAACAGGGTCACTTTTATAGTAAAAAATGTATTATTATTTATTATATATTACTTAAAATTAAATGTGCGTCTACTCTCATCAAACACCGTTCCCTTTCCTAAATTGAAATAAATACTGTTAATTTACAAATAAATATAGAAAACGTAAATTACTGCTAAACAAAATATCTAAATTGTTATGTTTAATGATATTTTCCATTTTAGACATTTGTATTTCAAAAATATCTTAAAAAATTGTTATATGTGATAATAACGTGTGCTAGTATGTCGACCTTGTAATAACATTTTTTTCATACACGCGTACAGTGGCATGGGTCATTATGACCGATATCAGTTTTAAAAAACGAATTATCGGGTTAATCTGATATAAATATACAAAATGACTCAACGAACATAAGCGTTATCAGTTAATTGTAAGGTACCATGAAGTCAAGTGGATAAGGGTTTCTTAAAATGTGTAACGCTAAATCTAAAAAAACTAGCGGCCGAAAATACTAATGCCACTGATGCCGGGTTAATAATGTTATACAGAAAATACGCTTATAGTATAATTATAATCAGTAAAATGATCATGGTCGCTAAGTAAATATTTTAATACATGTGATAATAAATAAAAATGTAATAGGTTGTTGATTACTTTAGTGACAAAATGAATGGCAAACAGGGTCACTTTTATAGTAAAAAATGTATTATTATTTATTATATATTACTTAAAATTAAATGTGCGTCTACTCTCATCAAACACCGTTCCCTTTCCTAAATTGAAATAAATACTGTTAATTTAAAAATAAATATAAAAAAAGTAAATTACTGCTAAACAAAATATCTAAATTGTTATGTTTAATGATATTTTCCATTTCAGACATTTGTATTTTAATGATATCTTAAAAAAATTGTTATATGTGATAATAAGTGCTAACTTGTGCTAGTATGTCGACCATGTAATAACGTTTTTTTCATACACGCGTACAGTGGCATGGGTCATTATTACCGATATCAGTTTTAAAAAACGAACTATCACGTAAATCTGATATAAATATACAAAATGACTCAACGAACATTAGCGTTATCAGTTAATTGAAAGGTACCATGAAGTCAAGTGGATAAGGGGTTCATAAAATGTGTAACGCTAAATCTAAAAAAACTTGCGGCCGAAAATACTGATGCCACTGATGCCGGGTTAATAATGTTTTACAGAAAACACGCTTATAGTATAATTATAATCAGTAAAATGATCATGGTCGCTAAGTAATGACTATGATACATGTGATATAATAATAAAAATGTAGTAGGTTGTTGATTACTTTAATGACAAAATGAATGGCAAACAGGGTCACTTTTATTGTAAAAAATGTATTATTATTTATTATATATTACTCAAAATGAAATGTGCGTCTACTCTCATCAAACAAAGTAATCTTTCCTAAATTGAAATAAATACTGTTAATTTAAAAATAAATATAGAAAAAGTAAATTACTGCTAAACAAAATATCTAAATTGTTATGTTTAATGATATTTTCCATTTCAGACATTTGTATTTCAATGATATCTTAAAAAAATTGTTATATGTGATAATAAGTGCTAACTTGTGCTAGTATGTCGACCATGTAATAACGTTTTTTTCATACACGCGTACAGTGGCATGGGTCATTATTACCGATATCAGTTTTAAAAAACGAACTATCACGTAAATCTGATATAAATATACAAAATGACTCAACGAACATTAGCATTATCAGTTAATTAAAAGGTACCATGAAGTCAAGTGGATAAGGGGTTCATAAAATGTGTAACGCTAAATCTAAAAAAACTTGCGGCCGAAAATACTGATGCCACTGATGCCGGGTTAAAAATGATTTACAGAAAACACGCTTATAGTATAATTATAATCAGTAAAATGATCATGGTCGCTAAGTAAATATTTTAATACATGTGATAATAAATAAAAATGTAATAGGTTGTTGATTACTTTAGTGAGAAAATGAATGGCAAACAGGGTCACTTTTATGGTAAAAAATGTATTATTATTTATTATATATTACTTAAAATTTAAAGTGCGTCTACTCTCATCAAACAAAGTTCCCTTTCCTAAATTGAATTAAATACTGTTAATTTAAAAATAAATATAGAAAAAGTAAATTACTGCTAAACAAAATATCTAAATTGTTATGTTCAATGATATTTTCCATTTCAGACATTTGTATTTCAATGATATCTTAAAAAATTGTTATATGTGATAATAACGTGTGCTAGTATGTCGACCTTGTAATAACATTTTTTTCATACACGCGTACAGTGGCATGGGTCATTATGACCGATATCAGTTTTAAAAAACGAATTATCGGGTAAATCTGATATAAATATACAAAATGACTCAACTAACATTAGCATTATCAGTTAATTAAAAGGTACCATGAAGTCAAGTGGATAAGGGGTTCATAAAATGTGTAACGCTAAATCTAAAAAAACTTGCGGCCTAAAATACTGATGCCACTGATGCCGGGTTAATAATGTTTTACAGAAAACACGCTTATAGTATAATTATAATCAGTAAAATGATCATGGTCGCTAAGTAATGACTATGATACATGTGATATAATAATAAAAATGTAGTAGGTTGTTGATTACATTAATGACAAAATGAATGGCAAACAGGGTCACTTTTATTGTAAAAAATGTATAATTATTTATTATATATCACTCAAAATGAAATGTGCGTCTACTCTCATCAAACAAAGTAATCTTTCCTAAATTGAAATAAATACTGTTAATTTAAAAATAAATATAGAAAAAGTAAATTACTGCTAAACAAAATATCTAAATTGTTATGTTTAATGATATTTTCCATTTCAGACATTTGTATTTCAATGATATCTTAAAAAAATTGTTATACGTGATAATAAGTGCTAACTTGTGCTAGTATGTCGACCATGTAATAACGTTTTTTTCATACACGCGTACAGTGGCATGGGTCATTATTACCGATATCAGTTTTAAAAAACGAACTATCACGTAAATCTGATATAAATATACAAAATGACTCAACTAACATTAGCATTATCAGTTAATTGAAAGGTACCATGAAGTCAAGTGGATAAGGGGTTCATAAAATGTGTAACGCTAAATCTAAAAAAAATTGCGGCCGAAAATACTGATGCCACTGATGCCGGGTTAAAAATGATTTACAGAAAACACGCTTATAGTATAATTATAATCAGTAAAATGATCATGGTCGCTAAGTAAATATTTTAATACATGTGATAATAAATAAAAATGTAATAGGTTGTTGATTACTTTAGTGACAAAATGAATGGCAAACAGGGTCACTTTTATGGTAAAAAATGTATTATTATTTATTATATATTACTTAAAATTTAATGTGCGTCTACTCTCATCAAACAAAGTTCCCTTTCCTAAATTGAATTAAATACTGTTAATTTAAAAATAAATATAGAAAAAGTAAATTACTGCTAAACAAAATATCTAAATTGTTATGTTCAATGATATTTTCCATTTCAGACATTTGTATTTCAATGATATCTTAAAAAATTGTTATATGTGATAATAACGTGTGCTAGTATGTCGACCTTGTAATAACATTTTTTTCATACACGCGTACAGTGGCATGGGTCATTATGACCGATATCAGTTTTAAAAAACGAATTATCGGGTTAATCTGATATAAATATACAAAATGACTCAACGAACATAAGCGTTATCAGTTAATTGTAAGGTACCATGAAGTCAAGTGGATAAGGGTTTCTTAAAATGTGTAACGCTAAATCCAAAAAAACTAGCGGCCGAAAATACTAATGCCACTGATGCCGGGTTAATAATGTTATACAGAAAATACGCTAATAGTATAATTATAATCAGTAAATTGATCATGATCGCTAAGTAATTACTTTAATACATGTGATTTAATGATAAAAATGTAATTGGTTGTTGATTACTTTAGTGACAAAAAGAATGGCAAACAGGGTCACTTTTATAGTAAAAAATGTATTATTATTTATTATATATTACTTAAAATTAAATGTGCGTCTACTCTCATCAAACACCGTTCCCTTTCCTAAATTGAAATAAATACTGTTAATTTACAAAATAAATTACTGCTAAACAAAATATCTAAATTGTTATGTTCAATGATATTTTCCATTTCAGACATTTGTATTTCAATGATATCTTAAAAAAATTGTTCTATGTGATAATAAGTGCTAACATGTGCTAGTATGTCGACCTTGTAATAACGTTTTTTTCATACACGCGTACAGTGGCATGGGTCATTATTACCGATATCAGTTTTAAAAAACGAACTATCACGTAAATCTGATATAAATATACAAAATGACTCAACTAACATTAGCATTATCAGTTAATTGAAAGGTACCATGAAGTCAATTGGATAAGGGGTTCATAAAATGTGTAACGCTAAATCCAAAAAAACTTGCGGCCGAAAATACTGATTACGGTTTAATAATGTTTTACAGAAAACACGCTTATAGTATAATTATAATCAGTAAAATGATCATGGTCGCCAAGTAAATATTTTAATACATGTGATAATAAATAAAAATGTAATAGGTTGTTGATTACTTTAGTGAGAAAATGAATGGCAAACAGGGTCACTTTTATGGTAAAAAATGTATTTTTATTTATTATATATTACTCAAAATGAAATGTGCGTCTACTCTCATCAAACAAAGTAATCTTTCCTAAATTGAAATAAATACTGTTAATTTAAAAATAAATATAGAAAAAGTAAATTACTGCTAAACAAAATATCTAAATTGTTATGTTTAATGATATTTTCCATTTCAGACATTTGTATTTCAATGACATCTTAAAAAAATTGTTATATGTGATAATAAGTGCTAACTTGTGCTAGTATGTCGACCATGTAATAACGTTTTTTTCATACACGCGTACAGTGGCATGGGTCATTATTACCGATATCAGTTTTAAAAAACGAACTATCACGTAAATCTGATATAAATATACAAAATGACTCAACTAACATTAGCATTATCAGTTAATTGAAAGGTACCATGAAGTCAAGTGGATAAGGGGTTCATAAAATGTGTAACGCTAAATCTAAAAAAAATTGCGGCCGAAAATACTGATGCCACTGATGCCGGGTTAATAATGATTTACAGAAAACACGCTTATAGTATAATTATAATCAGTAAAATGATCATGGTCGCTAAGTAATGACTATGATACATGTGATATAATAATAAAAATGTAGTAGGTTGTTGATTACTTTAATGACAAAATGAATGGCAAACAGGGTGACTTTTATAGTAAAAAATGTATTATTATTTATTATATATTAATTAAAATTAAATGTGCGTCTACTCTCATCAAACACCGTTCCCTTTCCTAAATTGAAATAAATACTGTTAATTTACAAATAAATATAGAAAACGTAAATTACTGCTAAACAAAATTTCTAAATTGTTATGTTTAATGATATTTTCCATTTTAAACATTTGTATTTAAAAAATATCTTAAAAAAAATGTTATATGTGATAATAAGTGCTAACATAAGCTAGTATGTCGACCATGTAATAACGTTTTTTTCATACACGCGTACAGTGGCATGGGTCATTATTACCGATATCCTTTTTAAAAAACGAATTATCGGGTTATACTGATATAAATATACAAAATGACTCAACGAACATTAGCGTTATCAGTTAATTGAAAGGTACCATGAAGTCAAGTGGATAAGTGGTTCTTAAAATGTGTAACGCTAAATCCAAAAAAACTGGCGGCCGAAAATCTGATGCCACTGATGCCGGGTTAATAATGTTATACAGAAAATACACTTATAGTATAATTATAATCAGTAAAATGATCATGGTCGCTAAGTAATGACTATGATACATGTGATATAATAATAAAAATGTAGTAGGTTGTTGATTACTTTAATGACAAAATGAATGGCAAACAGGGTGACTTTTATAGTAAAAAATGTATTATTATTTATTATATATTACTCAAAATGAAATGTGCGTCTACTCTCATCAAACAAAGTTCCCTTTCCGAAATTGAAATAAATACTGTTAATTTACAAATAAATTACTGCTAAACAAAATATCTAAATTGTAATGTCAATGATAATTTCCATTTTAGACATTTGTATTTCAATGTAATCTTAAAAAAATTGTTATATGTGATAATAAGTGCTAACATGTGCTAGTATGTCGACCATGTCATAACGTTTTTTCAAACACGCGTACAGTAGCATGGGTCATTATTACCGATATCAGTTTTAAAAAACGAATTATCACGTAAATCTGATAAAAATATACAAAATGACTCAACTAACATTAGCATTATCAGTTAATTGAAAGGTACCATGAAGTCAATTGGATAAGGGGTTCATAAAATGTGTAACGCTAAATCCAAAAAAACTTGCGGCCGAAAATACTGATTACGGTTTAATAATGTTTTACAGAAAACACGCTTATAGTATAATTATAATCAGTAAAATGATCATGGTCGCTAAGTAAATATTTTAATACATGTGATAATAAATAAAAATGTAATAGGTTGTTGATTACTTTAGTGACAAAATGAATGGCAAACAGGGTCACTTTTATGGTAAAAAATGTATTATTATTTATTATATATTACTTAAAATTTAATGTGCGTTTACTCTCATCAAACAAAGTTCCCTTTCCTAAATTGAAATAAATACTGTTAATTTAAAATAAATATAGAAAAAGTAAATTACTGCTAAACAAAATATCTAAATTGTTATGTTCAATGATATTTTCCATTTCAGACATTTGTATTTCAATGATATCTTAAAAAAATTGTTCTATGTGATAATAAGTGCTAACATGTGCTAGTATGTCGACCATGTAATAACGTTTTTTCATACACGCGTACAGTGGCATGGGTCATTATTACCGATATCAGTTTTAAAAAACGAACTATCACGTAAATCTGATATAAATATACAAAATGACTCAACGAACATTAGCGTTATCAGTTAATTGAAAGGTACCATGAAGTCAAGTGGATAAGGGGCTCATAAAATGTGTAACGCTAAATCTAAAAAAACTTGCGGCCGAAAATACTGATGCCACTGATGCCGGGTTAATAATGTTTTACAGAAAACACGCTAATGGTATAATTATAATCAGTAAAATGATCATGGTCGCTAAGTAATGACTATGATACATGTGATATAATAATAAAAATGTAGTAGGTTGTTGATTACTTTACTGACAAAATGAATGGCAAACAGGGTCACTTTTATTGTAAAAAATGTATAATTATTTATTATATATTACTCAAAATGAAATGTGCGTCTACTCTCATCAAACAAAGTTCCCTTTCCTAAATTGAAATAAATACTGTTAATTTAAAAATAAATATAGAAAAGTAAATTACTGCTAAACAAAATATCTAAATTGTTATGTTTAATGATATTTTCCATTTCAGACATTTGTATTTCAATGATATCTTAAAAAAATTGTTATATGTGATAATAAGTGCTAACTTGTGCTAGTATGTCGACCATGTAATAACGTTTTTATCATACAAGCGTACAGTGGCATGGGTCATTATTACCGATATCAGTTTTAAAAAACGAACTATCACGTAAATCTGATATAAATATACAAAATGACTCACCGAACATTAGCGTAATCAGTTAATTGTAAGGTACTATGAAGTCAAGTGGATAAGGAGTTCATAAAATGTGTAACGCTAAATCTAAAAAAACTTGCGGCCGAAAATACTGATGCCACTGATGCCGGGTTAATAATGTGATACAGAAAATACGCTTATAGTATAATTATAATCAGTAAAATGATCATGATCGCTAAGTTATTACTTTAATACATTTGATATAATGATAAAAATGTAATTGGTTGTTGATTACTTTAGTGACAAAATGAATGGCAAACAGGGTCACATTTATAGTAAAAAATGTATTATTATTTATTATATATTACTTAAAATTAAATGTGCGTCTACTCTCATCAAACACCGTTCCCTTTCCTAAATTGAAATAAATACTGTTAATTTACAAATAAATATAGAAAACGTAAATTACTGCTAAACAAAATTTCTAAATTGTTATGTTTAATGATATTTTCCATTTTAGACATTTGTATTTAAAAAATATCTTAAAAAATTGTTATATGTGATAATAACGTGTGCTAGTATGTCGACCTTGTAATAACATTTTTTTCATACACGCGTACAGTGGCATGGGTCATTATGACCGATATCAGTTTTAAAAAACGAATTATCGGGTTAATCTGATATAAATATACAAAATGACTCAACGAACATTAGCGTTATCAGTTAATTGAAAGGTACCATGAAGTCAAGTGGATAAGGGTCTCATAAAATGTGTAACGCTAAATCTAAAAAAACTTGCGGCCGAAAATACTGATGCCACTGATGCCGGGTTAATAATGTTATACAGAAAATACACTTATAGTATAATTATAATCAGTAAAATGATCATGGTCGCTAAGTAATGACTATGATACATGTAATATAATAATAAAAATGTAGTAGGTTGTTGATTACTTTAATGACAAAATGAATGGCAAACAGGGTCACTTTTATAGTAAAAAATGTATTATTATTTATTATATATTACTTAAAATTTAATGTGCGTCTACTCTCATCAAACAAAGTTCCCTTTCCTAAATTGAAATAAATACTGTTAATTTACAAATAAATATAGAAAACGTAAATTACTGCTAAACAAAATTTCTAAATTGTTATGTTCAATGATATTTTCCATTTTAGACATTTGTATTTAAAAAATATCTTAAAAAAAATGTTATATGTGATAATAAGTGCTAACATGTGCTAGTATGTCGACCATGTAATAATGTTTTTTTCATACACGCGTACAGTGGCATCGGTCATTATGACCGATATCAGTTTTAAAAAACGAATTATCACGTAAATCTGATATAAATATACAAAATGACTCAACGAACATTAGCGTTATCAGTTAATTGAAAGGTACCATGAAGTCAAGTGGATAAGTGGTTCTTAAAATGTGTAACGCTAAATCCAAAAAAACTTGCGGCCAAAAATCTGATGCCACTGATGCCGGGTTAATAATGTTATACAGAAAATACACTTATAGTATAATTATAATCAGTAAAATGATCATGGTCGCTAAGTAATGACTATGATACATGTGATATAATAATAAAAATGTAGTAGGTTGTTGATTACTTTAATGACAAAATGAATGGCAAACAGGGTGCATTTTATAGTAAAAAATGTATTATTATTTATTATATATTACTTAAAATTAAATGTGCGTCTACTCTCATCAAACACCGTTCCCTTTCCTAAATTGAAATAAATACTGTTAATTTACAAATAAATATAGAAAACGTAAATTACTGCTAAACAAAATATCTAAATTGTTATGTTCAATGATATTTTCCATTTTAGACATTTGTATTTAAAAAATATCTTAAAAAAAATGTTATATGTGATAATAAGTGCTGACTTGTGCTAGTATGTCGACCATGTAATAACGTTTTTTTCCTACACGCGTACAGTGGCATGGGTCTGTATTACCGATATCAGTTTTAAAAAACGAATTATCGGGTTAATCTGATATAAATATACAAAATGACTCAACGAACATAAGCAATATCAGTTAATTGTAAGATACCATGAAGTCAATTGGATAAGGGGTTCATAAAATGTGTAACGCTAAACCTAAAAAAACTTGCGGGCGAGAATACTGATGCCGGGTTAATAATGTTTTACAGAAAACACGCTTATAGTATAATTATAATCAGTAAAATGATCATGGTCGCTAAGTAATGACTATAATACATGTGATATAATAATAAAAATGTAGTAGGTTGTTGATTACTTTAATGACAAAATGAATGGCAAACAGGGTCACTTTTATTGTAAAAAATGTATAATTATTTATTATATATTACTCAAAATGAAATGTGCGTCTACTCTCATCAAACAAAGTTCCCTTTCCTAAATTGAAAGAAATACTGTTAATTTAAAAATAAATATAGAAAACGTAAATTACTGCTAAACAAAATATCTAAATTGTTATGTTCAATGATATTTTCCATTTCAGACATTTGTATTTCAATGATATCTTAAAAAAATTGTTATATGTGATAATAAGTGCTAACTTGTGCTACTATGTCGACCATGTAATAACGTTTTTTTCCTACACGCTTACAATGGCATCGGTCATTATGACCGATATCAGTTTTAAAAAACGAATTATCACGTAAATCTCATAAAAATATACAAAATGACTCAACGAACATTGGCGTTATCAGTTAATTGAAAGGTACTATGAAGTCAAGTGGTTAAGGGGTTCTTAAAATGTATAACGCTAAATCCAAAAAAACATGCGCCCGAAAATACTGATGCCACTGATGCCGGGTTAATAATGTTTTACAGAAAACACGCTTATAGTATAATTATAATCAGTAAAATGATCATGGTCGCTAAGTAAATATTTTAATACATGTGATAATAAATAAAAATGTAATAGGTTGTTGATTACTTTAGTGACAACATGAATGGCAAACAGGGTCACTTTTATGGTAAAAAATGTATTATTATTTATTATATATTACTTAAAATTTAATGTGCGTCTACTCTCATCAAACAAAGTTCCCTTTCCTAAATTGAAAGAAATACTGTAAATTTAAAAATAAATATAGAAAAAGTAAATTACTGCTAAACAAAATATCTAAATTGTTATTTCAATGATATTTTCCATTTCAGACATTTGTATTTCAATGATATCCTAAAAAATTGTTATATGTGATAATAACGTGTGCTAGTATGTCGACCTTGTAATAACATTTTTTTCATACACGCGTACAGTGGCATGGGTCATTATGACCGATATCAGTTTTAAAAAACGAATTATCGGGTTAATCTGATATAAATATACAAAATGACTCAATGAACATAAGCGTTATCAGTTAATTGTAAGATACCATGAAGTCAATTGGATAAGGGGTTCATAAAATGTGTAATGCTAAACCTAAAAAAACTTGCGGCCGAGAATACTGATGCCGGGTTAATAATGTTTTACAGAAAACACGCTTATAGTATAATTATAATCAGTAAAATGATCATGGTCGCTAAGTAAATATTTTAATACATGTGATATAATGATAAAAATGTAATTGGTTGTTGATTACTTTAGTAACAAAATGAATGGCAAACAGGGTCACTTTTATAGTAAAAAATGTATTATTATTTATTATATATTACTTTAAATTTAATGTGCGTCTACTCTCATCAAACAAAGTTCCCTTTCCTAAATTGAAAGAAATACTGTTAATTTAAAAATAAATATAGAAAACGTAAATTACTGCTAAACAAAATATCTAAATTGTTATGTTCAATGATATTTTCCATTTTAGACATTTGTATTTAAAAAATATCTTAAAAAAATTGTTATATGTGATAAAAAGTGCTAACTTGTGCTAGTATGTCGACCATGTAATAACGTTTTTTTCCTACACGCGTACAGTGGCATGGGTCATTATTACCGATATCAGTTTTAAAAAACGAATTATCACGTAAATCTGATAAAAATATACAAAATGACTCACCGAACATTAGCGTAATCAGTTAATTGTAAGGTACTATGAAGTCAAGTGGATAAGGGGTTCATAAAATGTGTAACGCTAAATCTAAAAAAACTTTCGGCCGAAAATACTGATGCCACTGATGCCGGGTTAATAATGTTATACAGAAAATACGCTTATAGTATAACTTTAATCAGTAAAATGATCATGGTCGCTAAGTAATTACTATGATACATGTAAAATAATAATAAAAATGTAGAAGGTTGTTGATTTCTTTAATGACAAAATGAATTGCAAACAGGGTGACTTTTATAGTAAAAAATGTATTATTATTTAATATATATTACTTAAAATTAAATGTGCGTCTACTCTCATCAAACACCGTTCCCTTTCCTAAATTGAAATAAATACTGTTAATTTACAAATAAATATAGAAAACGTAAATTACTGCTAAACAAAATATCTAAATTGTTATGTTCAATGATATTTTCCATTTTAGACAATTGTATTTAAAAAATATCTTAAAAAAAATGTTATATGTGATAATAAGTGCTAACATGTGCTAGTATGTCGACCATGTAATAATGTTTTTTTCATACACGCGTACAGTGGCATCGGTCATTATGACCGATATCAGTTTTAAAAAACGAATTATCACGTAAATCTGATATAAATATACAAAATGACTCAACGAACATTAGCGTTATCAGTTAATTGAAAGGTACCATGAAGTCAAGTGGATAAGTGGTTCTTAAAATGTGTAACGCTAAATCCAAAAAAACTTGCGGCCGAAAATCTGATGCCACTGATGCCGGGTTAATAATGTTATACAGAAAATACACTTATAGTATAATTATAATCAGTAAAATGATCATGGTCGCTAAGTAATGACTATGATACATGTGATATTATAATAAAAATGTAGTAGGTTGTTGATTACTTTAATGACAAAATGAATGGCAAACAGGGTGCATTTTATAGTAAAAAATGTATTATTATTTATTATATATTACTTAAAATTAAATGTGCGTCTACTCTCATCAAACACCGTTCCCTTTCCTAAATTGAAATAAATACTGTTAATTTACAAATAAATATAGAAAACGTAAATTACTGCTAAACAAAATATCTAAATTGTTATGTTCAATGATATTTTCCATTTCAGACATTTGTATTTTAATGATATCCTAAAAAATTGTTATATGTGATAATAACATGTGCTAGTATGTCGACCATGTCATAACGTTTTTTTAAACACGCGTACAGTGGCATGGGTCATTATTACCGATATCAGTTTTAAAAAACGAATTATCACGTAAATATGATATCAAGATACAAAATGACTCACCGAACATTAGCGTAATCAGTTAATTGTAAGGTACTATGAAGTCAAGTGGATAAGGGGTTCTTAAAACGTGTAACGCTAAATCAAAAAAAAATTGCGGCCGAAAATACTGATGCCACTGATGCCGGGTTAATAATGTTATACAGAAAACACGCTTATAGTATAACTATAATCAGTAAAATGATCATGGTCGCTAAGTAATGACTATGATACATGTGATATAATAATAATAATGTAGTAGGTTGTTGATTACTTTAATGACAAAATGAATGGCAAACAGGGTCACTTTTATAGTAAAAAATGTATTATTATTTATTATATATTACTTAAAATTTAATGTGCGTCTACTCTCATCAAACACCGTTCCCTTTCCTAAATTGAAATAAATACTGTTAATTTACAAATAAATATAGAAAACGTAAATTACTGCTAAACAAAATATCTAAATTGTTATGTTCAATGATATTTTCCATTTTAGACATTTGTATTTAAAAAATATCTTAAAAAAAATGTTATATGTGATAATAAGTGCTGACTTGTGCTAGTATGTCGACCATGTAATAACGTTTTTTTCCTACACGCGTACAGTGGCATGGGTCATTATTACCGATATCAGTTTTAAAAAACGAATTATCGGGTTAATCTGATATAAATATACAAAATGACTCAACGAACATAAGCAATATCAGTTAATTGTAAGATACCATGAAGTCAATTGGATAAGGGGTTCATAAAATGTGTAACGCTAAACCTAAAAAAACTTGCGGGCGAGAATACTGATGCCGGGTTAATAATGTTTTACAGAAAACACGCTTATAGTATAATTATAATCAGTAAAATGATCATGGTCGCTAAGTAATGACTATAATACATGTGATATAATAATAAAAATGTAGTAGGTTGTTGATTACTTTAATGACAAAATGAATGGCAAACAGGGTCACTTTTATTGTAAAAAATGTATAATTATTTATTATATATTACTCAAAATGAAATGTGCGTCTACTCTCATCAAACAAAGTTCCCTTTCCTAAATTGAAAGAAATACTGTTAATTTACAAATAAATATAGAAAACGTAAATTACTGCTAAACAAAATATCTAAATTGTTATGTTCAATGATATTTTCCATTTCAGACATTTGTATTTCAATGATATCTTAAAAAAATTGTTATATGTGATAATAAGTGCTAACTTGTGCTACTATGTCGACCATGTAATAACGTTTTTTTCCTACACGCTTACAATGGCATCGGTCATTATGACCGATATCAGTTTTAAAAAACGAATTATCACGTAAATCTCATAAAAATATACAAAATGACTCAACGAACATTGGCGTTATCAGTTAATTGAAAGGTACTATGAAGTCAAGTGGTTAAGGGGTTCTTAAAATGTATAACGCTAAATCCAAAAAAACATGCGCCCGAAAATACTGATGCCACTGATGCCGGGTTAATAATGTTTTACAGAAAACACGCTTATAGTATAATTATAATCAGTAAAATGATCATGGTCGCTAAGTAAATATTTTAATACATGTGATAATAAATAAAAATGTAATAGGTTGTTGATTACTTTAGTGACAACATGAATGGCTAACAGGGTCACTTTTATGGTAAAAAATGTATTATTATTTATTATATATTACTTAAAATTTAATGTGCGTCTACTCTCATCAAACAAAGTTCCCTTTCCTAAATTGAAAGAAATACTGTTAATTTAAAAATAAATATAGAAAAAGTAAATTACTGCTAAACAAAATATCTAAATTGTTATTTCAATGATATTTTCCATTTCAGACATTTGTATTTCAATGATATCCTAAAAAATTGTTATATGTGATAATAACATGTGCTAGTATGTCGACCTTGTAATAACATTTTTTTCATACACGCGTACAGTGGCATGGGTCATTATGACCGATATCAGTTTTAAAAAACGAATTATCGGGTTAATCTGATATAAATATACAAAATGACTCAATGAACATAAGCGTTATCAGTTAATTGTAAGATACCATGAAGTCAATTGGATAAGGGGTTCATAAAATGTGTAATGCTAAACCTAAAAAAACTTGCGGCCGAGAATACTGATGCCGGGTTAATAATGTTTTACAGAAAACACGCTTATAGTATAATTATAATCAGTAAAATGATCATGGTCGCTAAGTAAATATTTTAATACATGTGATATAATGATAAAAATGTAATTGGTTGTTGATTACTTTAGTAACAAAATGAATGGCAAACAGGGTCACTTTTATAGTAAAAAATGTATTATTATTTATTATATATTACTTTAAATTTAATGTGCGTCTACTCTCATCAAACAAAGTTCCCTTTCCTAAATTGAAAGAAATACTGTTAATTTAAAAATAAATATAGAAAACGTAAATTACTGCTAAACAAAATATCTAAATTGTTATGTTCAATGATATTTTCCATTTTAGACATTTGTATTTAAAAAATATCTTAAAAAAATTGTTATATGTGATAAAAAGTGCTAACTTGTGCTAGTATGTCGACCATGTAATAACGTTTTTTTCCTACACGCGTACAGTGGCATGGGTCATTATTACCGATATCAGTTTTAAAAAACGAATTATCACGTAAATCTGATAAAAATATACAAAATGACTCAACGAACACTAGCGTTATCAGTAAAAAGTGAGTCATGGTGCGCTAAGCTAAATATTTTAATACATGTGATATAATGATAAAAATGTAATTGGTTGTTGATTACTTTAGTGAGAAAATGAATGGCAAACAGGGTCACTTTTATGGTAAAAAATGTATTATTATTTTTTATATATTACTTAAAATTAAATGTGCGTCTACTCTCATCAAACACCGTTCCCTTTCCTAAATTGAAATAAATACTGTTAATTTACAAATAAATATAGTAAAGGTAAACTACTGCTAAACAAAATATCTAAATGGTTATGTTCAATGATATGTTCCATTTCAGACATTTGTATTTTAATGTAATCTTAAAAAGTTATCGCTCTCAAAAGTTTCATTGGTCCAAATCTTAAAATAAAGTCTAATAAGAATTTTACCGTAGACCTAGCATTTGCGCATTGTACGGGTTTTGCCACACAGTATTTCGATACACGGTCGGTGGCTACTAGGATGTATTTACAGTTTTTTGAGCTTTGGAGGGGGCCGATATAATCTAAGAAAATTTCTTGCATTACCTCACCCTTGTTTAAAGGGTATTGACCTATTTTGGGTGGTTTCGGCTGCTTATGTGGTTTTCGTTTCTGGCAATGGGTGCAAGACAAAACATATTTTTTAATATTCCTACGCATTTTTGGCCAATAATATTTTCCCTTTATTTTAGCATATGTTCTACTGAAGCCTAAATGAGCGCTCAGCGGGTTATCGTGGTTCTCCTTAACGACACTATCTTTGTATTTACTTGGTAATGCTAATAGTGCATTACTCAAATTATCATGCGCTGCCTTATAATATAGTACATCGTTATTCTTAATTAAGTAGTTTTTTGCCTTACGTGACCATTTCCTATCAGTACTATCGGGGTTCCTTATAGCTGTAATTATCTTGTGTAAATAGTCATCGTTAACCTGATCTATTCCTATACTTATAGGTTGTACTAAATTAATATTTATGTTTTCACTAATTATATTTTCTTTCTTAACATTAGGCTTCTCTTCAAGGGGATAGCGGGATAAATGGTCTGCTGCTTTGTTAAATACCCCCTCTTTATATAGTATAGTAATATCATAACCCATTAGCTTAGTCCTAAGTCGCTTTACTACGTTGGATTCTGTTTTTATTTTTAGTAAACTGGTCAAGTTTTTGTGGTCGGTCCAGACTTCCACTTTCCTACCATGTAAATATTGACGAAAGTTGGTAAAGGCGAAATCTATAGCAAGGACTTCAAGTTCCATTGCTGAATAATTATTTTGGGCTGGGGTTAATTTTTTTTATGCATAAGCGACAGGGTGGATCTCATTATTCTTATTTCTTTGTTGTAACACGACCCCTAATCCTAATTTTGAACCATCAGTTACTACTATGGTCTGACAACTTTCGTCAAAGTCTATACCCTTCTATTGTCCATTCGATTGGACGCCTCAGTCAGCAGTGGCTTTAAATTTTTGTTTTGTTTATAAGAAGATAAGTTATACAAAATGTACCTAACACCCAGTGACAACTGAATATAAAAAACTCATCACTACAAACAAATATTTTCGAGGGCTTAATTTCTAAACTCTACATATTATTATTTCAAAAATAATTTGTTGATTTATCTATTAAATAAAATAAAAATGCTGCGCTACCTAATAACAATATTAAACTTTTATTCAAACAAACACCAATCATTTTTGGGTACTTCTTTGCACGTTCTGTATACTATGTACAACATACATACCTACTTATATATACATATATATATATATATATGTGTGTGTGTGTATATATATATATAAAAAAAAAAAAAAGTACCAACCAACCAAGTTCATACTTACATTGGGTTCATTCGGGTTTTATCGAGAGCTCAGACAACACATCTGTCCTATTTTTCTTTTTGTACTTTTCATTGGTTAAAAATGGAATACGAA
This sequence comes from Adelges cooleyi, assembly GCF_023614345.1. Taxonomy (NCBI): domain Eukaryota; kingdom Metazoa; phylum Arthropoda; class Insecta; order Hemiptera; family Adelgidae; genus Adelges; species Adelges cooleyi. Next base: position 426,227 of record NW_026096013.1, read on the forward strand.
GTTGTCTACGGATTTCGTAAAAACAGTAAGCTACATCATAGTAATGATGGCTTTTTTTACCGCGTTAAGAAAGTGAGGCTATCGTCTACCTCACTAAGTTGTATAAAACCCAACTGCACTGCGAGAGGTATGATTAATTGCTATATATTATTTTAGAAAATTAATCTTTTTTCTCAATATGAATTATTTGTAACCCGATTGTAAATGGAAAACTGAAGCAATTAGTAGTTAGATGTAATCGTACTTATTTTACGAATACACAATAAAGCAGTGTACCATTTAAGTATTACTCAACAGAAGATTTTTTTTAATTAGGTAGTACTCCACTTAATTAGAAAAAATATCTTTTAAAAGGCTTGAAATAAAAACCGTTTTATTTCATTTTTTTTTAGAAAATAACACTATTTTTCAAAGAAAGAAGGCCAGCACCATGAGTTGCCCTAGTACAATTTATATATTTTAATATGATAATTTACAAAAATTGATCAATGGGTTAACTATCATGAATATTTTGTGGCAATTAGTATTTATATTCATAATATTTTTTTATAATCCGATTTGGTATAAAGCATAACAATGATTAAAGGGATTGAAAGCGGACGGTTTTTAAGGGGTTTTATAAAAGGCAATATTTAAGAAGAAAAAAAACTTTTCGAACATTTTATTTAGTTACAGGTTACTTTGTAAAAGCTAGAGGCATCATTTTTAACTTTTACAATTAATTCTCCGAGTAAATGCCATTTTGTACATACAAGAAATTAATTAAGGGAATTGCATACGGTCGGTTTTTAAGGAATTTTGTACAGGCAATATTTAGGAAAAATGGTTTTAATAAATTTTTACCATGTCAATTAATTTACCGGTCAATTTGTATAAGCTTCATGGTGTTATTTTTAATTTAAATAATTTTGTCTATGAGTAAAGCCATTTTAGTTAATACAGTATACATTTTTTGTTCCATCGCACAGGCTGAACCAGTGATCCGATAATTTATCTGAAAATATATTTGAATTTGCCATGAAGTTTACTTCATCGGTCAGGGCACTTTTTTGATATCTTATTCCTACTATGTACAAAACCCGTTTGAATATTATATAAAATTTCAAATTTTAAAAGGGTAAAGGTAAAGGGTTTAAATTAAAAACCGAAAGTGTGCCCTGAACGATCCTAAGTAAACTTCATGACGAATTCAAATCTGTTTTTAGATTGTTTATCGGATCACCGTGTTGGCTTATGCAATTGAATAAAAATGATATTTTGACTGAAAAATTTGACCGCATGTAATCTCCCCTTTAGACCTAAAATCTTGACAAAATTATGCCTACTTAATATGATTGAATTTTAATTCTGTATAAATATTTGGGCTCATGAGCTTTTTCCCTAGGTTACCGTGGAAGTCGGATTAATAAAACAATATAAAGGATACTAAAAACTTAAGAAATTAAAATAGGATTAAACACAATTTTAATTGAAATATAAAATTATTTACACAATAACCTTGAAAAGAGGCCGATTAACTTGACATTTTTAATATAAAATTCAAATTGGACATTCTACGTAGGCGTAATTTTGTCAGGATCTTAGGTCTAAAACTTCGAAAATACCAGTCCGCTTTCAATCCTCTTAAGGCTGAAAACAGTTTATAACATTAAACTCTTCTTAACACAATATTGTAATTTTTTTTATTATATAAAGGACTTATCAGGAATGATAGACTTGAGGTGATCGGACTTCATAATCATGATCCTGATATGGAATATTTGTCCGCTGTGCGTGTAAAAAGCCAAATTCTTCATCGTTGTTCAACAGAATTGACCTGTCTTAAAGTCATTTATGATGAAGAAATAACACAGTAATACCTACCTTTAATAATAATTTAAAAATTAATATCAATGACGGCATTATTCATTACATTATTTAAACTGAGCTGATTAATTGTATTTAAAACTTGATGTCTCACAAACACAGGCGGAGGCAACTGTGGCAGCTGAGCTGCCTTACTTCAAACTATTTTATTGCATAGTGATCTGTGATCGTTTGGTTTATGCATAAGTTATTTACATAATATATATTTGTAATTAACAAATCTAGCAAGCGTAAAAAATTGTTTAACCTAAATATGCGTAAATAATTGCGTAGTTAATTATAATTTAAGTATATGTTGAATCAATAAATTGATAAAATAGGTGTACGTCTTAGTACACTTTTGAAAACTAAGTCATGCTGTAAACTACGTTCATTTAAAAATGTCCGTATATTCCTCTTAATTTAATAGAAGTAGCTTAATTTAAGCATGCTGTAAGAGTTTTAGACTACCATTATTAATTATTTACAAACTACTAAAAAGACAAGGTTTTTTTAACACGCTTATGTTAGCTTCACTTGTATGTATGTATGAATGTTTGTATGTAACTATGTAACAAAAAGAGATAGGCAACCGAACGTACATGCGTGTATTCATTGTTGCACTGGGCCGATGTCACTACATTTAAAAATAACATTATATATTGCCTCCCCTGTAATTGAAGCCCGCAAACGCTTGTGGTCATTAAAATGCATATTAAAAAATTATTTTATACATCTAATTAGTATATTTTCATAGAACACTAAATAACTGTATACCTATAAACGTATTTCGTAAGCCTTTCTGTTCAATAATAATAAAACAAAATTTGTTTTATTATTATTGAACAGAAAGTATTTAATACTTAATGAAAGTCCTACCGTTTTTAAATATAAGAACACTTAATATTAAAATTAAGTTCTCAAATCAATCAGCTCAGCACAAGCATAATTATTTAGTAGTTCAAGACTTACATATTCTATACTTAGATTACACCATGTTAACACTCAATTGGCCTACACCAGCTTCTTGCGAACTATGGAACGGGCCAGGGCCGAGGCTCAGCCATCAATACCCCAGACTCTGTTGGGATATGTGGGCAATTTGTCCGACCTGAGGTACCGCCATCTATTTTTAACGTCTAGCAACGAGGAGTTGTATAGGGGCTACATAGATGGAGGTGTAGAAGCTGGCGAAGCAGTGGTTTTCATTTCGCCTGCAATGATGAAGTAATAATTTAATTAACAATGAAAAAATTTGTGTTACAAAGAAAACATTACCTTTTGTCCCAAAAACATATTTCTTAAGTATTTAAAAAAAATATATAACTTATTTTAAAGAAAAACGATTAAAATTTGTATAAATTAATTTCTTTCAATTAACTGTTATGAATTATCTCCAACAAAAACCTAACAGAGAAAAATTGGCCAAGTTCCAAGACTAAATATCAAAGTAGTGATATTTACATTTCAAAAGCTTATCTTAAGAGGAATCAGAGATATGTGAGTTAGAAAAACTGGGTGAATTGGTTCGTTTAAAGATAAACTGGCATTACTGAAACTTGGCCTAGCACACTACTGTGCGCTCAGATAGCTGCTTGTAATATTTTGTGGACAAGTACAGCAGCATATTTAATATCAGTCCAATAGCAAATAGTTTTAATACCAATCTTCACAAATTAGAATATATAATTAATTGCTTACCTAGATGATTTTTTTTATAGACAATATTATAGCTTAAATGTAATTTTAGTTTATTAGGCAGTTCACATGAATTACATGTAGATGGCACGTTCAAATCGAGGCCTATTCAGCCTCAAACTGAACAAGTTTTAATTATTATGGCCATTTACATGGATCAGGTAATAAAAAATATATAATAAATTAAAAAAACGATTTTTATGAGTTTACGATTAACATTTTTATTTATACGTTTACTTAGGCTTTTCCGGTTGCATTTGTTTTGATGACAAGGAAGACAGAGATCGCATACCGGTGCGTGCTTGAATACGTAAGGGATCTTATTCCAGGCGGTATTCAAGCCACAAACATCATTACTGACTATGAAACCGCATTAACCAATGCACTGAGGAATACTCTGCCAGCTGCCAACCTGCAGCGGTGTTGGTTCCACATGGTGCAAGTATGAAAAATGTTTTTAATAATTCTCTCATCATTTCCGGTGCTATAAAATATAGCATCGTGTGTTGCCATTTAAAAATGTTTATGGTAATTTATAGGCACTTGAAAAAAATGGTAAAGAGTTTGGGATGCGGCGACGTGAATATAGTAATGACTTGGCATTGCATAACATGTTCCGCATGTCGAAGGCTCTGGCCCTTTTACCGGTCGAGCACATAGCCGAGGGTTTTAACCTGATCCAAGAAGAGAGTAGTCATGCGGAAAACGAACAAATAGCTCGTCGATATATTAATTACTTCGAGAACCAGTGGATGAACCGTAAGTGTTTAGTACTGCAAACCTTAGAAAACAGTACAATTTGATTTTGTTTGATTTTCTCTCAATACTAACATAAAAGTGAAATGCGTACATCTATATGAAATAAAGATGCTTGATAATAATAAATAGTTAATTATTACAAACAATACCTAATATATACTCAAAAATGAGAAAATAGTTATTTAAAAAATAATTAATTTACCTTTGTACATAGTGGAGAGGAAATGGCTGAGTGGGTAAGGCATTAGTGTGTTTGGCACTCACTGTTGCCGGGCAAAAAATCGTCTGGTTAAAAGAAGTCGCCATCTCTCCGGCAATCACAGCTATAAACTTTTAAAACGCTCTCGATTCCAAAATACTGATTTTATTTTTATGTATATGAAATGCTCTGGGGTTAAAAAAAACTAAGCAAAAAAATATTATTTTTTACAAACAATTTTCTTTTATTATCTCATTGTATAATACTTACTATAGGAACCGGTGCGCAGAATTTTAGTGTTTACGGACAGGCCAGGAGGACAAACAATGATCAGGAGGTCTTTCACAGAATTTTAAACCAACAAATGAATACAACAAGACCGGGAATTTGGAATTATACAAGTAAATCGAAATACTTGCTACAAAATAGTTAATTAGTTATAGAAATAATTTTTTTAAATTTTTTTTACAGAGGTACTCCTGAAAATTGAGGGTATTTATAGCCAAAAATATCAACAGTTGGAGCGCCCCACCTTACGGCCACGTCGTCCACTGTATGTGCAGCAGGACAGAAACATAAGAGCAGCGACTGAAAGGCTGGAGCAAGGCCGCCTTACTGTTAAGGAATTTTTTCCTACACAGGCCACTTGGCCTATAACATAGGTATACCGACAATAGTACTAAATAAAAATATTAAAACTGCCAGGCGAGCAACCGTCCGGTAAAATACCATCCTCCTCTCAGGCGACGGACTGACGATCCGTCCCGGATAGCGAAATTATCAAGAAATCATCTCATGATTGCAGCATTGGACCTTCATGGCCCGTTATGCTACAATTAAAAATAAAACCTTAATGAACTAAATTTTTTTAAAAAGAAATAAAACAGGTTATAAATAAAGTTGTTTTATTTTAACTTACAATTTAGAATTGGGAGATGGTGAGGAGCAAAATGCTCCCGTTGTTGAAGCTGCCGATCCTGTAGTTGAGGCTGCTCCTGTAGTTGAGGCTGCTCCGGCTGTTCAAGATAATAACGCCATTCTTCCCAGTAAGGCTCTGAACAGAAATATTAAAAACAATTTGTTAACAATTATAATAGTATACAACATATTTCTTAATGGCAATACATTATATTATATATAAGAAAAAGGAAATATTAAACATGCAATATTTAAATTAAAAAAAAAAATTAATAAAATGACTCGTACACCTAAATAATAAAAAAAGGATTCCCTGTAAAAATATATTTTGTCCATATCATATTAATAATAATTTTTATGACCATTAATATTATTGATGATAATCCGTTTATATTTTTATTTATTTGTGTTAATAGTCAATGATGACTATCACATACCTGAGGATGACGACGAAGTTCTCGCATTTATCGGGCAAATGGAAGGACAACGTTTGAGAAGGGAGCAAGATAATATTCCATTCGTTTCGGCTAATTTGAATGAGGATATTACACCGCGACAAATAAACAGTTGTGGAATTTGCTTGGCAGCCACGAACACACATGCCTGCGTTCCGTGTGGGCACAAATGTTTATGCCACGATTGCGGTGAGGAGGTGAGGGGCAGAGGGCGTTGTCCCATTTGCAATTCTGACATCTATATGATTGTCAGAATTTTTGACTAGCATCATATTGTGTAAATATTATTTTGTATATAAAATTAATTCTGTAAATAATAAGTGTAAATAGTGTAAATATTGTAAATTGTAAAAATATTGTATATTGTATATTTTAAATTGTAAAAATAGGGGGTTGTGATAGATTGCCTCTTCGTGGTACCCCCTGGGCAACGTTCATCTTCAAGATGAACGGCTAAAGATCTATTAACTCAGTGGCCAAACTATCATTTATAATGTTCTCCTGGCCTGATTACATGCAACCAAACCGAACACAATCGAATCGAAAGATTCTCAGGCCACCTAAGAAAGCTAGGGTCTACCCTACGCACTTGCCAAATCAATATTGAAGGTATTAGCAGATCAAAAAGTGACTACATCTCCCGAATCCTCAGGGAACAAGACATCAATATAGAGGACCCAGAATCGACTGTCTCACAACCCCTCCCACATTTATTAAATGGTTGGAGGAGCCAGAACTTTCTAATACCAAATAAATTGTTTTGTTACCTTATTAATATTACTCACTATCGCTTAAATTACAAAGTACCCTATTTTGTTTAATTTTAATTTTTAATTTATCTATTATACCAATTTACTGTATGACGTTATCATATTATAATTAGTCTAATGCATGTAACCAGAAACCATACGCTAAATAAATAAATAAATTGTAAGAATAGTGTAAATATAAAATAGTATAAAAGATGTAGTGTAAATATAAAATAGTATAAAAGATGTAGTGTAAATACAACACCCTACTCCAGTTTCAATCATTTTTTGGCTTGTTATATTTAATACCAAGTTGAATATTTTTCATGCAATGGTTGAGGTTGCATCATATTTAATTATTAAGCGACAATTCTATTTTTTTTTTTTTTTAAGTAAAGCTTTGACAACTAGGTCATTCTAAATTTATGTACACGTGATAAAATACATAATAATTTCGTCCAGGAAAATTCTAAGAATAAAATTTTTTTGTTCAAATGTAATATTAATTAGCAAAGTGTAATAATTCTAATTGTATCGAAAATATTACAATTAGTATAATAAAAAATATTTAAGATACATGAAAAACTAATTAAGCTAAAATCATTATATATATTACATAGTTACATTTTAAAAATCATAGGGTTTAAAATGTCATTTTAATTATTACACAATGTATTTTTAAAATACATGAAAATAAGTGCCAAAACTTACATATTAATTGTTTCTTTATTGTTCTGAGTGTAGTAGATATATAACAGTGAATAAGTTAGTATTAAGCAACTGACTTGAAAATTACAATAGTACTTACTGAACAATCGAACAATGAACAATGACCGATGACGTTGTGGAAATTTGAACATTATGTAACCGTTACAGTGTTACCAGAATTACCGCACTTATAATAAAATTATTGTGCGCACCTTTGTACACAAATCTCATCTTTACTACTGCAGTGATATAAAAACACGGTATTTTTATTATTTGTACTACGCACTACATTATGATGGATGTTTATTATACTTTGATTGAACTTCGTAAAATAGTTAATATCATTTTATTGAAATCAAATCATAGGCGTTATTACGGGGTAGCAATCGCTACCCCATCAATTTTATTGGGGTTGCAAAGCTACCCTACGAGTAATTTGTAAAAAAATACAATTTTATTAATTTTTTTCAGATTTTGATCACAAAAAAATAATATAATTAGTGTAATAATTATAGTATCATCGGCTATCTACTATATTGAATTTGGACGTAGGTATAAACTATAAAGATAACTCATAAATAATGAACTTTTAGCGAAACTACATATTTATTTTTTCCAGGAAACGGTTTATCGTTTACGATCGGGGACGGTACGAAGTATAGCTATAAGCACAGACCACAGTATAATATTATTTTGTTATCATTATACCGTTGTTGTAATGAACTACAAATTACATAAATCTTTATCTTTATCTGATACTCGGTGGAATTGCCGAATAGAAGCTATTAAAGCAGTACTTGAAAATTTATCAGCGTTATTGCATTCACAACAATATATAAAATCAGAAATTGTATATTTGTGTGATAAATCAATGTAAATATATGTTTAAACTAAAAAAATAAATTATGAGATTTATGATATATTTTTACCTAATTGTTATGAACAATTAACCAGGATTCACCGATATACCGACTGCTCACTCCCTTCTTTAGACTACAACTAAATTAAAAATAATATTCAAGATGCTTGCTACCCCATGAATTTACTCCAAGTGACGCCCCTGAATCAAATCCTATAATTTTAGTTATTATCAAAATTAACGTTATTATTCTTCGCATGACACGTAGGTAACAAAGCACAAACATTTTTCTATATAAGCTCCATATTATACGGCATAATATTCAACTGTTCATTATAATAATGAAATTTATGAACAGTTGAATTAGCAAATATTATTAATGTAGGCATATTACCATAAGTTTAAGTTATACCATTTTGTACAAATTTACAACACTAGTATTTTCTATGAAAATATACATGTATTATACACATATTCCATCAAGCATGTGCAATGACTTTCAATTTATTATTGTAAACTATAATATAATATATTAAAATTTAATTATTGAATATAATTAATATTTTTTATTTGGGTCATGGAATATAAGTATGTTATAAGTAATAAATATAATATAACCTTATATGGTATTATATGTGAACACTATAGAAATCATTGAGTAATATTTAAAAGTTGTTTTATTCAAGGACCAATTACATTTGTAACCTAGATTATATCATATATAAGACATAGTATTAAGGTGTTGGATTTACCATTCTATTACGGCTGCTGTTATAACTGTAACGTACGTTAAATATATTTTTCTCTATATTTATACAGTGTGTTTTTATGTTTAATAGTATTGTGTTCAAACATATTATTTTTGTTTTATTTTCTACTTAAATACTAACTTCCACCAAGATATACAGGCGTATATCGCAATATTAATGTTAGCAAATTATAACTGTACAAAAATAAAACAAAATTACGACCAATGTTGTACATTTTGTAAGACAATTTAGTGCCAGATTTACTCTACATTTACACATTATGATTAAGAAATGGAAAATAAATGTTTCATATCTCATATCAACGGACTTTCCCGTATTTCTTTGTAAATACTTAAATGTATTGTAAATAATTGACCATTCACATTTGTGATAATATAGAAGCAAGCTACAGTTTTTTTTTTTTAGTCGCCGCACAGTGGTCGGAAATCCAACTTTAGACGGACAAAATTATTTTATTTACAATATGTGTTCCTAATGTTATTAAATTTAAATTTAAATTATTACAAATTTTATTTTTATTTTTACAGTAAACAGACATTATTATTTATTAAGAATTCAGAGGCCCCTTTGTTCTTAAAAATACAAACAAATCATTGTATACGATTTTGTTATCTTCATCAATAACCGAAATGTGTTATAATAACCGTTAAAAAAACAATATTTATAGGGAAATAACAGATATGCTAATCACCGGGGCTCGGAACTTATCAGTAGGTAGATTTTGTATGTATGGGGACACCTGGAAACCCGTCCTCCCGTTCTCCTCGCGACGATTAGAAATTGTCAAAGGCGGTGAAAACAACATTTGCCGGAGGCGATGGTCTAACAATTGCAGGTGTAAAAATAATTATAGGCATTATATTAATTTTTAACACAGCAAACACATAGTCCAACAAACAAGTTAAGAAAATAATACATAGGGAAAAGGGCGTAACAGGTGGGGTTCTATGGGTCTAGAGAGTATAAATACGGAGTAGAATTCAGCTTAATTTTAAATTTTCTGACAAGAAAATTTTATCAGGTCTGATAAAAACAAAAAATTAACTGTGGTAGTAATCCAACAAAAAACAAAACGTGTGACATCAATTCAATGTTAACTGAGTATAATAATATAATGATAACTATTAAAAAAACATAATATTGAAAATAAAGATTTTAGATTCTCGACAACTTAAAACTAAAAAAAAAAATAACTTTGAATACAACACCTTTTTAAAGGTTTCATGTTTATAAATCGTCAATTTTTATGTAATATGAAATTTTTTTCCTACAGACATAATCATAACCACAAAATTATATTTTTTTGGGCAACTTATACGTAATTTTTATGAATATTTTTTAAATTTAGATACAGTTAATATAAGTTGGGTAAAAATGAAATAGTCTACAGCTGTGCTGAGAATATGGCAGATTACTTGGTGCGCTTCCCCTTATTTTAACATTCTGCTGTTTTTTCAAATTATCCTAATGACATTGATACTATTATTTCCTTGTACAGGAATGATTGGATTGCTAGGAAACTGCTGATACGTAACAATTATAATGGATTGGGGAAATTTTCTAACTGACGTGGATCCTAAAATGATTGGGCGGCCCCTCGGATCTCTCATTCTGGATTACCCCAATACCTGTTTTATAGCCCCATAAATTAAAACTGACTCACCTTTGGAGATTGTGAATTCTGTGTCCTTAGCTAAGTAGGTAAATTGTTCTACTGCTTTTAGATTGGTATGAATAACACAAACGTACGAAAAATACAAATTTTAATGAACGGAATAAATCAATAAATGTGCGTTGTGCATTTTAGCGTAGATGAGACTTGACTAAGTTAGTTTTTATCTATTGGTTAACCTTTTTATACGAGTTTGAATTCATGATAGACCTACGAGAGTATCGTATAATTAGCTATTTACTTTTGGTTGGTGATAGATTATGTATTAAATAAAATGAGTGTGATTGCGGGGTACCTATTGTAACAGGCAAATAAAAAATAATTTTAAATTTTAATTATGTGATGCTTCAGAGCTAATTTAGCGAAGGTGAGTAAGATTTTAACTTACTTCACTAAACCATGATCGATAATATTGTATAAACATTTTTCACGCTCGTTCATATCTTGAAGAATCTTTGAGGCAGAGTCCAAAATAGGTGCATTTTGCAAACTAGCTTCAACAATTATAACTATATTTTTGAGAGTATCTAACTACATGCGCAGGGGTATATTATCACATTTAAGTCTTTCATCTGGCTCAGGGAGACTGTTATACAGAGAAGCAAATTGTGCATCTTGAGATTCAATAAGTTTTTTATTAGACGCTAGAATACTGGATTGGGACTCCTTAAGACCTGAGGGCGCCTACACTATGTCTTAATTGGACAGAGTGGCCATTTCAATAGGGCTTTTGTTATAAGAAGTCAATTTGACGCACAGCAAACACACCTAATAAAAAAAAATACGAGAATTATGTGATGCTTCAGAGCTAATTTAGCGAAGGTGAGAAAGATTTTACTCCACTAAACCATGATCGATAATATTGTATGAACATTTTTCTCGATCGTTCATTTCTTGAAAAATCTTTGAGGCAGAGTCCAAAGTAGGTGCATTTTGCAAACTAGCTTCCACGACTATAACTATAATTTTTAGAGTATCTTATACTTGCGCAGGGTTAAATTATTACATTTAAGATTTTTCATCTGGCTCAGGGAGACTGTTATACAGAGAAGCAAATTGTGCTTCTTGAGATTCAATAAGTTTTTTTTAAAGACGCTAGAATACTGGATTGGGACTCCTTAAGACCTGAGTGCGCCTACACTATGTCTTAATTGGACAGAGTGGCCATTTCTATAGGGCTTTTGTTATAAGAAGTCAATTTGACGCACAGCAAACACAACTAATAAAAATAATACGAGAATTATGTGATGCTTCAGAGCTAATTTAGCGAAGGTGAGAAAGATTTTACTCCACTAAACCATGATCGATAATATTGTATGAACATTTTTCACGCTCGTTCATTTCTTGAAAAATCTTTGAGGCAGAGTCCAAAGTAGGTGCATTTTGCAAACTAGCTTCCACAACTATAACTATATTTTTGAGAGTATCTAACTACTTGCGCAGGGTTAAATTATCACATTTAAGATTTTTCATCTGGCTCAGGGAGACTGTTATACAGAGAAGCAAATTGTGCATCTTGAGATTCAATAAGTTTTTTATTAGACGCTAGAATACTGGATTAGGACTCCTTAAGACCTGAGTGCGCCTACATTATGTCTTAATTGGACAGAGTGGCCATTTCAATAGGGCTTTTGTTATAAGAAGTCAATTTGGCGCACAGCAAACACAACCAATAAAAAAAATACGAGAATTATGTGATGCTTCAGAGCTAATTTAGCGAAGGTGAGAAAGATTTTACTCCACTAAACCATGATCGATAATATTGAATGAACATTTTTCTCGCTCGTTCATTTCTTGAAAAATCTTTGAGGCAGAGTCCAAAGTAGGTGCATTTTGCAAACTAGCTTCCACAACTATAACTATAATTTTTAGAGTATCTTACTACTTGCGCAGGGTTAAATTATCACATTTAAGATTTTTCATCTGGCTCAGGGAGACTGTTATACAGAGAAGCAAATTGTGCTTCTTGAGATTCAATAAGTTTTTTATTAGACGCTAGAATACTGGATTGGGACTCCTTAAGACCTGAGTGCGCCTACACTATGTCTTAATTGGACAGAGTGGCCATTTCAATAGGGCTTTTGTTATAAGAAGTCAATTTGGCGCACAGCAAACACAACCAATAAAAAAAAATACGAGAATTATGTGATGCTTCAGAGCTAATTTAGCGAAGGTGAGAAAGATTTTACTCCACTAAACCATGATCGATAATATTGAATGAACATTTTTCTCGCTCGTTCATTTCTTGAAAAATCTTTGAGGCAGAGTCCAAAGTAGGTGCATTTTGCAAACTAGCTTCCACAACTATAACTATAATTTTTAGAGTATCTAACTACTTGCGCAGGGTTAAATTATCACATTTAAGATGTTTCATCTGGCTCAGGGAGACTGTTATACAGAGAAGCAAATTGTGCTTCTTGAGATTCAATAAGTTTTTTATTAGACGCTAGAATACTGGATTAGGACTCCTTAAGACCTGAGTGCGCCTACACTATGTCTTAATTGGACAGAGTGGCCATTTCAATAGGGCTTTTGTTATAAGAAGTCAATTTGGCGCACAGCAAACACAACCAATAAAAAAAAATACGAGAATTATGTGATGCTTCAGAGCTAATTTAGCGAAGGTGAGAAAGATTTTACTCCACTAAACCATGATCGATAATATTGTATGAACATTTTTCTCGCTCGTTCATTTCTTGAAAAATCTTTGAGGCAGAGTCCAAAGTAGGTGCATTTTGCAAACTAGCTTCCACAACTAAAACTATAATTTTTAGAGTATCTAACTACTTGCGCAGGGTTAAATTATCACATTTAAGATTTTTCATCTGGCTCAGGGAGACTGTTATACAGAGAAGCAAATTGTGCATCTTGAGATTCAATAAGTTTTTTATTAGACGCTAGAATACTGGATTGGGACTCCTTAAGACCTGAGTGCGCCTACACTATGTCTTAATTGGACAGAGTGGCCATTTCAATAGGGCTTTTGTTATAAGAAGTCAATTTGGCGCACAGCAAACACAACCAATAAAAAAAAATACGAGAATTATGTGATGCTTCAGAGCTAATTTAGCGAAGGTGAGAAAGATTTTACTCCACTAAACCATGATCGATAATATTGTATGAACATTTTTCACGCTCGTTCATTTCTTGAAAATCTTTGAGGCAGAGTCCAAAGTAGGTGCATTTTGCAAACTAGCTTCCACAACTATAACTATAATTTTTAGAGTATCTAACTACTTGCGCAGGGTTAAATTATCACATTTAAGATTTTTCATCTGGCTCAGGGAGACTGTTATACAGAGAAGCAAATTGTGCTTCTTGAGATTCAATAAGTTTTTTATTAGACGCTAGAATACTGGATTGGGACTCCTTAAGACCTGAGTGCGCCTACACTATGTCTTAATTGGACAGAGTGGCCATTTCAATAGGGCTTTTGTTATAAGAAGTCAATTTGGCGCACAGCAAACACAACCAATAAAAAAAAATACGAGAATTATGTGATGCTTCAGAGCTAATTTAGCGAAGGTGAGAAAGATTTTACTCCACTAAACCATGATCGATAATATTGAATGAACATTTTTCACGCTCGTTCATTTCTTGAAAAATCTTTGAGGCAGAGTCCAAAGTAGGTGCATTTTGCAAACTACCTTCCACAACTATAACTATATTTTTAGAGTATCTAACTACTTGCGCAGGGTTAAATTATCACATTTAAGATGTTTCATCTGGCTCAGGGAGACTGTTATACAGAGAAGCAAATTGTGCATCTTGAGATTCAATAACTTTTTTATTAGACGCTAGAATACTGGATTGGGACTCCTTAAGACCTGAGTGCGCCTACATTATGTCTTAATTGGACAGAGTGGCCATTTCAATAGGGCTTTTGTTATAAGAAGTCAATTTGGCGCACAGCAAACACAACCAATAAAAAAAATACGAGAATTATGTGATGCTTCAGAGCTAATTTAGCGAAGGTGAGAAAGATTTTACTCCACTAAACCATGATCGATAATATTGAATGAACATTTTTCACGCTCGTTCATTTCTTGAAAATCTTTGAGGCAGAGTCCAAAGTAGGTGCATTTTGCAAACTAGCTTCCACAACTATAACTATAATTTTTAGAGTATCTAACTACTTGCGCAGGGTTAAATTATCACATTTAAGATTTTTCATCTGGCTCAGGGAGACTGTTATACAGAGAAGCAAATTGTGCATCTTGAGATTCAATAAGTTTTTTATTAGACGCTAGAATACTGGATTGGGACTCCTTAAGACCTGAGTGCGCCTACATTATGTCTTAATTGGACAGAGTGGCCATTTCAATAGGGCTTTTGTTATAAGAAGTCAATTTGGCGCACAGCAAACACAACCAATAAAAAAAAATACGAGAATTATGTGATGCTTCAGAGCTAATTTAGCGAAGGTGAGAAAGATTTTACTCCACTAAACCATGATCGATAATATTGAATGAACATTTTTCACGCTCGTTCATTTCTTGAAAAATCTTTGAGGCAGAGTCCAAAGTAGGTGCATTTTGCAAACTAGCTTCCACAACTATAACTATAATTTTTAGAGTATCTAACTACTTGCGCAGGGTTAAATTATCACATTTAAGATTTTTCATCTGGCTCAGGGAGACTGTTATACAGAGAAGCAAATTGTGCATCTTGAGATTCAATAAGTTTTTTATTAGACGCTAGAATACTGGATTGGGACTCCTTAAGACCTGAGTGCGCCTACACTATGTCTTAATTGGACAGAGTGGCCATTTCAATAGGGCTTTTGTTATAAGAAGTCAATTTGGCGCACAGCAAACACAACCAATAAAAAAAAATACGAGAATTATGTGATGCTTCAGAGCTAATTTAGCGAAGGTGAGAAAGATTTTACTCCACTAAACCATGATCGATAATATTGAATGAACATTTTTCACGCTCGTTCATTTCTTGAAAAATCTTTGAGGCAGAGTCCAAAGTAGGTGCATTTTGCAAACTAGCTTCCACAACTATAACTATAATTTTTAGAGTATCTAACTACTTGCGCAGGGTTAAATTATCACATTTAAGATTTTTCATCTGGCTCAGGGAGACTGTTATACAGAGAAGCAAATTGTGCTTCTTGAGATTCAATAAGTTTTTTATTAGACGCTAGAATACTGGATTAGGACTCCTTAAGACCTGAGTGCGCCTACATTATGTCTTAATTGGACAGAGTGGCCATTTCAATAGGGCTTTTGTTATAAGAAGTCAATTTGGCGCACAGCAAACACAACCAATAAAAAAAAATACGAGAATTATGTGATGCTTCAGAGCTAATTTAGCGAAGGTGAGAAAGATTTTACTCCACTAAACCATGATCGATAATATTGAATGAACATTTTTCACGCTCGTTCATTTCTTGAAAAATCTTTGAGGCAGAGTCCAAAGTAGGTGCATTTTGCAAACTAGCTTCCACAACTATAACTATAATTTTTAGAGTATCTAACTACTTGCGCAGGGTTAAATTATCACATTTAAGATTTTTCATCTGGCTCAGGGAGACTGTTATACAGAGAAGCAAATTGTGCATCTTGAGATTCAATAAGTTTTTTATTAGACGCTAGAATACTGGATTGGGACTCCTTAAGACCTGAGTGCGCCTACACTATGTCTTAATTGGACAGAGTGGCCATTTCAATAGGGCTTTTGTTATAAGAAGTCAATTTGGCGCACAGCAAACACAACCAATAAAAAAAAATACGAGAATTATGTGATGCTTCAGAGCTAATTTAGCGAAGGTGAGAAAGATTTTACTCCACTAAACCATGATCGATAATATTGTATGAACATTTTTCACGCTCGTTCATTTCTTGAAAAATCTTTGAGGCAGAGTCCAAAGTAGGTGCATTTTGCAAACTAGCTTCCACAACTATAACTATAATTTTTAGAGTATCTAACTACTTGCGCAGGGTTAAATTATCACATTTAAGATTTTTCATCTGGCTCAGGGAGACTGTTATACAGAGAAGCAAATTGTGCTTCTTGAGATTCAATAAGTTTTTTATTAGACGCTAGAATACTGGATTGGGACTCCTTAAGACCTGAGTGCGCCTACACTATGTCTTAATTGGACAGAGTGGCCATTTCAATAGGGCTTTTGTTATAAGAAGTCAATTTGGCGCACAGCAAACACAACCAATAAAAAAAAATACGAGAATTATGTGATGCTTCAGAGCTAATTTAGCGAAGGTGAGAAAGATTTTACTCCACTAAACCATGATCGATAATATTGAATGAACATTTTTCACGCTCGTTCATTTCTTGAAAAATCTTTGAGGCAGAGTCCAAAGAAGGTGCATTTTGCAAACTAGCTTCCACAACTATAACTATATTTTTAGAGTATCTAACTACTTGCGCAGGGTTAAATTATCACATTTAAGATTTTTCATCTGGCTCAGGGAGACTGTTATACAGAGAAGCAAATTGTGCATCTTGAGATTCAATAAGTTTTTTATTAGACGCTAGAATACTGGATTAGGACTCCTTAAGACCTGAGTGCGCCTACATTATGTCTTAATTGGACAGAGTGGCCATTTCAATAGGGCTTTTGTTATAAGAAGTCAATTTGGCGCACAGCAAACACAACCAATAAAAAAAATACGAGAATTATGTGATGCTTCAGAGCTAATTTAGCGAAGGTGAGAAAGATTTTACTCCACTAAACCATGATCGATAATATTGAATGAACATTTTTCACGCTCGTTCATTTCTTGAAAAATCTTTGAGGCAGAGTCCAAAGTAGGTGCATTTTGCAAACTAGCTTCCACAACTATAACTATAATTTTTAGAGTATCTAACTACTTGCGCAGGGTTAAATTATCACATTTAAGATGTTTCATCTGGCTCAGGGAGACTGTTATACAGAGAAGCAAATTGTGCATCTTGAGATTCAATAAGTTTTTTATTAGACGCTAGAATACTGGATTAGGACTCCTTAAGACCTGAGTGCGCCTACATTATGTCTTAATTGGACAGAGTGGCCATTTCAATAGGGCTTTTGTTATAAGAAGTCAATTTGGCGCACAGCAAACACAACCAATAAAAAAAAATACGAGAATTATGTGATGCTTCAGAGCTAATTTAGCGAAGGTGAGAAAGATTTTACTCCACTAAACCATGATCGATAATATTGAATGAACATTTTTCACGCTCGTTCATTTCTTGAAAAATCTTTGAGGCAGAGTCCAAAGTAGGTGCATTTTGCAAACTAGCTTCCACAACTATAACTATAATTTTTAGAGTATCTAACTACTTGCGCAGGGTTAAATTATCACATTTAAGATTTTTCATCTGGCTCAGGGAGACTGTTATACAGAGAAGCAAATTGTGCATCTTGAGATTCAATAAGTTTTTTATTAGACGCTAGAATACTGGATTAGGACTCCTTAAGACCTGAGTGCGCCTACACTATGTCTTAATTGGACAGAGTGGCCATTTCAATAGGGCTTTTGTTATAAGAAGTCAATTTGGCGCACAGCAAACACAACCAATAAAAAAAAATACGAGAATTATGTGATGCTTCAGAGCTAATTTAGCGAAGGTGAGAAAGATTTTACTCCACTAAACCATGATCGATAATATTGAATGAACATTTTTCACGCTCGTTCATTTCTTGAAAAATCTTTGAGGCAGAGTCCAAAGTAGGTGCATTTTGCAAACTAGCTTCCACAACTATAACTATAATTTTTAGAGTATCTAACTACTTGCGCAGGGTTAAATTATCACATTTAAGATTTTTCATCTGGCTCAGGGAGACTGTTATACAGAGAAGCAAATTGTGCTTCTTGAGATTCAATAAGTTTTTTATTAGACGCTAGAATACTGGATTGGGACTCCTTAAGACCTGAGTGCGCCTACACTATGTCTTAATTGGACAGAGTGGCCATTTCAATAGGGCTTTTGTTATAAGAAGTCAATTTGGCGCACAGCAAACACAACCAATAAAAAAAATACGAGAATTATGTGATGCTTCAGAGCTAATTTAGCGAAGGTGAGAAAGATTTTACTCCACTAAACCATGATCGATAATATTGAATGAACATTTTTCACGCTCGTTCATTTCTTGAAAATCTTTGAGGCAGAGTCCAAAGTAGGTGCATTTTGCAAACTAGCTTCCACAACTATAACTATATTTTTGAGAGTATCTAACTACTTGCGCAGGGTTAAATTATCACATTTAAGATTTTTCATCTGGCTCAGGGAGACTGTTATACAGAGAAGCAAATTGTGCTTCTTGAGATTCAATAAGTTTTTTATTAGACGCTAGAATACTGGATTGGGACTCCTTAAGACCTGAGTGCGCCTACACTATGTCTTAATTGGACAGAGTGGCCATTTCAATAGGGCTTTTGTTATAAGAAGTCAATTTGGCGCACAGCAAACACAACCAATAAAAAAAAATACGAGAATTATGTGATGCTTCAGAGCTAATTTAGCGAAGGTGAGAAAGATTTTACTCCACTAAACCATGATCGATAATATTGTATGAACATTTTTCACGCTCGTTCATTTCTTGAAAAATCTTTGAGGCAGAGTCCAAAGTAGGTGCATTTTGCAAACTAGCTTCCACAACTATAACTATAATTTTTAGAGTATCTAACTACTTGCGCAGGGTTAAATTATCACATTTAAGATTTTTCATCTGGCTCAGGGAGACTGTTATACAGAGAAGCAAATTGTGCTTCTTGAGATTCAATAAGTTTTTTATTAGACGCTAGAATACTGGATTGGGACTCCTTAAGACCTGAGTGCGCCTACATTATGTCTTAATTGGACAGAGTGGCCATTTCAATAGGGCTTTTGTTATAAGAAGTCAATTTGGCGCACAGCAAACACAACCAATAAAAAAAAATACGAGAATTATGTGATGCTTCAGAGCTAATTTAGCGAAGGTGAGAAAGATTTTACTCCACTAAACCATGATCGATAATATTGAATGAACATTTTTCACGCTCGTTCATTTCTTGAAAAATCTTTGAGGCAGAGTCCAAAGTAGGTGCATTTTGCAAACTAGCTTCCACAATTATAACTATAATTTTGAGAGTATCTAACTACTTGCGCAGGGTTAAATTATCACATTTAAGATTTTTCATCTGGCTCAGGGAGACTGTTATACAGAGAAGCAAATTGTGCTTCTTGAGATTCAATAAGTTTTTTATTAGACGCTAGAATACTGGATTGGGACTCCTTAAGACCTGAGTGCGCCTACACTATGTCTTAATTGGACAGAGTGGCCATTTCAATAGGGCTTTTGTTATAAGAAGTCAATTTGGCGCACAGCAAACACAACCAATAAAAAAAAATACGAGAATTATGTGATGCTTCAGAGCTAATTTAGCGAAGGTGAGAAAGATTTTACTCCACTAAACCATGATCGATAATATTGAATGAACATTTTTCACGCTCGTTCATTTCTTGAAAAATCTTTGAGGCAGAGTCCAAAGTAGGTGCATTTTGCAAACTAGCTTCCACAACTATAACTATAATTTTTAGAGTATCTAACTACTTGCGCAGGGTTAAATTATCACATTTAAGATTTTTCATCTGGCTCAGGGAGACTGTTATACAGAGAAGCAAATTGTGCTTCTTGAGATTCAATAAGTTTTTTATTAGACGCTAGAATACTGGATTGGGACTCCTTAAGACCTGAGTGCGCCTACACTATGTCTTAATTGGACAGAGTGGCCATTTCAATAGGGCTTTTGTTATAAGAAGTCAATTTGGCGCACAGCAAACACAACCAATAAAAAAAAATACGAGAATTATGTGATGCTTCAGAGCTAATTTAGCGAAGGTGAGAAAGATTTTACTCCACTAAACCATGATCGATAATATTGAATGAACATTTTTCACGCTCGTTCATTTCTTGAAAAATCTTTGAGGCAGAGTCCAAAGTAGGTGCATTTTGCAAACTAGCTTCCACAACTATAACTATAATTTTTAGAGTATCTAACTACTTGCGCAGGGTTAAATTATCACATTTAAGATTTTCATCTGGCTCAGGGAGACTGTTATACAGAGAAGCAAATTGTGCATCTTGAGATTCAATAAGTTTTTTATTAGACGCTAGAATACTGGATTAGGACTCCTTAAGACCTGAGTGCGCCTACATTATGTCTTAATTGGACAGAGTGGCCATTTCAATAGGGCTTTTGTTATAAGAAGTCAATTTGGCGCACAGCAAACACAACCAATAAAAAAAAATACGAGAATTATGTGATGCTTCAGAGCTAATTTAGCGAAGGTGAGAAAGATTTTACTCCACTAAACCATGATCGATAATATTGAATGAACATTTTTCACGCTCGTTCATTTCTTGAAAAATCTTTGAGGCAGAGTCCAAAGTAGGTGCATTTTGCAAACTAGCTTCCACAACTATAACTATAATTTTTAGAGTATCTAACTACTTGCGCAGGGTTAAATTATCACATTTAAGATTTTTCATCTGGCTCAGGGAGACTGTTATACAGAGAAGCAAATTGTGCATCTTGAGATTCAATAAGTTTTTTATTAGACGCTAGAATACTGGATTGGGACTCCTTAAGACCTGAGTGCGCCTACATTATGTCTTAATTGGACAGAGTGGCCATTTCAATAGGGCTTTTGTTATAAGAAGTCAATTTGGCGCACAGCAAACACAACCAATAAAAAAAATACGAGAATTATGTGATGCTTCAGAGCTAATTTAGCGAAGG
Source organism: Adelges cooleyi (assembly GCF_023614345.1). Lineage (NCBI taxonomy): Eukaryota > Metazoa > Arthropoda > Insecta > Hemiptera > Adelgidae > Adelges > Adelges cooleyi. Next base: position 447,592 of record NW_026096013.1, read on the forward strand.
TGAGAAAGATTTTACTCCACTAAACCATGATCGATAATATTGAATGAACATTTTTCACGCTCGTTCATTTCTTGAAAAATCTTTGAGGCAGAGTCCAAAGTAGGTGCATTTTGCAAACTAGCTTCCACAACTATAACTATAATTTTTAGAGTATCTAACTACTTGCGCAGGGTTAAATTATCACATTTAAGATTTTTCATCTGGCTCAGGGAGACTGTTATACAGAGAAGCAAATTGTGCATCTTGAGATTCAATAAGTTTTTTATTAGACGCTAGAATACTGGATTAGGACTCCTTAAGACCTGAGTGCGCCTACATTATGTCTTAATTGGACAGAGTGGCCATTTCAATAGGGCTTTTGTTATAAGAAGTCAATTTGGCGCACAGCAAACACAACCAATAAAAAAAAATACGAGAATTATGTGATGCTTCAGAGCTAATTTAGCGAAGGTGAGAAAGATTTTACTCCACTAAACCATGATCGATAATATTGAATGAACATTTTTCACGCTCGTTCATTTCTTGAAAAATCTTTGAGGCAGAGTCCAAAGTAGGTGCATTTTGCAAACTAGCTTCCACAACTATAACTATAATTTTTAGAGTATCTAACTACTTGCGCAGGGTTAAATTATCACATTTAAGATTTTTCATCTGGCTCAGGGAGACTGTTATACAGAGAAGCAAATTGTGCTTCTTGAGATTCAATAAGTTTTTTATTAGACGCTAGAATACTGGATTGGGACTCCTTAAGACCTGAGTGCGCCTACACTATGTCTTAATTGGACAGAGTGGCCATTTCAATAGGGCTTTTGTTATAAGAAGTCAATTTGGCGCACAGCAAACACAACCAATAAAAAAAAATACGAGAATTATGTGATGCTTCAGAGCTAATTTAGCGAAGGTGAGAAAGATTTTACTCCACTAAACCATGATCGATAATATTGAATGAACATTTTTCACGCTCGTTCATTTCTTGAAAAATCTTTGAGGCAGAGTCCAAAGTAGGTGCATTTTGCAAACTAGCTTCCACAACTATAACTATAATTTTTAGAGTATCTAACTACTTGCGCAGGGTTAAATTATCACATTTAAGATTTTTCATCTGGCTCAGGGAGACTGTTATACAGAGAAGCAAATTGTGCTTCTTGAGATTCAATAAGTTTTTTATTAGACGCTAGAATACTGGATTGGGACTCCTTAAGACCTGAGTGCGCCTACATTATGTCTTAATTGGACAGAGTGGCCATTTCAATAGGGCTTTTGTTATAAGAAGTCAATTTGGCGCACAGCAAACACAACCAATAAAAAAAAATACGAGAATTATGTGATGCTTCAGAGCTAATTTAGCGAAGGTGAGAAAGATTTTACTCCACTAAACCATGATCGATAATATTGAATGAACATTTTTCACGCTCGTTCATTTCTTGAAAAATCTTTGAGGCAGAGTCCAAAATAGGTGCATTTTGCAAACTAGCTTCAACAATTATAACTATAATTTTGAGAGTATCTAACTACTTGCGCAGGGTTAAATTATCACATTTAAGATTTTTCATCTGGCTCAGGGAGACTGTTATACAGAGAAGCAAATTGTGCTTCTTGAGATTCAATAAGTTTTTTATTAGACGCTAGAATACTGGATTGGGACTCCTTAAGACCTGAGTGCGCCTACACTATGTCTTAATTGGACAGAGTGGCCATTTCAATAGGGCTTTTGTTATAAGAAGTCAATTTGGCGCACAGCAAACACAACCAATAAAAAAAATACGAGAATTATGTGATGCTTCAGAGCTAATTTAGCGAAGGTGAGAAAGATTTTACTCCACTAAACCATGATCGATAATATTGAATGAACATTTTTCACGCTCGTTCATTTCTTGAAAAATCTTTGAGGCAGAGTCCAAAGTAGGTGCATTTTGCAAACTAGCTTCCACAACTATAACTATAATTTTTAGAGTATCTAACTACTTGCGCAGGGTTAAATTATCACATTTAAGATTTTTCATCTGGCTCAGGGAGACTGTTATACAGAGAAGCAAATTGTGCTTCTTGAGATTCAATAAGTTTTTTATTAGACGCTAGAATACTGGATTGGGACTCCTTAAGACCTGAGTGCGCCTACACTATGTCTTAATTGGACAGAGTGGCCATTTCAATAGGGCTTTTGTTATAAGAAGTCAATTTGGCGCACAGCAAACACAACCAATAAAAAAAAATACGAGAATTTGTGATGCTTCAGAGCTAATTTAGCGAAGGTGAGAAAGATTTTACTCCACTAAACCATGATCGATAATATTGTATGAACATTTTTCACGCTCGTTCATTTCTTGAAAAATCTTTGAGGCAGAGTCCAAAGTAGGTGCATTTTGCAAACTAGCTTCCACAACTATAACTATAATTTTTAGAGTATCTAACTACTTGCGCAGGGTTAAATTATCACATTTAAGATTTTTCATCTGGCTCAGGGAGACTGTTATACAGAGAAGCAAATTGTGCTTCTTGAGATTCAATAAGTTTTTTATTAGACGCTAGAATACTGGATTGGGACTCCTTAAGACCTGAGTGCGCCTACACTATGTCTTAATTGGACAGAGTGGCCATTTCAATAGGGCTTTTGTTATAAGAAGTCAATTTGGCGCACAGCAAACACAACCAATAAAAAAAAATACGAGAATTATGTGATGCTTCAGAGCTAATTTAGCGAAGGTGAGAAAGATTTTACTCCACTAAACCATGATCGATAATATTGAATGAACATTTTTCACGCTCGTTCATTTCTTGAAAAATCTTTGAGGCAGAGTCCAAAATAGGTGCATTTTGCAAACTAGCTTCCACAACTATAACTATAATTTTTAGAGTATCTAACTACTTGCGCAGGGTTAAATTATCACATTTAAGATTTTTCATCTGGCTCAGGGAGACTGTTATACAGAGAAGCAAATTGTGCATCTTGAGATTCAATAAGTTTTTTATTAGACGCTAGAATACTGGATTAGGACTCCTTAAGACCTGAGTGCGCCTACATTATGTCTTAATTGGACAGAGTGGCCATTTCAATAGGGCTTTTGTTATAAGAAGTCAATTTGGCGCACAGCAAACACAACCAATAAAAAAAATACGAGAATTATGTGATGCTTCAGAGCTAATTTAGCGAAGGTGAGAAAGATTTTACTCCACTAAACCATGATCGATAATATTGAATGAACATTTTTCACGCTCGTTCATTTCTTGAAAAATCTTTGAGGCAGAGTCCAAAGTAGGTGCATTTTGCAAACTAGCTTCCACAATTATAACTATAATTTTGAGAGTATCTAACTACTTGCGCAGGGTTAAATTATCACATTTAAGATTTTTCATCTGGCTCAGGGAGACTGTTATACAGAGAAGCAAATTGTGCTTCTTGAGATTCAATAAGTTTTTTATTAGACGCTAGAATACTGGATTGGGACTCCTTAAGACCTGAGTGCGCCTACACTATGTCTTAATTGGACAGAGTGGCCATTTCAATAGGGCTTTTGTTATAAGAAGTCAATTTGGCGCACAGCAAACACAACCAATAAAAAAAATACGAGAATTATGTGATGCTTCAGAGCTAATTTAGCGAAGGTGAGAAAGATTTTACTCCACTAAACCATGATCGATAATATTGAATGAACATTTTTCACGCTCGTTCATTTCTTGAAAAATCTTTGAGGCAGAGTCCAAAGTAGGTGCATTTTGCAAACTAGCTTCCACAACTATAACTATAATTTTTAGAGTATCTAACTACTTGCGCAGGGTTAAATTATCACATTTAAGATTTTTCATCTGGCTCAGGGAGACTGTTATACAGAGAAGCAAATTGTGCTTCTTGAGATTCAATAAGTTTTTTATTAGACGCTAGAATACTGGATTGGGACTCCTTAAGACCTGAGTGCGCCTACACTATGTCTTAATTGGACAGAGTGGCCATTTCAATAGGGCTTTTGTTATAAGAAGTCAATTTGGCGCACAGCAAACACAACCAATAAAAAAAAATACGAGAATTTTGTGATGCTTCAGAGCTAATTTAGCGAAGGTGAGAAAGATTTTTACTCCACTAAACCATGATCGATAATATTGTATGAACATTTTTCACGCTCGTTCATTTCTTGAAAAATCTTTGAGGCAGAGTCCAAAGTAGGTGCATTTTGCAAACTAGCTTCCACAACTATAACTATAATTTTTAGAGTATCTAACTACTTGCGCAGGGTTAAATTATCACATTTAAGATTTTTCATCTGGCTCAGGGAGACTGTTATACAGAGAAGCAAATTGTGCATCTTGAGATTCAATAACTTTTTTATTAGACGCTAGAATACTGGATTGGGACTCCTTAAGACCTGAGTGCGCCTACACTATGTCTTAATTGGACAGAGTGGCCATTTCAATAGGGCTTTTGTTATAAGAAGTCAATTTGGCGCACAGCAAACACAACCAATAAAAAAAAATACGAGAATTATGTGATGCTTCAGAGCTAATTTAGCGAAGGTGAGAAAGATTTTACTCCACTAAACCATGATCGATAATATTGAATGAACATTTTTCACGCTCGTTCATTTCTTGAAAAATCTTTGAGGCAGAGTCCAAAATAGGTGCATTTTGCAAACTAGCTTCCACAACTATAACTATAATTTTTAGAGTATCTAACTACTTGCGCAGGGTTAAATTATCACATTTAAGATTTTTCATCTGGCTCAGGGAGACTGTTATACAGAGAAGCAAATTGTGCATCTTGAGATTCAATAACTTTTTTATTAGACGCTAGAATACTGGATTAGGACTCCTTAAGACCTGAGTGCGCCTACATTATGTCTTAATTGGACAGAGTGGCCATTTCAATAGGGCTTTTGTTATAAGAAGTCAATTTGGCGCACAGCAAACACAACCAATAAAAAAAAATACGAGAATTATGTGATGCTTCAGAGCTAATTTAGCGAAGGTGAGAAAGATTTTACTCCACTAAACCATGATCGATAATATTGAATGAACATTTTTCACGCTCGTTCATTTCTTGAAAAATCTTTGAGGCAGAGTCCAAAATAGGTGCATTTTGCAAACTAGCTTCCACAACTATAACTATAATTTTTAGAGTATCTAACTACTTGCGCAGGGTTAAATTATCACATTTAAGATTTTTCATCTGGCTCAGGGAGACTGTTATACAGAGAAGCAAATTGTGCTTCTTGAGATTCAATAAGTTTTTTATTAGACGCTAGAATACTGGATTGGGACTCCTTAAGACCTGAGTGCGCCTACACTATGTCTTAATTGGACAGAGTGGCCATTTCAATAGGGCTTTTGTTATAAGAAGTCAATTGGCGCACAGCAAACACAACCAATAAAAAAAAATACGAGAATTTTGTGATGCTTCAGAGCTAATTTAGCGAAGGTGAGAAAGATTTTACTCCACTAAACCATGATCGATAATATTGTATGAACATTTTTCACGCTCGTTCATTTCTTGAAAAATCTTTGAGGCAGAGTCCAAAGTAGGTGCATTTTGCAAACTAGCTTCCACAACTATAACTATAATTTTTAGAGTATCTAACTACTTGCGCAGGGTTAAATTATCACATTTAAGATTTTTCATCTGGCTCAGGGAGACTGTTATACAGAGAAGCAAATTGTGCTTCTTGAGATTCAATAAGTTTTTTATTAGACGCTAGAATACTGGATTGGGACTCCTTAAGACCTGAGTGCGCCTACATTATGTCTTAATTGGACAGAGTGGCCATTTCAATAGGGCTTTTGTTATAAGAAGTCAATTTGGCGCACAGCAAACACAACCAATAAAAAAAAATACGAGAATTATGTGATGCTTCAGAGCTAATTTAGCGAAGGTGAGAAAGATTTTACTCCACTAAACCATGATCGATAATATTGAATGAACATTTTTCACGCTCGTTCATTTCTTGAAAAATCTTTGAGGCAGAGTCCAAAGTAGGTGCATTTTGCAAACTAGCTTCCACAACTATAACTATAATTTTTAGAGTATCTAACTACTTGCGCAGGGTTAAATTATCACATTTAAGATTTTTCATCTGGCTCAGGGAGACTGTTATACAGAGAAGCAAATTGTGCATCTTGAGATTCAATAAGTTTTTTATTAGACGCTAGAATACTGGATTAGGACTCCTTAAGACCTGAGTGCGCCTACACTATGTCTTAATTGGACAGAGTGGCCATTTCAATAGGGCTTTTGTTATAAGAAGTCAATTTGGCGCACAGCAAACACAACCAATAAAAAAAATACGAGAATTATGTGATGCTTCAGAGCTAATTTAGCGAAGGTGAGAAAGATTTTACTCCACTAAACCATGATCGATAATATTGAATGAACATTTTTCACGCTCGTTCATTTCTTGAAAAATCTTTGAGGCAGAGTCCAAAATAGGTGCATTTTGCAAACTAGCTTCCACAACTATAACTATAATTTTTAGAGTATCTAACTACTTGCGCAGGGTTAAATTATCACATTTAAGATTTTTCATCTGGCTCAGGGAGACTGTTATACAGAGAAGCAAATTGTGCTTCTTGAGATTCAATAAGTTTTTTATTAGACGCTAGAATACTGGATTGGGACTCCTTAAGACCTGAGTGCGCCTACACTATGTCTTAATTGGACAGAGTGGCCATTTCAATAGGGCTTTTGTTATAAGAAGTCAATTTGGCGCACAGCAAACACAACCAATAAAAAAAAATACGAGAATTATGTGATGCTTCAGAGCTAATTTAGCGAAGGTGAGAAAGATTTTACTCCACTAAACCATGATCGATAATATTGAATGAACATTTTTCACGCTCGTTCATTTCTTGAAAAATCTTTGAGGCAGAGTCCAAAGTAGGTGCATTTTGCAAACTAGCTTCCACAACTATAACTATATTTTTGAGAGTATCTAACTACTTGCGCAGGGTTAAATTATCACATTTAAGATTTTTCATCTGGCTCAGGGAGACTGTTATACAGAGAAGCAAATTGTGCATCTTGAGATTCAATAAGTTTTTTATTAGACGCTAGAATACTGGATTGGGACTCCTTAAGACCTGAGTGCGCCTACACTATGTCTTAATTGGACAGAGTGGCCATTTCAATAGGGCTTTTGTTATAAGAAGTCAATTTGGCGCACAGCAAACACAACCAATAAAAAAAAATACGAGAATTATGTGATGCTTCAGAGCTAATTTAGCGAAGGTGAGAAAGATTTTACTCCACTAAACCATGATCGATAATATTGAATGAACATTTTTCACGCTCGTTCATTTCTTGAAAAATCTTTGAGGCAGAGTCCAAAGTAGGTGCATTTTGCAAACTAGCTTCCACAACTATAACTATAATTTTGAGAGTATCTAACTACTTGCGCAGGGTTAAATTATCACATTTAAGATTTTTCATCTGGCTCAGGGAGACTGTTATACAGAGAAGCAAATTGTGCTTCTTGAGATTCAATAAGTTTTTTATTAGACGCTAGAATACTGGATTGGGACTCCTTAAGACCTGAGTGCGCCTACACTATGTCTTAATTGGACAGAGTGGCCATTTCAATAGGGCTTTTGTTATAAGAAGTCAATTTGGCGCACAGCAAACACAACCAATAAAAAAAAATACGAGAATTATGTGATGCTTCAGAGCTAATTTAGCGAAGGTGAGAAAGATTTTACTCCACTAAACCATGATCGATAATATTGAATGAACATTTTTCACGCTCGTTCATTTCTTGAAAAATCTTTGAGGCAGAGTCCAAAGTAGGTGCATTTTGCAAACTAGCTTCCACAACTATAACTATATTTTTGAGAGTATCTAATTACTTGCGCAGGGTTAAATTATCACATTTAAGATTTTTCATCTGGCTCAGGGAGACTGTTATACAGAGAAGCAAATTGTGCTTCTTGAGATTCAATAAGTTTTTTATTAGACGCTAGAATACTGGATTGGGACTCCTTAAGACCTGAGTGCGCCTACACTATGTCTTAATTGGACAGAGTGGCCATTTCAATAGGGCTTTTGTTATAAGAAGTCAATTTGGCGCACAGCAAACACAACCAATAAAAAAAAATACGAGAATTATGTGATGCTTCAGAGCTAATTTAGCGAAGGTGAGAAAGATTTTACTCCACTAAACCATGATCGATAATATTGAATGAACATTTTTCACGCTCGTTCATTTCTTGAAAAATCTTTGAGGCAGAGTCCAAAGTAGGTGCATTTTGCAAACTAGCTTCCACAACTATAACTATAATTTTGAGAGTATCTAACTACTTGCGCAGGGTTAAATTATCACATTTAAGATTTTTCATCTGGCTCAGGGAGACTGTTATACAGAGAAGCAAATTGTGCTTCTTGAGATTCAATAAGTTTTTTATTAGACGCTAGAATACTGGATTGGGACTCCTTAAGACCTGAGTGCGCCTACACTATGTCTTAATTGGACAGAGTGGCCATTTCAATAGGGCTTTTGTTATAAGAAGTCAATTTGGCGCACAGCAAACACAACCAATAAAAAAAAATACGAGAATTATGTGATGCTTCAGAGCTAATTTAGCGAAGGTGAGAAAGATTTTACTCCACTAAACCATGATCGATAATATTGAATGAACATTTTTCACGCTCGTTCATTTCTTGAAAAATCTTTGAGGCAGAGTCCAAAGTAGGTGCATTTTGCAAACTAGCTTCCACAACTATAACTATATTTTTGAGAGTATCTAATTACTTGCGCAGGGTTAAATTATCACATTTAAGATTTTTCATCTGGCTCAGGGAGACTGTTATACAGAGAAGCAAATTGTGCTTCTTGAGATTCAATAAGTTTTTTATTAGACGCTAGAATACTGGATTGGGACTCCTTAAGACCTGAGTGCGCCTACACTATGTCTTAATTGGACAGAGTGGCCATTTCAATAGGGCTTTTGTTATAAGAAGTCAATTTGGCGCACAGCAAACACAACCAATAAAAAAAAATACGAGAATTTTGTGATGCTTCAGAGCTAATTTAGCGAAGGTGAGAAAGATTTTACTCCACTAAACCATGATCGATAATATTGAATGAACATTTTTCACGCTCGTTCATTTCTTGAAAAATCTTTGAGGCAGAGTCCAAAGTAGGTGCATTTTGCAAACTAGCTTCCACAACTATAACTATAATTTTTAGAGTATCTAACTACTTGCGCAGGGTTAAATTATCACATTTAAGATTTTTCATCTGGCTCAGGGAGACTGTTATACAGAGAAGCAAATTGTGCATCTTGAGATTCAATAACTTTTTTATTAGACGCTAGAATACTGGATTAGGACTCCTTAAGACCTGAGTGCGCCTACATTATGTCTTAATTGGACAGAGTGGCCATTTCAATAGGGCTTTTGTTATAAGAAGTCAATTTGGCGCACAGCAAACACAACCAATAAAAAAAATACGAGAATTATGTGATGCTTCAGAGCTAATTTAGCGAAGGTGAGAAAGATTTTACTCCACTAAACCATGATCGATAATATTGAATGAACATTTTTCACGCTCGTTCATTTCTTGAAAAATCTTTGAGGCAGAGTCCAAAATAGGTGCATTTTGCAAACTAGCTTCCACAACTATAACTATAATTTTTAGAGTATCTAACTACTTGCGCAGGGTTAAATTATCACATTTAAGATTTTTCATCTGGCTCAGGGAGACTGTTATACAGAGAAGCAAATTGTGCTTCTTGAGATTCAATAAGTTTTTTATTAGACGCTAGAATACTGGATTGGGACTCCTTAAGACCTGAGTGCGCCTACACTATGTCTTAATTGGACAGAGTGGCCATTTCAATAGGGCTTTTGTTATAAGAAGTCAATTTGGCGCACAGCAAACACAACCAATAAAAAAAATACGAGAATTATGTGATGCTTCAGAGCTAATTTAGCGAAGGTGAGAAAGATTTTTACTCCACTAAACCATGATCGATAATATTGAATGAACATTTTTCACGCTCGTTCATTTCTTGAAAAATCTTTGAGGCAGAGTCCAAAGTAGGTGCATTTTGCAAACTAGCTTCCACAACTATAACTATAATTTTTAGAGTATCTAACTACTTGCGCAGGGTTAAATTATCACATTTAAGATTTTTCATCTGGCTCAGGGAGACTGTTATACAGAGAAGCAAATTGTGCATCTTGAGATTCAATAACTTTTTTATTAGACGCTAGAATACTGGATTAGGACTCCTTAAGACCTGAGTGCGCCTACATTATGTCTTAATTGGACAGAGTGGCCATTTCAATAGGGCTTTTGTTATAAGAAGTCAATTTGGCGCACAGCAAACACAACCAATAAAAAAAATACGAGAATTATGTGATGCTTCAGAGCTAATTTAGCGAAGGTGAGAAAGATTTTACTCCACTAAACCATGATCGATAATATTGAATGAACATTTTTCACGCTCGTTCATTTCTTGAAAAATCTTTGAGGCAGAGTCCAAAATAGGTGCATTTTGCAAACTAGCTTCCACAACTATAACTATAATTTTTAGAGTATCTAACTACTTGCGCAGGGTTAAATTATCACATTTAAGATTTTTCATCTGGCTCAGGGAGACTGTTATACAGAGAAGCAAATTGTGCTTCTTGAGATTCAATAAGTTTTTTATTAGACGCTAGAATACTGGATTGGGACTCCTTAAGACCTGAGTGCGCCTACACTATGTCTTAATTGGACAGAGTGGCCATTTCAATAGGGCTTTTGTTATAAGAAGTCAATTTGGCGCACAGCAAACACAACTAATAAAAAAAAATACGAGAATTTTGTGATGCTTCAGAGCTAATTTAGCGAAGGTGAGAAAGATTTTACTCCACTAAACCATGATCGATAATATTGTATGAACATTTTTCACGCTCGTTCATTTCTTGAAAAATCTTTGAGGCAGAGTCCAAAGTAGGTGCATTTTGCAAACTAGCTTCCACAACTATAACTATAATTTTGAGAGTATCTAACTACTTGCGCAGGGTTAAATTATCACATTTAAGTTTTTCATCTGGCTCAGGGAGACTGTTATACAGAGAAGCAAATTGTGCATCTTGAGATTCAATAAGTTTTTTATTAGACGCTAGAATACTGGATTAGGACTCCTTAAGACCTGAGTGCGCCTACATTATGTCTTAATTGGACAGAGTGGCCATTTCAATAGGGCTTTTGTTATAAGAAGTCAATTTGGCGCACAGCAAACACAACCAATAAAAAAAAATACGAGAATTTTGTGATGCTTCAGAGCTAATTTAGCGAAGGTGAGAAAGATTTTTACTCCACTAAACCATGATCGATAATATTGTATGAACATTTTTCACGCTCGTTCATTTCTTGAAAAATCTTTGAGGCAGAGTCCAAAGTAGGTGCATTTTGCAAACTAGCTTCCACAACTATAACTATAATTTTTAGAGTATCTAACTACTTGCGCAGGGTTAAATTATCACATTTAAGATTTTTCATCTGGCTCAGGGAGACTGTTATACAGAGAAGCAAATTGTGCATCTTGAGATTCAATAAGTTTTTTATTAGACGCTAGAATACTGGATTAGGACTCCTTAAGACCTGAGTGCGCCTACATTATGTCTTAATTGGACAGAGTGGCCATTTCAATAGGGCTTTTGTTATAAGAAGTCAATTTGGCGCACAGCAAACACAACCAATAAAAAAAATACGAGAATTATGTGATGCTTCAGAGCTAATTTAGCGAAGGTGAGAAAGATTTTACTCCACTAAACCATGATCGATAATATTGAATGAACATTTTTCACGCTCGTTCATTTCTTGAAAAATCTTTGAGGCAGAGTCCAAAATAGGTGCATTTTGCAAACTAGCTTCCACAACTATAACTATAATTTTTAGAGTATCTAACTACTTGCGCAGGGTTAAATTATCACATTTAAGATTTTTCATCTGGCTCAGGGAGACTGTTATACAGAGAAGCAAATTGTGCTTCTTGAGATTCAATAAGTTTTTTATTAGACGCTAGAATACTGGATTGGGACTCCTTAAGACCTGAGTGCGCCTACACTATGTCTTAATTGGACAGAGTGGCCATTTCAATAGGGCTTTTGTTATAAGAAGTCAATTTGGCGCACAGCAAACACAACTAATAAAAAAAAATACGAGAATTTTGTGATGCTTCAGAGCTAATTTAGCGAAGGTGAGAAAGATTTTACTCCACTAAACCATGATCGATAATATTGTATGAACATTTTTCACGCTCGTTCATTTCTTGAAAAATCTTTGAGGCAGAGTCCAAAGTAGGTGCATTTTGCAAACTAGCTTCCACAACTATAACTATAATTTTGAGAGTATCTAACTACTTGCGCAGGGTTAAATTATCACATTTAAGATTTTTCATCTGGCTCAGGGAGACTGTTATACAGAGAAGCAAATTGTGCATCTTGAGATTCAATAACTTTTTTATTAGACGCTAGAATACTGGATTAGGACTCCTTAAGACCTGAGTGCGCCTACATTATGTCTTAATTGGACAGAGTGGCCATTTCAATAGGGCTTTTGTTATAAGAAGTCAATTTGGCGCACAGCAAACACAACCAATAAAAAAAATACGAGAATTATGTGATGCTTCAGAGCTAATTTAGCGAAGGTGAGAAAGATTTTACTCCACTAAACCATGATCGATAATATTGAATGAACATTTTTCACGCTCGTTCATTTCTTGAAAAATCTTTGAGGCAGAGTCCAAAATAGGTGCATTTTGCAAACTAGCTTCCACAACTATAACTATAATTTTTAGAGTATCTAACTACTTGCGCAGGGTTAAATTATCACATTTAAGATTTTTCATCTGGCTCAGGGAGACTGTTATACAGAGAAGCAAATTGTGCTTCTTGAGATTCAATAAGTTTTTTATTAGACGCTAGAATACTGGATTGGGACTCCTTAAGACCTGAGTGCGCCTACACTATGTCTTAATTGGACAGAGTGGCCATTTCAATAGGGCTTTTGTTATAAGAAGTCAATTTGGCGCACAGCAAACACAACCAATAAAAAAAAATACGAGAATTTTGTGATGCTTCAGAGCTAATTTAGCGAAGGTGAGAAAGATTTTACTCCACTAAACCATGATCGATAATATTGTATGAACATTTTTCACGCTCGTTCATTTCTTGAAAAATCTTTGAGGCAGAGTCCAAAGTAGGTGCATTTTGCAAACTAGCTTCCACAACTATAACTATAATTTTTAGAGTATCTAACTACTTGCGCAGGGTTAAATTATCACATTTAAGATTTTTCATCTGGCTCAGGGAGACTGTTATACAGAGAAGCAAATTGTGCATCTTGAGATTCAATAACTTTTTTATTAGACGCTAGAATACTGGATTAGGACTCCTTAAGACCTGAGTGCGCCTACATTATGTCTTAATTGGACAGAGTGGCCATTTCAATAGGGCTTTTGTTATAAGAAGTCAATTTGGCGCACAGCAAACACAACCAATAAAAAAAATACGAGAATTATGTGATGCTTCAGAGCTAATTTAGCGAAGGTGAGAAAGATTTTACTCCACTAAACCATGATCGATAATATTGAATGAACATTTTTCACGCTCGTTCATTTCTTGAAAAATCTTTGAGGCAGAGTCCAAATAGGTGCATTTTGCAAACTAGCTTCCACAACTATAACTATAATTTTTAGAGTATCTAACTACTTGCGCAGGGTTAAATTATCACATTTAAGATTTTTCATCTGGCTCAGGGAGACTGTTATACAGAGAAGCAAATTGTGCTTCTTGAGATTCAATAAGTTTTTTATTAGACGCTAGAATACTGGATTGGGACTCCTTAAGACCTGAGTGCGCCTACACTATGTCTTAATTGGACAGAGTGGCCATTTCAATAGGGCTTTTGTTATAAGAAGTCAATTTGGCGCACAGCAAACACAACCAATAAAAAAAAATACGAGAATTTTGTGATGCTTCAGAGCTAATTTAGCGAAGGTGAGAAAGATTTTACTCCACTAAACCATGATCGATAATATTGTATGAACATTTTTCACGCTCGTTCATTTCTTGAAAAATCTTTGAGGCAGAGTCCAAAGTAGGTGCATTTTGCAAACTAGCTTCCACAACTATAACTATAATTTTTAGAGTATCTAACTACTTGCGCAGGGTTAAATTATCACATTTAAGATTTTTCATCTGGCTCAGGGAGACTGTTATACAGAGAAGCAAATTGTGCATCTTGAGATTCAATAACTTTTTTATTAGACGCTAGAATACTGGATTAGGACTCCTTAAGACCTGAGTGCGCCTACATTATGTCTTAATTGGACAGAGTGGCCATTTCAATAGGGCTTTTGTTATAAGAAGTCAATTTGGCGCACAGCAAACACAACCAATAAAAAAAATACGAGAATTATGTGATGCTTCAGAGCTAATTTAGCGAAGGTGAGAAAGATTTTACTCCACTAAACCATGATCGATAATATTGAATGAACATTTTTCACGCTCGTTCATTTCTTGAAAAATCTTTGAGGCAGAGTCCAAAATAGGTGCATTTTGCAAACTAGCTTCAACAATTATAACTATAATTTTGAGAGTATCTAACTACTTGCGCAGGGTTAAATTATCACATTTAAGATTTTTCATCTGGCTCAGGGAGACTGTTATACAGAGAAGCAAATTGTGCTTCTTGAGATTCAATAAGTTTTTTATTAGACGCTAGAATACTGGATTGGGACTCCTTAAGACCTGAGTGCGCCTACACTATGTCTTAATTGGACAGAGTGGCCATTTCAATAGGGCTTTTGTTATAAGAAGTCAATTTGGCGCACAGCAAACACAACCAATAAAAAAAAATACGAGAATTTTGTGATGCTTCAGAGCTAATTTAGCGAAGGTGAGAAAGATTTTACTCCACTAAACCATGATCGATAATATTGTATGAACATTTTTCACGCTCGTTCATTTCTTGAAAAATCTTTGAGGCAGAGTCCAAAGTAGGTGCATTTTGCAAACTAGCTTCCACAACTATAACTATAATTTTGAGAGTATCTAACTACTTGCGCAGGGTTAAATTATCACATTTAAGATTTTTCATCTGGCTCAGGGAGACTGTTATACAGAGAAGCAAATTGTGCTTCTTGAGATTCAATAAGTTTTTTATTAGACGCTAGAATACTGGATTGGGACTCCTTAAGACCTGAGTGCGCCTACACTATGTCTTAATTGGACAGAGTGGCCATTTCAATAGGGCTTTTGTTATAAGAAGTCAATTTGGCGCACAGCAAACACAACTAAAAAAAAAAATACGAGAATTTTGTGATGCTTCAGAGCTAATTTAGCGAAGGTGAGAAAGATTTTACTCCACTAAACCATGATCGATAATATTGAATGAACATTTTTCACGCTCGTTCATTTCTTGAAAAATCTTTGAGGCAGAGTCCAAAATAGGTGCATTTTGCAAACTAGCTTCCACAACTATAACTATAATTTTTAGAGTATCTAACTACTTGCGCAGGGTTAAATTATCACATTTAAGATTTTTCATCTGGCTCAGGGAGACTGTTATACAGAGAAGCAAATTGTGCTTCTTGAGATTCAATAAGTTTTTTATTAGACGCTAGAATACTGGATTGGGACTCCTTAAGACCTGAGTGCGCCTACACTATGTCTTAATTGGACAGAGTGGCCATTTCAATAGGGCTTTTGTTATAAGAAGTCAATTTGGCGCACAGCAAACACAACCAATAAAAAAAAATACGAGAATTTTGTGATGCTTCAGAGCTAATTTAGCGAAGGTGAGAAAGATTTTTACTCCACTAAACCATGATCGATAATATTGTATGAACATTTTTCACGCTCGTTCATTTCTTGAAAAATCTTTGAGGCAGAGTCCAAAGTAGGTGCATTTTGCAAACTAGCTTCCACAACTATAACTATAATTTTTAGAGTATCTAACTACTTGCGCAAGGTTAAATTATCACATTTAAGATTTTTCATCTGGCTCAGGGAGACTGTTATACAGAGAAGCAAATTGTGCATCTTGAGATTCAATAACTTTTTTATTAGACGCTAGAATACTGGATTAGGACTCCTTAAGACCTGAGTGCGCCTACATTATGTCTTAATTGGACAGAGTGGCCATTTCAATAGGGCTTTTGTTATAAGAAGTCAATTTGGCGCACAGCAAACACAACCAATAAAAAAAATACGAGAATTATGTGATGCTTCAGAGCTAATTTAGCGAAGGTGAGAAAGATTTTACTCCACTAAACCATGATCGATAATATTGAATGAACATTTTTCACGCTCGTTCATTTCTTGAAAAATCTTTGAGGCAGAGTCCAAAATAGGTGCATTTTGCAAACTAGCTTCCACAACTATAACTATAATTTTTAGAGTATCTAACTACTTGCGCAGGGTTAAATTATCACATTTAAGTCTTTTCATCTGGCTCAGGGAGACTGTTATACAGAGAAGCAAATTGTGCTTCTTGAGATTCAATAAGTTTTTTATTAGACGCTAGAATACTGGATTGGGACTCCTTAAGACCTGAGTGCGCCTACACTATGTCTTAATTGGACAGAGTGGCCATTTCAATAGGGCTTTTGTTATAAGAAGTCAATTTGGCGCACAGCAAACACAACCAATAAAAAAAAATACGAGAATTTTGTGATGCTTCAGAGCTAATTTAGCGAAGGTGAGAAAGATTTTACTCCACTAAACCATGATCGATAATATTGTATGAACATTTTTCACGCTCGTTCGTTTCTTGAAAAATCTTTGAGGCAGAGTCCAAAGTAGGTGCATTTTGCAAA
The DNA here is from genome assembly GCF_023614345.1 of Adelges cooleyi. Lineage (NCBI taxonomy): Eukaryota > Metazoa > Arthropoda > Insecta > Hemiptera > Adelgidae > Adelges > Adelges cooleyi. Next base: position 464,383 of record NW_026096013.1, read on the forward strand.
CTAGCTTCCACAACTATAACTATAATTTTTAGAGTATCTAACTACTTGCGCAAGGTTAAATTATCACATTTAAGATTTTTCATCTGGCTCAGGGAGACTGTTATACAGAGAAGCAAATTGTGCATCTTGAGATTCAATAACTTTTTTATTAGACGCTAGAATACTGGATTAGGACTCCTTAAGACCTGAGTGCGCCTACATTATGTCTTAATTGGACAGAGTGGCCATTTCAATAGGGCTTTTGTTATAAGAAGTCAATTTGGCGCACAGCAAACACAACCAATAAAAAAAATACGAGAATTATGTGATGCTTCAGAGCTAATTTAGCGAAGGTGAGAAAGATTTTACTCCACTAAACCATGATCGATAATATTGAATGAACATTTTTCACGCTCGTTCATTTCTTGAAAAATCTTTGAGGCAGAGTCCAAAATAGGTGCATTTTGCAAACTAGCTTCAACAACTATAACTATAATTTTGAGAGTATCTAACTACTTGCGCAGGGTTAAATTATCACATTTAAGATTTTTCATCTGGCTCAGGGAGACTGTTATACAGAGAAGCAAATTGTGCTTCTTGAGATTCAATAAGTTTTTTATTAGACGCTAGAATACTGGATTGGGACTCCTTAAGACCTGAGTGCGCCTACACTATGTCTTAATTGGACAGAGTGGCCATTTCAATAGGGCTTTTGTTATAAGAAGTCAATTTGGCGCACAGCAAACACAACTAATAAAAAAAATACGAGAATTTTGTGATGCTTCAGAGCTAATTTAGCGAAGGTGAGAAAGATTTTACTCCACTAAACCATGATCGATAATATTGTATGAACATTTTTCACGCTCGTTCATTTCTTGAAAAATCTTTGAGGCAGAGTCCAAAATAGGTGCATTTTGCAAACTAGCTTCCACAATTATAACTATAATTTTGAGAGTATCTAACTACTTGCGCAGGGTTAAATTATCACATTTAAGATTTTTCATCTGGCTCAGGGAGACTGTTATACAGAGAAGCAAATTGTGCTTCTTGAGATTCAATAAGTTTTTTATTAGACGCTAGAATACTGGATTGGGACTCCTTAAGACCTGAGTGCGCCTACACTATGTCTTAATTGGACAGAGTGGCCATTTCAATAGGGCTTTTGTTATAAGAAGTCAATTTGGCGCACAGCAAACACAACTAATAAAAAAAAATACGAGAATTTTGTGATGCTTCAGAGCTAATTTAGCGAAGGTGAGAAAGATTTTACTCCACTAAACCATGATCGATAATATTGTATGAACATTTTTCACGCTCGTTCATTTCTTGAAAAATCTTTGAGGCAGAGTCCAAAATAGGTGCATTTTGCAAACTAGCTTCCACAATTATAACTATAATTTTGAGAGTATCTAACTACTTGCGCAGGGTTAAATTATCACATTTAAGTCTTTTCATCTGGCTCAGGGAGACTGTTATACAGAGAAGCAAATTGTGCTTCTTGAGATTCAATAAGTTTTTTATTAGACGCTAGAATACTGGATTGGGACTCCTTAAGACCTGAGTGCGCCTACACTATGTCTTAATTGGACAGAGTGGCCATTTCAATAGGGCTTTTGTTATAAGAAGTCAATTTGGCGCACAGCAAACACAACCAATAAAAAAAAATACGAGAATTATGTGATGCTTCAGAGCTAATTTAGCGAAGGTGAGAAAGATTTTACTCCACTAAACCATGATCGATAATATTGAATGAACATTTTTCACGCTCGTTCATTTCTTGAAAAATCTTTGAGGCAGAGTCCAAAATAGGTGCATTTTGCAAACTAGCTTCAACAACTATAACTATAATTTTGAGAGTATCTAACTACTTGCGCAGGGTTAAATTATCACATTTAAGATTTTTCATCTGGCTCAGGGAGACTGTTATACAGAGAAGCAAATTGTGCTTCTTGAGATTCAATAAGTTTTTTATTAGACGCTAGAATACTGGATTGGGACTCCTTAAGACCTGAGTGCGCCTACACTATGTCTTAATTGGACAGAGTGGCCATTTCAATAGGGCTTTTGTTATAAGAAGTCAATTTGGCGCACAGCAAACACAACCAATAAAAAAAAATACGAGAATTATGTGATGCTTCAGAGCTAATTTAGCGAAGGTGAGAAAGATTTTACTCCACTAAACCATGATCGATAATATTGAATGAACATTTTTCACGCTCGTTCATTTCTTGAAAAATCTTTGAGGCAGAGTCCAAAATAGGTGCATTTTGCAAACTAGCTTCCACAACTATAACTATAATTTTGAGAGTATCTAACTACTTGCGCAGGGTTAAATTATCACATTTAAGTTTTTCATCTGGCTCAGGGAGACTGTTATACAGAGAAGCAAATTGTGCTTCTTGAGATTCAATAAGTTTTTTATTAGACGCTAGAATACTGGATTGGGACTCCTTAAGACCTGAGTGCGCCTACACTATGTCTTAATTGGACAGAGTGGCCATTTCAATAGGGCTTTTGTTATAAGAAGTCAATTTGGCGCACAGCAAACACAACCAATAAAAAAAAATACGAGAATTATGTGATGCTTCAGAGCTAATTTAGCGAAGGTGAGAAAGATTTTACTCCACTAAACCATGATCGATAATATTGAATGAACATTTTTCACGCTCGTTCATTTCTTGAAAAATCTTTGAGGCAGAGTCCAAAATAGGTGCATTTTGCAAACTAGCTTCCACAACTATAACTATAATTTTGAGAGTATCTAACTACTTGCGCAGGGTTAAATTATCACATTTAAGATTTTTCATCTGGCTCAGGGAGACTGTTATACAGAGAAGCAAATTGTGCTTCTTGAGATTCAATAAGTTTTTTATTAGACGCTAGAATACTGGATTGGGACTCCTTAAGACCTGAGTGCGCCTACACTATGTCTTAATTGGACAGAGTGGCCATTTCAATAGGGCTTTTGTTATAAGAAGTCAATTTGGCGCACAGCAAACACAACCAATAAAAAAAAATACGAGAATTATGTGATGCTTCAGAGCTAATTTAGCGAAGGTGAGAAAGATTTTACTCCACTAAACCATGATCGATAATATTGAATGAACATTTTTCACGCTCGTTCATTTCTTGAAAAATCTTTGAGGCAGAGTCCAAAGTAGGTGCATTTTGCAAACTAGCTTCCACAACTATAACTATAATTTTGAGAGTATCTAACTACTTGCGCAGGGTTAAATTATCACATTTAAGATTTTTCATCTGGCTCAGGGAGACTGTTATACAGAGAAGCAAATTGTGCTTCTTGAGATTCAATAAGTTTTTTATTAGACGCTAGAATACTGGATTGGGACTCCTTAAGACCTGAGTGCGCCTACACTATGTCTTAATTGGACAGAGTGGCCATTTCAATAGGGCTTTTGTTATAAGAAGTCAATTTGGCGCACAGCAAACACAACCAATAAAAAAAAATACGAGAATTATGTGATGCTTCAGAGCTAATTTAGCGAAGGTGAGAAAGATTTTACTCCACTAAACCATGATCGATAATATTGAATGAACATTTTTCACGCTCGTTCATTTCTTGAAAAATCTTTGAGGCAGAGTCCAAAGTAGGTGCATTTTGCAAACTAGCTTCCACAACTATAACTATATTTTTGAGAGTATCTAATTACTTGCGCAGGGTTAAATTATCACATTTAAGATTTTTCATCTGGCTCAGGGAGACTGTTATACAGAGAAGCAAATTGTGCTTCTTGAGATTCAATAAGTTTTTTATTAGACGCTAGAATACTGGATTGGGACTCCTTAAGACCTGAGTGCGCCTACACTATGTCTTAATTGGACAGAGTGGCCATTTCAATAGGGCTTTTGTTATAAGAAGTCAATTTGGCGCACAGCAAACACAACCAATAAAAAAAAATACGAGAATTATGTGATGCTTCAGAGCTAATTTAGCGAAGGTGAGAAAGATTTTACTCCACTAAACCATGATCGATAATATTGAATGAACATTTTTCACGCTCGTTCATTTCTTGAAAAATCTTTGAGGCAGAGTCCAAAGTAGGTGCATTTTGCAAACTAGCTTCCACAACTATAACTATATTTTTGAGAGTATCTAATTACTTGCGCAGGGTTAAATTATCACATTTAAGATTTTTCATCTGGCTCAGGGAGACTGTTATACAGAGAAGCAAATTGTGCTTCTTGAGATTCAATAAGTTTTTTATTAGACGCTAGAATACTGGATTGGGACTCCTTAAGACCTGAGTGCGCCTACACTATGTCTTAATTGGACAGAGTGGCCATTTCAATAGGGCTTTTGTTATAAGAAGTCAATTTGGCGCACAGCAAACACAACCAATAAAAAAAAATACGAGAATTTTGTGATGCTTCAGAGCTAATTTAGCGAAGGTGAGAAAGATTTTTACTCCACTAAACCATGATCGATAATATTGAATGAACATTTTTCACGCTCGTTCATTTCTTGAAAAATCTTTGAGGCAGAGTCCAAAGTAGGTGCATTTTGCAAACTAGCTTCCACAACTATAACTATAATTTTGAGAGTATCTAACTACTTGCGCAGGGTTAAATTATCACATTTAAGATTTTTTCATCTGGCTCAGGGAGACTGTTATACAGAGAAGCAAATTGTGCTTCTTGAGATTCAATAAGTTTTTTATTAGACGCTAGAATACTGGATTGGGACTCCTTAAGACCTGAGTGCGCCTACACTATGTCTTAATTGGACAGAGTGGCCATTTCAATAGGGTTTTGTTATAAGAAGTCAATTTGGCGCACAGCAAACACAACCAATAAAAAAAAATACGAGAATTATGTGATGCTTCAGAGCTAATTTAGCGAAGGTGAGAAAGATTTTACTCCACTAAACCATGATCGATAATATTGAATGAACATTTTTCACGCTCGTTCATTTCTTGAAAAATCTTTGAGGCAGAGTCCAAAGTAGGTGCATTTTGCAAACTAGCTTCCACAACTATAACTATAATTTTGAGAGTATCTAACTACTTGCGCAGGGTTAAATTATCACATTTAAGATTTTTCATCTGGCTCAGGGAGACTGTTATACAGAGAAGCAAATTGTGCTTCTTGAGATTCAATAAGTTTTTTATTAGACGCTAGAATACTGGATTGGGACTCCTTAAGACCTGAGTGCGCCTACACTATGTCTTAATTGGACAGAGTGGCCATTTCAATAGGGTTTTGTTATAAGAAGTCAATTTGGCGCACAGCAAACACAACCAATAAAAAAAAATACGAGAATTATGTGATGCTTCAGAGCTAATTTAGCGAAGGTGAGAAAGATTTTACTCCACTAAACCATGATCGATAATATTGAATGAACATTTTTCACGCTCGTTCATTTCTTGAAAAATCTTTGAGGCAGAGTCCAAAGTAGGTGCATTTTGCAAACTAGCTTCCACAACTATAACTATAATTTTTAGAGTATCTAACTACTTGCGCAGGGTTAAATTATCACATTTAAGATTTTTCATCTGGCTCAGGGAGACTGTTATACAGAGAAGCAAATTGTGCATCTTGAGATTCAATAAGTTTTTTATTAGACGCTAGAATACTGGATTAGGACTCCTTAAGACCTGAGTGCGCCTACACTATGTCTTAATTGGACAGAGTGGCCATTTCAATAGGGCTTTTGTTATAAGAAGTCAATTTGGCGCACAGCAAACACAACCAATAAAAAAAAATACGAGAATTATGTGATGCTTCAGAGCTAATTTAGCGAAGGTGAGAAAGATTTTCACTCCACTAAACCATGATCGATAATATTGAATGAACATTTTTCACGCTCGTTCGTTTCTTGAAAAATCTTTGAGGCAGAGTCCAAAGTAGGTGCATTTTGCAAACTAGCTTCCACAACTATAACTATAATTTTTAGAATATCTAACTACTTGCGCAAGGTTAAATTATCACATTTAAGATTTTTCATCTGGCTCAGGGAGACTGTTATACAGAGAAGCAAATTGTGCATCTTGAGATTCAATAAGTTTTTTATTAGACGCTAGAATACTGGATTGGGACTCCTTAAGACCTGAGTGCGCCTACACTATGTCTTAATTGGACAGAGTGGCCATTTCAATAGGGTTTTGTTATAAGAAGTCAATTTGGCGCACAGCAAACACAACCAATAAAAAAAAATACGAGAATTAAGTGATGCTTCAGAGCTAATTTAGCGAAGGTGAGAAAGATTTTACTCCACTAAACCATGATCGATAATATTGAATGAACATTTTTCACGCTCGTTCATTTCTTGAAAAATCTTTGAGGCAGAGTCCAAAGTAGGTGCATTTTGCAAACTAGCTTCCACAACTATAACTATAATTTTTAGAGTATCTAACTACTTGCGCAGGGTTAAATTATTACATTTAAGATTTTTCATCTGGCTCAGGGAGACTGTTATACAGAGAAGCAAATTGTGCTTCTTGAGATTCAATAAGTTTTTTATTAGACGCTAGAATACTGGATTGGGACTCCTTAAGACCTGAGTGCGCCTACACTATGTCTTAATTGGACAGAGTGGCCATTTCAATAGGGCTTTTGTTATAAGAAGTCAATTTGGCGCACAGCAAACACAACCAATAAAAAAAAATACGAGAATTTTGTGATGCTTCAGAGCTAATTTAGCGAAGGTGAGAAAGATTTTTACTCCACTAAACCATGATCGATAATATTGAATGAACATTTTTCACGCTCGTTCATTTCTTGAAAAATCTTTGAGGCAGAGTCCAAAGTAGGTGCATTTTGCAAACTAGCTTCCACAACTATAACTATAATTTTGAGAGTATCTAACTACTTGCGCAGGGTTAAATTATCACATTTAAGATTTTTCATCTGGCTCAGGGAGACTGTTATACAGAGAAGCAAATTGTGCTTCTTGAGATTCAATAAGTTTTTTATTAGACGCTAGAATACTGGATTGGGACTCCTTAAGACCTGAGTGCGCCTACACTATGTCTTAATTGGACAGAGTGGCCATTTCAATAGGGTTTTGTTATAAGAAGTCAATTTGGCGCACAGCAAACACAACCAATAAAAAAAAATACGAGAATTATGTGATGCTTCAGAGCTAATTTAGCGAAGGTGAGAAAGATTTTACTCCACTAAACCATGATCGATAATATTGAATGAACATTTTTCACGCTCGTTCATTTCTTGAAAAATCTTTGAGGCAGAGTCCAAAGTAGGTGCATTTTGCAAACTAGCTTCCACAACTATAACTATAATTTTTAGAGTATCTAACTACTTGCGCAAGGTTAAATTATCACATTTAAGATTTTTCATCTGGCTCAGGGAGACTGTTATACAGAGAAGCAAATTGTGCATCTTGAGATTCAATATGTTTTTTATTAGACGCTAGAATACTGGATTAGGACTCCTTAAGACCTGAGTGCGCCTACACTATGTCTTAATTGGACAGAGTGGCCATTTCAATAGGGCTTTTGTTATAAGAAGTCAATTTGGCGCACAGCAAACACAACCAATAAAAAAAAATACGAGAATTATGTGATGCTTCAGAGCTAATTTAGCGAAGGTGAGAAAGATTTTCACTCCACTAAACCATGATCGATAATATTGAATGAACATTTTTCACGCTCGTTCGTTTCTTGAAAAATCTTTGAGGCAGAGTCCAAAGTAGGTGCATTTTGCAAACTAGCTTCCACAACTATAACTATAATTTTTAGAGTATCTAACTACTTGCGCAGGGTTAAATTATTACATTTAAGATTTTTCATCTGGCTCAGGGAGACTGTTATACAGAGAAGCAAATTGTGCTTCTTGAGATTCAATAAGTTTTTTATTAGACGCTAGAATACTGGATTGGGACTCCTTAAGACCTGAGTGCGCCTACACTATGTCTTAATTGGACAGAGTGGCCATTTCAATAGGGTTTTGTTATAAGAAGTCAATTTGGCGCACAGCAAACACAACCAATAAAAAAAAATACGAGAATTAAGTGATGCTTCAGAGCTAATTTAGCGAAGGTGAGAAAGATTTTACTCCACTAAACCATGATCGATAATATTGAATGAACATTTTTCACGCTCGTTCATTTCTTGAAAAATCTTTGAGGCAGAGTCCAAAGTAGGTGCATTTTGCAAACTAGCTTCCACAACTATAACTATATTTTTGAGAGTATCTAATTACTTGCGCAGGGTTAAATTATCACATTTAAGATTTTTCATCTGGCTCAGGGAGACTGTTATACAGAGAAGCAAATTGTGCTTCTTGAGATTCAATAAGTTTTTTATTAGACGCTAGAATACTGGATTGGGACTCCTTAAGACCTGAGTGCGCCTACACTATGTCTTAATTGGACAGAGTGGCCATTTCAATAGGGCTTTTGTTATAAGAAGTCAATTTGGCGCACAGCAAACACAACCAATAAAAAAAAATACGAGAATTTTGTGATGCTTCAGAGCTAATTTAGCGAAGGTGAGAAAGATTTTACTCCACTAAACCATGATCGATAATATTGAATGAACATTTTTCACGCTCGTTCATTTCTTGAAAAATCTTTGAGGCAGAGTCCAAAGTAGGTGCATTTTGCAAACTAGCTTCCACAACTATAACTATAATTTTGAGAGTATCTAACTACTTGCGCAGGGTTAAATTATCACATTTAAGATTTTTCATCTGGCTCAGGGAGACTGTTATACAGAGAAGCAAATTGTGCTTCTTGAGATTCAATAAGTTTTTTATTAGACGCTAGAATACTGGATTGGGACTCCTTAAGACCTGAGTGCGCCTACACTATGTCTTAATTGGACAGAGTGGCCATTTCAATAGGCTTTTGTTATAAGAAGTCAATTTGGCGCACAGCAAACACAACCAATAAAAAAAAATACGAGAATTTTGTGATGCTTCAGAGCTAATTTAGCGAAGGTGAGAAAGATTTTCACTCCACTAAACCATGATCGATAATATTGAATGAACATTTTTCACGCTCGTTCGTTTCTTGAAAAATCTTTGAGGCAGAGTCCAAAGTAGGTGCATTTTGCAAACTAGCTTCCACAACTATAACTATAATTTTTAGAGTATCTAACTACTTGCGCAGGGTTAAATTATCACATTTAAGATTTTTCATCTGGCTCAGGGAGACTGTTATACAGAGAAGCAAATTGTGCATCTTGAGATTCAATAAGTTTTTTATTAGACGCTAGAATACTGGATTAGGACTCCTTAAGACCTGAGTGCGCCTACACTATGTCTTAATTGGACAGAGTGGCCATTTCAATAGGGCTTTTGTTATAAGAAGTCAATTTGGCGCACAGCAAACACAACCAATAAAAAAAAATACGAGAATTATGTGATGCTTCAGAGCTAATTTAGCGAAGGTGAGAAAGATTTTACTCCACTAAACCATGATCGATAATATTGAATGAACATTTTTCACGCTCGTTCGTTTCTTGAAAAATCTTTGAGGCAGAGTCCAAAGTAGGTGCATTTTGCAAACTAGCTTCCACAACTATAACTATAATTTTTAGAGTATCTAACTACTTGCGCAGGGTTAAATTATTACATTTAAGATTTTTCATCTGGCTCAGGGAGACTGTTATACAGAGAAGCAAATTGTGCTTCTTGAGATTCAAAAGTTTTTTATTAGACGCTAGAATACTGGATTGGGACTCCTTAAGACCTGAGTGCGCCTACACTATGTCTTAATTGGACAGAGTGGCCATTTCAATAGGGCTTTTGTTATAAGAAGTCAATTTGGCGCACAGCAAACACAACCAATAAAAAAAAATACGAGAATTTTGTGATGCTTCAGAGCTAATTTAGCGAAGGTGAGAAAGATTTTTACTCCACTAAACCATGATCGATAATATTGAATGAACATTTTTCACGCTCGTTCATTTCTTGAAAAATCTTTGAGGCAGAGTCCAAAGTAGGTGCATTTTGCAAACTAGCTTCCACAACTATAACTATAATTTTGAGAGTATCTAACTACTTGCGCAGGGTTAAATTATCACATTTAAGATTTTTCATCTGGCTCAGGGAGACTGTTATACAGAGAAGCAAATTGTGCTTCTTGAGATTCAATAAGTTTTTTATTAGACGCTAGAATACTGGATTGGGACTCCTTAAGACCTGAGTGCGCCTACACTATGTCTTAATTGGACAGAGTGGCCATTTCAATAGGGTTTTGTTATAGAAGTCAATTTGGCGCACAGCAAACACAACCAATAAAAAAAAATACGAGAATTTTGTGATGCTTCAGAGCTAATTTAGCGAAGGTGAGAAAGATTTTTACTCCACTAAACCATGATCGATAATATTGTATGAACATTTTTCCGCTCGTTCATTTCTTGAATCTTTGAGACAGAGTCCAAAGAAGGTGCATTTTGCAAACTAGCTTCCACAACTAAAACTATATTTTTGAGAGTATCTAATTACTTGCGCAGGGTTAAATTATCACATTTAAGATGTTTCATCTGGCTCAGGGAGACTGTTATACAGAGAAGCAAATTGTGCTTCTTGAGATTCAATAAGTTTTTTATTAGACGCTAGAATACTGGATTGGGACTCCTTAAGACCTGAGTGCGCCTACACTATGTCTTAATTGGACAGAGTGGCCATTTCAATAGGCTTTTGTTATAAGAAGTCAATTTGGCGCACAGCAAACACAACCAATAAAAAAAAATACGAGAATTTTGTGATGCTTCAGAGCTAATTTAGCGAAGGTGAGAAAGATTTTTACTCCACTAAACCATGATCGATAATATTGAATGAACATTTTTCACGCTCGTTCATTTCTTGAAAAATCTTTGAGGCAGAGTCCAAATTAGGTGCATTTTGCAAACTAGCTTCCACAACTATAACTATAATTTTGAGAGTATCTAACTACTTGCGCAGGGTTAAATTATCACATTTAAGATTTTTCATCTGGCTCAGGGAGACTGTTATACAGAGAAGCAAATTGTGCTTCTTGAGATTCAATAAGTTTTTTATTAGACGCTAGAATACTGGATTGGGACTCCTTAAGACCTGAGTGCGCCTACACTATGTCTTAATTGGACAGAGTGGCCATTTCAATAGGGCTTTTGTTATAAGAAGTCAATTTGGCGCACAGCAAACACAACCAATAAAAAAAAATACGAGAATTTTGTGATGCTTCAGAGCTAATTTAGCGAAGGTGAGAAAGATTTTACTCCACTAAACCATGATCGATAATATTGAATGAACATTTTTCACGCTCGTTCATTTCTTGAAAAATCTTTGAGGCAGAGTCCAAAGTAGGTGCATTTTGCAAACTAGCTTCCACAACTATAACTATCATTTTTAGAGTATCTAACTACTTGCGCAGGGTTAAATTATCACATTTAAGATTTTTCATCTGGCTCAGGGAGACTGTTATACAGAGAAGCAAATTGTGCTTCTTGAGATTCTAAAAGTTTTTTATTAGACGCTAGAATACTGGATTGGGACTCCTTAAGACCTGAGTGCGCCTACACTATGTCTTAATTGGACAGAGTGGCCATTTCAATAGGGCTTTTGTTATAAGAAGTCAATTTGGCGCACAGCAAACACAACCAATAAAAAAAAATACGAGAATTATGTGATGCTTCAGAGCTAATTTAGCGAAGGTGAGAAAGATTTTACTCCACTAAACCATGATCGATAATATTGAATGAACATTTTTCACGCTCGTTCATTTCTTGAAAAATCTTTGAGGCAGAGTCCAAAGTAGGTGCATTTTGCAAACTAGCTTCCACAACTATAACTATATTTTTGAGAGTATCTAACTACTTGCGCAGGGTTAAATTATCACATTTAAGTCTTTTCATCTGGCTCAGGGAGACTGTTATACAGAGAAGCAAATTGTGCTTCTTGAGATTCAATAAGTTTTTTATTAGACGCTAGAATACTGGATTGGGACTCCTTAAGACCTGAGTGCGCCTACACTATGTCTTAATTGGACAGAGTGGCCATTTCAATAGGGCTTTTGTTATAAGAAGTCAATTTGGCGCACAGCAAACACAACCAATAAAAAAAAATACGAGAATTAAGTGATGCTTCAGAGCTAATTTAGCGAAGGTGAGAAAGATTTTTACTCCACTAAACCATGATCGAAAATATTCAATGAACATTTTTCACGCTCGTTCGTTTCTTGAAAAATCTTTGAGGCAGAGTCCAAAGTAGGTGCATTTTGCAAACTAGCTTCCACAACTATAACTATAATTTTTAGAATATCTAACTACTTGCGCAAGGTTAAATTATCACATTTAAGATTTTTCATCTGGCTCAGGGAGACTGTTATACAGAGAAGCAAATTGTGCATCTTGAGATTCAATAACTTTTTTATTAGACGCTAGAATACTGGATTAGGACTCCTTAAGACCTGAGTGCGCCTACATTATGTCTTAATTGGACAGAGTGGCCATTTCAATAGGGCTTTTGTTATAAGAAGTCAATTTGGCGCACAGCAAACACAACCAATAAAAAAAAATACGAGAATTAAGTGATGCTTCAGAGCTAATTTAGCGAAGGTGAGAAAGATTTTACTCCACTAAACCATGATCGATAATATTGAATGAACATTTTTCACGCTCGTTCATTTCTTGAAAAATCTTTGAGGCAAAGTCCAAAATAGGTGCATTTTGCAAACTAGCTTCAATAATTATAACTATAATTTTGAGAGTATCTAACTACTTGCGCAGGGTGAAATTATCACATTTAAGATGTTTCATCTGGCTCAGGGAGACTGTTATACAGAGAAGCAAATTGTGCTTCTTGAGATTCAATAAGTTTTTTATTAGACGCTAGAATACTGGATTGGGACTCCTTAAGACTTGAGTGCGCTTACACTATGTCTTAATTGGACAGAGTGGCCATTTCAATAGGGCTTTTGTTATAAGAAGTCAATTTGGCGCACAGCAAACACAACCAATAAAAAAAAATACGAGAATTTTGTGATGCTTCAGAGCTAATTTAGCGAAGGTGAGAAAGATTTTACTCCACTAAACCATGATCGATAATATTGAATGAACATTTTTCACGCTCGTTCATTTCTTGAAAAATCTTTGAGGCAGAGTCCAAAGTAGGTGCATTTTGCAAACTAGCTTCCACAACTATAACTATCATTTTTAGAGTATCTAACTACTTGCGCAGGGTTAAATTATCACATTTAAGATTTTTTATCTGGCTCAGGGAGACTGTTATACAGAGAAGCAAATTGTGCTTCTTGAGATTCTAAAAGTTTTTTATTAGACGCTAGAATACTGGATTGGGACTCCTTAAGACCTGAGTGTGCCTACACTATGTCTTAATTGGACAGAGTGGCCATTTCAATAGGGTTTTGTTATAAGAAGTCGTTTTGGCGCACAGCAAACGCAACCAATAAAAAAAAATACGAGAATTATGTGATGCTTCAGAGCTAATTTAGCGAAGGTGAGAAAGATTTTACTCCACTAAACCATGATCAAAAATATTCAATGAACATTTTTCACGCTCGTTCATTTCTTGAAAAATCTTTGAGGCAGAGTCCAAATTAGGTGCATTTTGCAAACTACCTTCCACAACTAAAACTATATTTTTGAGAGTATTTAATTACTTGCGCAGGGTTAAATTATCACATTTAAGATGTTTCATCTGGCTCAGGGAGACTGTTATACAGAGAAGCAAATTGTGCTTCTTGAGATTCAATAAGTTTTTTATTAGACGCTAGAATACTGGATTGGGACTCCTTAAGACCTGAGTGCGCCTACACTATGTCTTACTTGGACAGAGTGGCCATTTCAATAGGGCTTTTGTTATAAGAAGTCAATTTGGCGCACAGCAAACACAACCAATAAAAAAAAATACGAGAATTATGTGATGCTTCAGAGCTAATTTAGCGAAGGTGAGAAAGATTTTACTCCACTAAACCATGATCGATAATATTGAATGAACATTTTTCACGCTCGTTCATTTCTTGAAAAATCTTTGAGGCAGAGTCCAAAGTAGGTGCATTTTGCAAACTAGCTTCCACAACTATAACTATATTTTTGAGAGTATCTAACTACTTGCGCAGGGTTAAATTATCACATTTAAGTCTTTTCATCTGGCTCAGGGAGACTGTTATACAGAGAAGGAAATTGTGCTTCTTGAGATTCAATAAGTTTTTTATTAGACGCTAGAATACTGGATTGGGACTCCTTAAGACCTGAGTGCGCCTACACTATGTCTTAATTGGACAGAGTGGCCATTTCAATAGGGCTTTTGTTATAAGAAGTCAATTTGGCGCACAGCAAACACAACCAATAAAAAAAAATACGAGAATTAAGTGATGCTTCAGAGCTAATTTAGCGAAGGTGAGAAAGATTTTTACTCCACTAAACCATGATCAAAAATATTCAATGAACATTTTTCACGCTCGTTCGTTTCTTGAAAAATCTTTGAGGCAGAGTCCAAAGTAGGTGCATTTTGCAAACTAGCTTCCACAACTATAACTATAATTTTTAGAATATCTAACTACTTGCGCAAGGTTAAATTATCACATTTAAGATTTTTCATCTGGCTCAGGGAGACTGTTATACAGAGAAGCAAATTGTGCATCTTGAGATTCAATAACTTTTTTATTAGACGCTAGAATACTGGATTAGGACTCCTTAAGACCTGAGTGCGCCTACATTATGTCTTAATTGGACAGAGTGGCCATTTCAATAGGGCTTTTGTTATAAGAAGTCAATTTGGCGCACAGCAAACACAACCAATAAAAAAAAATACGAGAATTAAGTGATGCTTCAGAGCTAATTTAGCGAAGGTGAGAAAGATTTTACTCCACTAAACCATGATCGATAATATTGAATGAACATTTTTCACGCTCGTTCATTTCTTGAAAAATCTTTGAGGCAAAGTCCAAAATAGGTGCATTTTGCAAACTAGCTTCAATAATTATAACTATAATTTTGAGAGTATCTAACTACTTGCGCAGGGTGAAATTATCACATTTAAGATGTTTCATCTGGCTCAGGGAGACTGTTATACAGAGAAGCAAATTGTGCTTCTTGAGATTCAATAAGTTTTTTATTAGACGCTAGAATACTGGATTGGGACTCCTTAAGACTTGAGTGCGCTTACACTATGTCTTAATTGGACAGAGTGGCCATTTCAATAGGGCTTTTGTTATAAGAAGTCAATTTGGCGCACAGCAAACACAACCAATAAAAAAAAATACGAGAATTTTGTGATGCTTCAGAGCTAATTTAGCGAAGGTGAGAAAGATTTTACTCCACTAAACCATGATCGATAATATTGAATGAACATTTTTCACGCTCGTTCATTTCTTGAAAAATCTTTGAGGCAGAGTCCAAAGTAGGTGCATTTTGCAAACTAGCTTCCACAACTATAACTATCATTTTTAGAGTATCTAACTACTTGCGCAGGGTTAAATTATCACATTTAAGATTTTTTATCTGGCTCAGGGAGACTGTTATACAGAGAAGCAAATTGTGCTTCTTAAGATTCTAAAAGTTTTTTATTAGACGCTAGAATACTGGATTGGGACTCCTTAAGACCTGAGTGTGCCTACACTATGTCTTAATTGGACAGAGTGGCCATTTCAATAGGGTTTTGTTATAAGAAGTCGTTTTGGCGCACAGCAAACGCAACCAATAAAAAAAAATACGAGAATTATGTGATGCTTCAGAGCTAATTTAGCGAAGGTGAGAAAGATTTTACTCCACTAAACCATGATCAAAAATATTCAATGAACATTTTTCACGCTCGTTCATTTCTTGAAAAATCTTTGAGGCAGAGTCCAAATTAGGTGCATTTTGCAAACTACCTTCCACAACTAAAACTATATTTTTGAGAGT
The DNA here is from genome assembly GCF_023614345.1 of Adelges cooleyi. NCBI lineage: Eukaryota > Metazoa > Arthropoda > Insecta > Hemiptera > Adelgidae > Adelges > Adelges cooleyi. The sequence continues at coordinate 480,195 of NW_026096013.1, forward strand.
ATTTAATTACTTGCGCAGGGTTAAATTATCACATTTAAGATGTTTCATCTGGCTCAGGGAGACTGTTATACAGAGAAGCAAATTGTGCTTCTTGAGATTCAATAAGTTTTTTATTAGACGCTAGAATACTGGATTGGGACTCCTTAAGACTTGAGTGCGCCTACACTATGTCTTAATTGGACAGAGTGGCCATTTCAATAGGGCTTTTGTTATAAGAAGTCAATTTGGCGCACAGCAAACACAACCAATAAAAAAAAATACGAGAATTTTGTGATGCTACAGAGCTAATTTAGCGAAGGTGAGAAAGATATTTACTCAACTAAACCATGGTCGATAATATTGAATGAACATTTTTCACGCTCGTTCGTTTCTTGAAAAATCTTTGAGGCAGAGTCCAAAGTAGGTGCATTTTGCAAACTACCTTCCACAACTATAACTATAATTTTTAGAGTATCTAACTACTTGCGCAGGGTTAAATTATCACATTTAAGATTTTTCATCTGGCTCAGGGAGACTGTTATACAGAGAAGCAAATTGTGCATCTTGAGATTCAATATGTTTTTTATTAGACGGTAGAATACTGGATTAGGACTCCTTAAGACCTGAGTGCGCCTACACTATGTCTTAATTGGACAGAGTGGCCATTTCTATAGGGCTTTTGTTATAAGAAGTCAATTTGGCGCACAGCAAACACAACTAATAAAAAAAAATACGAGAATTTTGTGATGCTTCAGAGCTAATTTAGCGAAGGTGAGAAAGATTTTTACTCCACTAAACCATGATCGATAATATTGTATGAACATTTTTCCCAATCGTTCAATTCTTGAATCTTTGAGACAGAGTCTTATTAAATATTATTTAATGATACATCGACACTTCTACAATCATGTAGGTATAAAATAAGTACATAATCAATCTAAGTCAAGGAAAATTCATAGCCCTTTATAGTTTGGTGGCATCTATTTTAGCCACCATCTACAGGACTTAATTATTAAACAAGTCAAATTCCCTATGAATTGTTTTAGGCGAGATATTATGAAAACACTAAAATATTAGCTAAAAACTTGATTTGTTTATTAGCCACTTTTTTTTAGAGCCACCTTAGTTACATGAAAATGCTCTTTCATGGTTGCTGACTCGGCTGCAAAATGTTTTTTTTATCGGATCACCGCTCGTCAGTCTTTCTTTGTTTCATACCGGTGGTCGGAATTAACCATATTGTTCCACTTGGCAAATGGTGGTCGCCAAATTGGAGTTTTCTCTGGTTTATACTTGTACTTAGTGGCGTTGGACGATCCAACTGACGACTGCTGCTGTCTGCTTTGTACGCACGTAATCTTTTTTCGGCTTAAGGTTACGGCAACTGGTTTTGGGTCCGACGGCTGATGAATTTGTTGTATGGATTTCTGGCTCGAGGTATTAGTCAGAGGCTTCATTTTGACAGTCGACTCCAAGTGGTATTTTGTCAAATGGTGCGAAACGACCACCGGGTCTGAAGGTTTTGATCTCGAGAAAAACGATAAGATCTGCGACCACCAGGATTTGGGTTCCGTGTTCGGAGGCGGCGGAAGGCAGTTGGTCAAATCTTTTGCATAGCTAATTTGCTTCCGTTTGAATGGCCAATACGTTCTCCTCGGACATTTCTTGACCACACAAGGCGGACACCCCGAGGCATTATAAGGTTTCGGTGTCCACTGCCAATCCATGCTGTTTGATGGACGGCTCCTCAAACTCATCGACCGCATGGATACCCTCTGAAGTAGAAATCATTGACATCTTTTAAAAAAAAAATTGGCCATGACCTCCGCTGCACGGAAGTACATAGGAACATGGATATGCCTTAATATACAAATATAGGACTCAGGTACTTTTTGATACTTTCTAATATCGAATGTTTTATCTCACTTCCAGCATTCGGCTTGACCATCTCACAGCATCCAGCTGGGCCATATATTTACTTTAATCTCTTATCTCTAATCTTCCCCCCTTCATTACTATTTGGAGGGATAACATAATTCAAATTAATTTAAAGTTCATTACAAATGTTTATTCATCTCTAAACAGCTTACTATGATATTTAGAGATAAATAAACATCAAAGTTCTTCCAATTTTTAACATAAACGATTTTGGTTTGGGGTAGGACATTATTTTTTATTCTGTTATCACTAAATATTTAATCAACATGAAAAGAGATTATTTATAAAGGAACAGCGATAAGATATATTGATAAAAGATTAGTAACAACGAATATCACTGTAAGAAGATAAGTGAAAAGAGATAATTGAATTTTTTAATAACTTTCCAGTCATGGTGAAAAATTGGGCGATTTTAGTATGATTGATTATACTAAAACCATATACTAAAACTATAGGCTGTGCTATATTTAAATGCTAATCCAGACTGGCTATAACGGTCATCAATCAAGACATTAATAACTATTTATAGTAGGCATATGAAACATATAATAATATTATCAAGTGCTAAATGAAAACATGCTTACATACCTTATATAATGTGTGACAACTCTGTTTCATCATATTTTTAGCTTCGATGCGATATTTTTTTGATGATAGTAGTTATAAGTAAATTTATCGTGTAAGAAAATTTTAAAATGAGTTTATGGTGTACTATTTAATTGACAAATGTTCACTAGCGACCGTATCATATAGTAACATTTTTTATAATTAGCCACGTTTATAAATAAGTTCTTTATAATCGTGTAAAATAGCTTATTAGGTAAAATATTAAGAATAACATTATAATTTACTAACACAAAAAAAAACTCATCATTGTAATAATAGCAGTAGTAGATACTTGTGTAACATCCAATGATTATCTCGCTGTTAAAACCGTAGGACAAACTCAGCAACTTTTACTAATATTCCAAAATTTCCTGAAACTTTAGATATTTTAATTGCACCTTTTTAGCTCAATGTGTACATTTTTGTCTTTGTTTAAAAAAAAAAGCGATAAGTTTCCGGGACAGTTATACATTTTCTACTTTAATTCAGTATGATTTTTGGATAATAAAAAAAAACCTAGAAACTATAAATGTATAATCAATAAAATTCGAAAATTAACTAAAACCTTTTACTTGATTAATCTTAAAATGGTTAAAATTATGATACTTTTATTGAGTAAAAATAGTATTTTGATATTTTTAAGTCATAACAAATTTAAAATAAAAAACAGCAAACATTATAAAAATTCAGTTTTATACAAAAACAATCTCTTTGATCACCATTTTAATGGCAAACAATTAGTGTATTGTATTTACAAATTTAGATTACAATTTAATACATTTATAATTCTTAACAGTTTTCTTGTGCTTAATTATAAACATTTCCTGAGATCTGCGTGAAAAGCAAAATCACACTAAAATATAAATAACTAATAAATATCAGAAATATTTATCGTTGTCGTAAAATAATTAAATAAATAAATTGGAAACAATAAAAATTGACATGAAATCATATTTATGCAAAAAAATTGTTATAAAAGAGTAACAACAATTATGAGTTTATAAAAAACCCGAGCAAAAACAAATTCTGCAATAAACCGATTCGAGTGCTTGTCTTATAACTCATGTTTCATTTCTACAAGGACCGTCAAACTTTTCCACAACGAACAAAGAGTTCTACAAACCATATGATAGAGGATAAGATAATATTTAAAAAGGTTTGTTAAAATTCGAATACAACAGTGGCCGATTCTATGGTTGTAGCAGCAGTGGTTCATCTACAGGTGAAGAGGGTAATATGAAGTTGTCACTTCAACGTAATAGGTACATATTAACTAATTGACTTTGTAAGACGTTCATCCCTGATCGAACAAAAACTCAATTGTTTTTTATGAAATATTTTCGTATTCGAAAAATTTGTACAAATAAGAAAAATTACAACAACTGCAAAAAACACAAAACCTATTAAATACACAAAACATATTTCAAAACGGTAAACGTCGTGTAGACTTTGTCAAGAATTAAAAACGCCCTAATCTAACCGAGGGCCTCTAAAACATTTAAGACGTGACAAATAAATAGAAAAACAATGTGCACGTGTATTCTTTAAATAATTCGAAAAAAAATGTTTTTTTACTTAACGCAAAATATCAAGATTACTCATATAGCAAATTTATCGTTTTAAAAAAAGAAAGCAACAAATATTATACTGTTTACAAATATTATAAAAGCCGTACCACATTATCTGATTTGAATAAACAGGTGCAAAATATTTAAAACTACATGGTATATATGATGCATGTCTTAGGGTGTTCAAAGATAATCGCAACGATAACAGACAACGGTAGTAATTTTGTCAAGGCATTTAAGATGTTTGTTGTTAAATTATCTCACTTTGATAACTCTGAAGATATACCTGATAGCATAGATTTGTTTGATGATACAATAGAAAACGATGTTGAACAAGAAGATGAATATGTGTGTGATTCGTTAGAATCTACTGATGATACTGAGTGTAGCTCTTCTATGTCAAGGCTACCTCGGAATTTACGATGTTGCGCACATACGTCATACATAGAGTCTTGTTGCAACAACTGATTTGTTTAAAACAATTAAATCTTCACATCGACTCAATGATATTCATAAGTCAGTTATGAAAAAGTGTTCCCTATTATGGAATGCTTTTGGTAGACCAAAATCTGCAGAGGTAATTTATTATTGTTATTAAGCTTGACGCGGTCGCATCGCGACTCCGGTGGTGGGCGAGTGCTAATCACACTCGCCACCGCCGGATGGCGCCCGCGCCCGCTTCCCCTCTAGTCGTCCGACAGGCCGCGCTCGCCGCACGGACGGGTTGGCTGCAGCCGCCGCCGCTGCCGAACCGGACACTTCCGTTCCGATGGACATACGGGATATATCTTATTTTCTTTAACCATATTTTTTACAATAAAGATCAACCGTGATAAGTTAAACCTGCGTAACCTTAATTTCGAACCCAGTATTCCCTATTCCTTACCTCAACTACATCATTGGCGCAGTCGGTATCTCAGACTTAAAGGGACTTAAGGTAAGTGCAAATTTTAATATTATTTTTTTTAAAAATTAATTTTTTTTTTAATTTGGCACTCCCTTTAAAGTCTAACGAACTTAGCTTAGCTGGACCTTAAGTTTAGTCTAGGCTCCCACCGTAAGAGAGTTTTTTCTCGAAAAAGTTACGATTTTGGGGTATTTTAACGCGAAAAAGCGAAAAATTAATAGGGTTTCTGTATAGAGTGTACCCGAGCGTGGTTTGTGCTAAAAATAAATATTAGGCAAAACCACAAACCCGCTGACCAGCCGCTCTAATCTGCCGATAATATTTCATTCGGCTAATTGGCTTACGTTGTATCATATCAACATGTCAGGTAAGGCATTGTTGGACTTGACAATAGCCGAGTTAAAAGGCGAGTTGGCGGCGCGGGGTTTAGGCACCGAGGGGACAAAACCCGATCTGGTGTTGCGACTGGAGGCATCCCTCAACGAGGAGGAGGGGGTCGACCCGATGACCATGCAGTTCTATATGACGGACCCGTCATCCCCCCCACTCCAACAGTTTAACATCCCTTCGGTAATAAATGGCCAACCGGAGTCTAACCCGGAGGTACAGGCCGAAGAGGAGGTACCGCCCTCCCGGGCCGACCTAGAATCCGAATCGGAGTGGTCGCTTACCCGGGACCTGTACATGCGTCTATGTGAGGTCATAGACGAGTACATGGGCCGGACCGAAGCGTTGGAAGCTTCGGTGTCGGCCGAGCGGGTCCGGACCGAAGAACTGGAGACCACGGTGACACTCCAGCGGGAGTGTATCGTGCGGCTCGAAGGGAAGCTTGACCAGGCCCGGTCACAGCTCAACGCTCTCGAGGAATCCAGCCGGAAACAGGAGGGAGGAATCGGTAGCACAAACCGAGGTACCATCCCGAACTTACCTCCTCCACGGTCAACTACGGAGGTTTGGACCGGACGAGTCCCGACAAGGCCCGGACAAAATGGCCTAGGGAGTGTCCTGGACAATATGGTCCGAAGAGGTCAAACTTCGATACCGGACCCCTTACCTCCACTTCAGACCTCCATAACGATCTCCGGTACAAATTACCGGCCTTCGGTGGAAAACACCTGGACAACAAAATCTTCCGGTCAGAACCAAATTTTGTCCCGTGAAAGCGCCCATTTCATGGGGGCAAAATCTGTGGGGTATGATTTCTCCGGAGAATTTTTCAATTCCTTAGGTAGAAATCAGGTGCAGATCACTTTCCCCGGACAAAATGACCGTGAAGACGGGTTAAACGAAGGCCAGATCCATCCAAACTTGGAGTCCACGGGTATTTTCGGAGGCCGAACGGAAGAAAGGACCAGGGAGTCGAGAAGGGATAGACATGTCACTTTCCAGGAGACATCCCTTATCTCCCACGAGAGCCTGCAGTTGGCGAGATCTTCCTTGCCAGAGTTTTCCGGAAAAAGGCAAGAAGATCCGGTTGCCTTTATAACTGAGGCTGAAGCGGTCCTTGAGGGAGCAGGCATTCCTCACCACCGATGGGTAATAAGAGTGTTGTCGCCACAGCTTAAGGCGGAAGCCGGAAACTGGTGGGGCACACTACGGGCGTTGAACCCCGGTTGGACGGAATTCCGGCAAGAATTCCTCCGGCGGTTCGACAACGACACGACCCGGACCCAGATAAGGAGCGACTTCCACGGAGCCCAGCAAGGCTCACGGCAATCCCTTGGGGAGTTTGTGATGTGGAAGTACCAGCTCGCTCGACGCCTCGAAAAATCCGAAAAAGCCGGAAAACGCGGGGTCATTGTGCCGGGAGTGTAATCGCCCCGGACACTGGCGAGCGAATTGCCCGGAGCGGTCAAAGGCCAAGTCGGGAAACGGGCAGAGTTCCGGTCGTTTCACGGGAAATTGACCGGACAAAAGACAACTAATTCCCCGAAAACCCGAAGGCGCAAACCCGTCTACAGCATGTCCGACCAGGACTCGCACGTTGTACCGGGTAAGCACCGAAGAAACCGATTTGCGGCCTTAACATCCGAAGAAGTGGAGTTTCCATGGAAGAATGTAACCGAAGAGGGAAGAGTTTCGGACACACAGGGGTGTAGCATCTATCCTGACCAAGGAAAACAAGGAGCCCATCCTAAGAACAGTATGCCGAACAAATTCCCGGAAGATCCGAAGCAAGACCAATTAACAACTCAGTTGTTACCAGTCTCGAAGCTTATTTCGACCACACTTCCGACGGAGTCAACTCTTCCGAGGATAAGTCGGACAAGAGCTAAATCCGAGACAGACTCACTGTACGACATACAGTTGAGGGCTGCGGATTTATGGTCCGATGAAGAAAATCTCACTGCAAAAAGCTTAACTTCCGATAACAAGTCCGACCAGGACGAACAAGTCGTACGGCAGTTTCCGCTTGACGGAGTGAGTAGAAAAACTTCACCCACTGCCAAAAGTCTTAATCAACGTTGCAAGTCTGACCAAGACACACAGTCTGCATTGATTATGAAGGCTAATGGACGGGTGAAGTTTCCGCAAAACGGAGTAAAGGGCCATAATACGGGTAAACATAAATTCGGGGCCATAATGGACCGAAGTAACCCGAAAAAGATCTCCCTATATGAAATACGTAAGTGGCAGGCCGAAGATCGCGTTATATCCGAGTGTATTCGGAAATTGCAAAGCGATATCCCAGTATTTCGTCGCCTACACGAGTATTATCACATGCAAGATGGTATACTCCTAAAAGGCCCGGAGACTATGTAATCGTAGTACCGTCCGTAATGGCTGATAATCTTTTGAGGAGATATCACGACCATGAAACGTCCGGATTTCCGAGTTGGAAAGAAACGTACAGAGCACTCTGTAAACGTTTCTATTGGCCCAAAATACGGGAGTCGGTCCGTCGATACGTTGCAAGGTGTGACACATGTTCATGTGCCAACCCCTTCAACCGTAAAACGGAAGAATCCCACAAGGGAGTGACGCAAAGTACCCGACATCTAAGCCTCACCGGGAAACACCAAATGAGAACTCGATTTCTCACCAAACGACCGGGGAAACTCGAAAGTTTCAACGAAAAACATCCGGTGTCTGGAGATGTCAGCCGAACGTCCGGTGAAAACCTCGATCTTTCCGGTGGGGGAGAGAACTCTTTCGGTAAATTCGGGGTGTTACCCAGTAAAAAGGGAGTGCTCCCAAAAACCCGAAAGCGCAAACCCGGTAACAACAAGTCCGACCAGGACTCGCACGTTGTACCGGAGAGGCGCCAAAGGATGACAAACCCGAATAAAACATTCATGGACAGAATGCGGGTAATGAGTTTGGCCGGTTCCGTACACAGCTACAGCCATAGCAGACCTAGAAGTCCCAGCCATAGGACCTCTGGCCAGAACCGTAACCAGCCCAGCAGCCAACGACCCCACAGACATGACCACGATAGCCGCCACTTTCGTCGTCTTCATCATCATCGACCCCGTCAGCCAGAGGGACACGCCGCCGTCAGGCCACGTCCATCCCGACCAGCGACCGCCACCCTTCACCGTCGTCCCCACCAGCCAGCACAGTACAGGCTGATCCACCAGGAGCAGCAGCGGCCCAATTACTGGCACAGCGTACGTGACAGCATGGGACGGTCCCGGCCCCAACCCGAAGCCCACGGATCCGGACGGTCATTACCCCGTCTAACGCTGGCTCAGACGCCGTCCGCCCCAACCACGCCTGTCCAGCAATCCACGTTGGCCCAGATGTCGCCTGCGCCGATGACTGCCGTCCAGCACCAACCATTGGCCCAGACGTCATCCATGACACCCACTCGCCGCGGCACGGACTCGGTCACGCCAACCACGCCCGGCCAGCAGCCACCGTCAGCCCAGCCATCGCCTGCACCGAGGTCATGGAGGTCACGCCGGCCATCAACGGGTTCCTGGAGGCTACCCCGCTAGTCCTTCCGGATTGAAGCCCGACCTGTCGAACTGGGGGGGGAGTATGACGCGGTCGCATCGCGACTCCGGTGGTGGGCGAGTGCTAATCACACTCGCCACCGCCGGATGGCGCCCGCGCCCGCTTCCCCTCTAGTCGTCCGACAGGCCGCGCTCGCCGCACGGACGGGTTGGCTGCAGCCGCCGCCGCTGCCGAACCGGACACTTCCGTTCCGATGGACATACGGGATATATCTTATTTTCTTTAACCGTATTTTTTACAATAAAGATCAACCGTGATAAGTTAAACCTGCGTAACCTTAATTTCGAACCCAGTATTCCCTATTCCTTACCTCAACTACATCAAGCTAGTTGTTTGTTAAATAATTTTAAAAACAATTTTATGTTTATAGATCATCTTACGAGTCTTGGGTCATAATTTGTTGAGACCAGGAGATACTCGATGGAACTTATTATACGATGCTCTAAAACAAATAGTAAGAAATAAGGAAAAAACGGCATGCTATTTGAAGCATTTGATTTAAAAAATGGTACAATAAAAGATTCGGAATATATATATATTGAAGAACATTTAACTTGTGTCGGGCCTATAGCAGAAACGCTGGATATCCTGCAGGGTGAAAAAAATATGTTTTTAAAGTTTATTTGAATAACTTTTACTCGAATAATGTGTTTATCTAGATGATTATTTAGATAACGTTTTATTCGAATGATGCACAACTCTGAATATGGGACCACGACTCAGCTAGTGAAGAATAAAACATACACATACTAAATGCACACATTTTACATTATTACTTACTATTTATTTTTACTTTTATCACAACAATCTTCATCTAGTAACTAAATTCTTATAGGTCTATTGTATTTTTATCTCTTTTCTATTTTCTACACCTTGTTCATATCATACTTGTAAAAACAAATGATAAAACATTCAGACTTGCAGTAAATATAAAACAACGTGTTTTTTATTCTTTATTCTATGATATTGAGTTTCTTCAAATCTGGGGCTAATGTATTTTGTCAAATCATTTTGATGATGACAACAACCAACTTTTGAAGCTATTCCATTAAGAACTACTAAATCCATCACTAAAATGTAATAAATGAAATGAGAGAATACCTTTGATATGTATTAGCAAAAATTTAAGTACATCTAATTAAGAAATAGATTTTTTTCTGCATTGATTTTACTAACCAAAATCCATAATATTTTTATTCATCTGATTATTATTCAATAAATTTAAAATAGTTAATTCTAAACTGTACACCAATTCCATCAAAGAATCAGTTAGTACAAATAAGTGACCTTCACTTCTGAGTTTAATGATGTTTTCATTTTCCGAATAACTATTTTTATCGTGTGAAACTATTGAATCAAAGCAAGTTGTACATGTTCGTGCTAAAGAATGCTTCTTTGCGTTTCATGCAACATAAAAAACGAAGTAAGTAAACGCACTTGAGTCAATATTTAACTTATATTTATTTTCACTGTATAAATGGTCACTTAAAACCGCAGTCACCACAGTCTAATAAACTGTCTAGTTTGATCTCTAAGTCTGCCTTTTTTACCATAGCCATTTTAACATTCATTTTTTGAAAATGCTGTGGGTATAAATGGTCTTTGGTCAGCTTATAACATAGTTTAATATGTTTTGATTCGTCATATTCGACAAGAGATTTCCAATGATCAAATTGTACTAAACCATCTGGTGTTTGCTAATACAGTTGTTTTTGAATCGCAAGAGCGATGCCGTTACTCGAATGAGATTTGTCCATTGTGAACACTTATCCAATAAACAGGGTAACTGAGGTTGTGTGATCAAAACTATCTTCACTGCTCGGACTTCTGGTATTTCAGCATGATTAATGTTTTATACTTGTATCACAATTATTCGAAAAGATAAAGTACCATTTAATTATTTTTAAAAAGAAATTACTTTTATTTTAATACAAGCATTACACATAACAACTCTGTTATCAAGTACTGTTTTTATTGATAGGCTAATCTTGAACAGTGTTACCACATATCACATCTCCCCTTTTAACTTTTTTTTTTTTTACATATAACAAGTAATTGCTACACAACTAACATATTATAGAACAAATTACATTGAAAAATAATTGTATATACAAAAGAATATAGCATAATTAAAATATTATACAATATATTTAATAACTATATTTTTCAACATTTTTACTATTCTACCAGACCTAGTTTTATTGAAGTTTTCTTTACTTATCTTCACTTTCTCATCATTCCCTTCCTTACCCATATCTGTTTTTTCTTCTTCCTCCTTGTTAATTTCTGATTTCCCAAGATGTTTGTATTCTCTTATTGTTTTATCATTTTCCTTATCAAAATCATTATATTCTTTAACTTTCTTTATGAAGTATGAATTCCTTCTTAGTAATTTTCCTTTATCATCTTTTACCATGTATGATCTGGGGAATTTTGTTTTTTCTACTATTATTCTTTTAGACCACTTCTTAGTGAACTTGTCTTGCAGTAGCACCTTACTTCCTGGTAAAAACTCATTCGTCTCCTTTCCAGCATTTTTTTTATACAATTTTATCTGTTTATCTCTTAATTTTTTTAACTCATTAGTACAGTCAACTGTTTTTGGTATAAATATATCCTTATTAAAATTATTTACTAACGTTCTTAATTCCCTACTCTGCAATAATTGTGCTGGTGAATATGGTAAATTAGCCACAGGTGTATTTCTATAATGTAGTAAATAAGAATCCAAATCACCATTCTCTTCATTTTTTTTATTTAACATTTTTTTAACTATACCCACTGCTTTTTCTGCCAATCCATTTGACCTAGGAAAGTTAGGGCTAGAATTAACAATATTTATTCCCCATTCCCTGGCAAAACATTTAAACTCATAACTCCCAAAAGGATTATTATCAGCTACTAATATTTCCGGAATTCCAAATCTACTAGAAACTTTTTTAATTATTTCAGAGGTATTTTTAAATTTTAATTTATTCACTTCAATCCAACTTGAGTAATAATCAACAATCACTATATAACTTCTATTTTTAAACTCTGCAATATCCATACTTATTTTCTGAAATGGAATACTTGAGAAATAATGTTTAATAATAGGTTCTTTTACTCTTATACTCTTATCCGGTTTTTCTACGACAATTATATTACTTTGCCACTCACTCGGTTGTTCACACTTTTCAATTACTCTCAATTTACACATTGCCTCTTATGTTTCCTTCAGATTATCTGTAATTTTAAAAGGTACTCTTCTCGGTGGAAACGATTTAGGTATTGCCTTGTCTTCTAATTTAATTGTTATGCATTCAGGAAAACTGCCTAATCCTGTAAACACATCTATATTATTTTTAACAAACATTTTAGTATTTTCAACATCATTCTTAATTTCATTTATTTTTAACATACTATAATTCATTCTTGTGCAATCTTTTAATCCTAATATAGGTAAATCGTTATAATCAATTATTTGAAAGTCAGTTTCAATTTTAGTATTTTAATTTTTACAGACACTCACTTTTCCTAAGGATCTAATTTCAAAACCTCCAAATGATTTAATTATTAATAAACTCTTTTCTAATTTTCTAATAATTTCTTTAAAATATTTATAAGGCATTACATTCAGTTGTGCACCTGTATCCAATTTTACTAACATTTCCTTATTTTCCACTGTAACTTGGTCTGTCCACATCCCTGCTTTAGCTATTTCTACTGAATCTAACGACAAATATGTAATTTCTTTTCCATTTTCTATATTTAATTCATTTACTTGTTCATTATTCACTTTTTTATTTCTAAATTTTACAGCAAAATGATTTATTTTTGAACATATATTACATCTTTTACCATATGCTGGACATTCTTTAAAACCATGTGTCCTACCACATTTATTACACTTAAATTGAGTACTACCTGTATCCTGGGATTTCTGAAAATTCTGTGATTGTATGCTTCCTGGTGTCGGCTTGATTTTTCTTGTTGATGCCATTTTCCCATAGTTTTCCTTGTTGAAAATTTTCTTTCCTGTTCCACAACGTCTACTCTTTTCTCGTTTTCTTGAATAATCAGTTCAATTAATTGACAGTGTTTCACTACATTTTCCAACGGTAGGTCTTCTCTTAGGAGTCTTGCTTAAAGATCCTTGTCACGTATTCCGAGTACAATTTGTGTTCGTAGCAGTGCCTCTTCTGTGTCTTTGAAAGAACATGATTTAATTAGTTCTCTCAAATCTGTATAGTACTTATCAAATGTCTGATTTTCACTTTGTTTTCTTGTGAAAAATTTGTAATGTTCCATTACTTAATTTTTTCTAAGTACACAGTACTCTTCTAGACTTTTAAAAATTGCACTAACCGTTATTTCTTCTAATTTAAACGTGTTATACAATTTAAGTCCGCCTGCTCCTATTAAATTTAACAATCTTGCTACTTGAACTTTTTAATCCTTCTCATATGTCTCATTTGCTGTAAAATATAGTTCTACTTCTTGTTTGAACTGTTTGTAATTTTCATGAAGATTACCCGTTAACTTCAAATATGACGGCTTGTTATACTCCATGATCTTTATCCTTTTTGATCTTAGTTTTCGTAATTATTACGATTATGATTGTATTTATTATAAGTTCAACGACTGCGGCATGTTTTATAATTGTATCACAATTATTGTAAAAGATAAAGTACCATTTAATTATTTAAAAAAAAAAAAAACTTTTATTTTAAAACATAGCATTACACATGAATTACATATAAGAACTCTGTTATCAAGTACTGTTTTTATTGATAGGCTAATCTTGAACAGTGTTACCACATATCACAATTAATATCTTGGAACGGCCATGAATCTTGTGAAGACCGAATCCAATTTGGCCCATGCCACCACAAAGAACGATTGCTCAATTCATCTGCTGCGAATCCTCTTGAAATTAAATCCGCTGGGTTGTCCTGTGTTGGCTCATGTTTTCATTGACTTGGTTGCGACACTTTTCGAATTTGCATTACTCGATTGGACACATATGATTTAAGTGGTAGCTCTGTTTTATCTATGATAAAACTATAGCCGAATCTGTCCAAAGCACTATGTCCTCCTCTCCAATACACAACTGGAGGTGTCTATACTCTTCGAGTATCTCACTTAACATCTCGATCAGTAGAACTGCCGCACATAATTCTAGTCGGTATGGTAGTAAGTCGAATGGGCGCCACCCTTGATGTGGAGGTGTATAATATTGACGTCCAGTCATTTGAATTACATATTTTTGACCGTATATACAAACATGCCCCATGCGCGTGTTGTGACGCATCGCAGAACCCGTGTACACTGATGGCACTGCTTTTCAAACCAACCAATACCCTTCGTGGAATAGACAGATGTTCAATGTCTCGAAGACTACAATAAAACTTAGTCCACCGCGTTTGATTGTCTGACGAAACTACTGTGTCCCAATCGATTTTCAAGGCCCAAAGTTGTTTTTAATTTATTTATTTATTTTACACCTGACGGTAATTTACAAGAAAATACATACATGTTAGTAAAAAATAAAGATAACAATTAAATTAAAATTATTAATAATAGTATACAGTTAAAAATAGTGAGACGCATGCAAATGAAAGTAAAAATAAACATAGTATCAAAATAAAACATTCTGTGGGCCGAGTCTAAGATTTAATTTATACTTCACTAGGACTAAAAGTTTAGGAGACTGGGGTCCGAGTTAATTATATTCATGGTTCTTTGGATAGGGTCATTACATAAATAGCTTGTTTTCTGAGTGCTGATTTCGAAAACCTGTTTATTACGGGACCCAATTCTAGGTACATGGAATGTGACTCTATTAAGTAAACGGCTAGCATCGATCTTACCATGAATAGGATAGCCCTGATGTAGTTTGACGCGACACTAGGAAGGGTCGGCGTCTCGTTAATGGGCGGAATGGGCGCGACGAGATAACGATCGGCGTTCCGCGAGAAGGTGAAAACGGTGGATGATGATAAAAAAAATAAATAAATAAAAAGTCGGTGTGTTTAAAATAAGGAGGCAGGGCCCATTTATTTAAACACTAAGCAAAGAAACAAAAGAACAAAATTAGGTATTAAACCGCAATGTGACGCTCGGGTCGTACAAGATCGGCGGTGGCAGCTGGGTGCGTTCGCGTTGACGACGGGGAGCGGAGAGAGCGAACGATCGGGAAGCTTAGTAGCGGCCGGCCGCGGCCGTTTTCCCCGGTGTGCACTTTGCACTCTCCAACTGGACGGTGGGAGAGTAAGTTCACAACTGAGTGTCGCACAATGTGTCGACGGGTGACAGAAGAGGTACAGCGCGGGCCCAACCTGTGTGATAGGTTGAGGAGGCCGCGTCAAGTTGTTGTCGACGCATCGAATACCACCCTGGTTTTAGTGGACAAACTGTCTTCTTTTACCACAGCATGATGAGGCAAATAATAAGTGTACTCCGCTTCAGAAGGGTTAGTTATTAGTTCCATATGTCCCATGTCAATATACTTCTGCATGAACCGTTGGTACTCCGCTGCTAAACCCGGATTTCTAACTAACCGTTGCTTAATGGCTAGAAGTCTTCTCTTCGCCATTCCTCTGGACAGTCCAAGTGCAGTAGGGTTTTGTTTAAATGGCAATCGAACTTCAAAACGCCCGTCGAGTTTACAAGTTTCTTGAAAATAGCGCTCGGCTTCAATTTCTTCTGCCTTCTGGGTAGCTGCCTTTGAGCTGAACAAGGATAGAGCTGCTGCATGATTGATATAAGAGTCACTACAAGGGTTGTCTACCACAGCTAAATGTGTGATAGGAGTTTTCCCAATGATTATCCAGCCAAGTTTTGTATTGCAGGCCCAAGAACGATTTGACACTGCTACTGATTGCCCACAAAACAATTCATAGAACACATCGGCTCCTAGCAATAGATCTTCTGTTTAAGATCGATCCAAATAAAGATCAGCTAACCTGCCCTTAATGTGTGTTGGCAAAGAAATTTTATTGAGTGCTATTGTTTGTGTTGGCAATGGCCCGGTTATTATTGGTAAAACATACATTTCGACCGTGAAAGTAAAATCACCAAACCTTGACGGACTCGATTTGTTTGCTGTTGTGATGGTTCTCCCAATACCGGCAATGACATGTATTCTGAGATACTGGCAATTGCAATCGTCGTCTGCATTGTTCAGTCATAAAAATCAGCTGTGACCCGGAGTCCAACACCGCTCTGCATAGGTGAGGTGTGTTATCTGTGCCCAGAATTTAACAACTGCCGTCTGCGAAGTTCAATAACAGACGGAGTCTTTGCACTAGGTGTATCAAATAATGACCTTATGTGTGATTGAATAATTAAAGAACTGTTTTCATATCTTTCCACCAAGGATTCATACGCTTGCTCGTAGTTGTCTGTTGTGGGTATGTTTTTGACCACCTCCATTGCTGCTCTGGACAAACATAATTTTAAATAATGAAACTTTTGGACATCAGCTAATTTTTTATTATTATGAAACATGGCCTCAAATGAATCTTTAAATTCCGACCAATCTTGCCAGTTACCGTCGAACTTCGACATTGACACTGGTCGTAACTTCATCGACTCTGTGGAAACACTAACACTGCTATTGGCCGCCTCTGATGGTTGTCTTTTGTGTTTGTGCAATAATTCTAATAGTGCGGCCCTTGTACCACACACTAACTCCATGAACTCTGACCGTACTATTGCTCGAGCGTTTGTTTCAATATCTTCTTCATCTAACGTTTCCACCTCGTCATACGCCTCTATATATTGTTTCAACATCACCGGTATTTGATCAAGTCTTATTTGAATTTGAGAGTGTGTGTTTGTGTTCACATTGAACGCTTCTGAACATCTTTTGAAAGCCTTGATATCGGCAACACATGTGGCTCTCTTTCTATTTGCTAGTCGATAGGCTCTACTTTCTACTACCGAGGTTGTAGAATTAGTCATTATGACTCGTTCAACAAAAATTCAAAACCAACCAAGAGAAATACTGAGCACAGAACACTAAAACGAGACACTAAATTTGTTTTTAAAATTTAACATTAATCAAATTTGTAATTATTATATTATTTAAATGAGAGAAAAACATAAATAAAATAATAAATACCAAGGTAAAACTATGTTGATAATGCGAAAAAATTATCACAACTTGAACTCTGTTCAAAAACACTAAACTATAATTATACACAACAAACAAAGAAGATGTAATGGACTGCCAAAACTATAGAGGTATATCCTTACTTAACACATCGTATAAGGTTCTCACTAACATAATTTGAAATAGACTAAAACCACCGTATGTTAAAGAGATAGTAGGAGAATACCAAGCAGGTTTTACAGCTGGAAAATCCACGACTGACCAAATACATGTTATCAAACAAATAACCGAAAAGAGTCATGAATTTGATAAAGATGTGTACCTGTTATTTATGGATTTCAAACAAGCCTATGACTCGATAGCTAGAAGTACGCTATGGAACGTAATGGTCCATTTTGGAATACCAGCTAAAGTCGTTAGGATGGTGAAAGCATATATATTTATAGATAACCGTATCCTATTCTCCGTAAATGTAGTTATGAAACTTTTTACACGATTCAGTAACAGCTAAAAATTCCTTTTCGATTTGAGCCTAAGACTTCTCGGTATCAGTTAAAGAACGAGAAAAATATATTAATATTTTTATGTTGCATAAGACAACAACCTATTACCTCCTGTGACGCATCACACTGGATCTCTAAAGGAAACTTGGGGTCATATGTATTTACTACTGTGACTTCTGCAATAAGATTCTTAATATTATTAAAAGAGTCATCATGAACCCCATCCCAATCCCAAACCACATCTTACTTTAACAGCTCTTTTAGGGAACTTGAAATTTCTGCTAAATTAGGAATAAACTCTCTAACATATTTTATGATTCCCAATATTATCTGCAATTCTTTTTTATTATTTGGTTTTTTCAAATGAATGTTTGACTCTATTCGATCTTTGTCTGGCCTAATCCCTTCCTGATTGAAAAGAAAACCAATATATTTTACCTCTTTGACACATAACTGCAACTTATTCACATTAAATTTAATGTTTAAAATAAAGTTATTGAGCGGGCAAGATTATTGTCTTGCCCGCTCAATAACTTTATCTAATATTATGGCATGCTCATCCTTAGTTTGAGCACAAACAAGCAAATCTTCAAAGTACAACACAACCCCTTTGATATCACCAAAATATTTATGCATTAGTTTTTGAAAAATTTCAGGAGTTGATGACACTCCAAATACTAATCTTTTAAATTTATAAATACCAAATGGTGTACTAAAACAAAACAACTTACTAGATGCATCATCTAAGATAATATGATAAAAACCACTTTAACATCTAAGACACTGAAAATGTATTTATTTGTTAGCTCTTTTTTAATCTCCTCTAACGATGGTATTTGATATACCTCTCTTACAATATATTTATTTAGCTCAGAGGGATCTAGACATATACGCAAAGTTTTGTCTTGTTTCTCAACTACTACTAGATTACTTACCCACTCACAAGGCTCATTTACTTCTGTTATGATATTCTGGCCAACTAATTCATTTAATGTTTCTCTCAATTTATCTTTTATAGCATAAGGTACACTTCTTGCAGGGCATATTTTAGGTATAGCTTCTTTACTCAATTTAATGGCTACCTGGTCTGGAAACGAACCCATTCCGGTAAAAACATCAATATTTTTATTTATGAATCTTTCCTTTTCCTTTTCCACCAAAAATTCTAATTTACTAACGTTTCCAATGTATTTTAACTTTCTACTGTCGGCCAATCCTAATATCGGTTTAGTTGGTGTGTCAACTACTACAAACTCAGTGTTTACTTTAATTTTATTGTTAGCCAAATTTACAATTACTTTACCAACAGGCTTAATAATAAAACCTCCAAATGCCTCAATTTTTAAAATAATATAGTAATGAATAAATACCATTAATGTTTTAATTTAATATTATAAATAAAATAACTTAAAATTTAAAAGTAATCTCCGTTTTTTTTTTAAACATGTATTTAGCCAAGTGCCCACCATAAAATTCTTTTTTACGTTTATACGATGGTAAGGAACTTTTTGCATGTCACCAAGTATGAGTTGGTATAGAGTCACTAAAAAGATTCAGAAATGTTTTTTTATTTATTTATTATTCAAATAAGATATATACAATGTGTAAAATAAGCACATAAGATAAGTGTAGAAAGAAATTACATGAATAAAGTTTTTAAAGAAGAAATCACTTCCCATGATTTTTTAAAATGTTTATATTTAAATTGACTTAATTATATATTGTTATTAAATAATATTATTCGAAAGCAGATCCCGGCACTACTTTCGTTTTAAACATCTGGGTGGGTCTCCAGGTATGGTCAAGGTTGAAAGGTTATTTATTAAAGGATTAGAGTGGGAGAGTATTTTTAGTGGAATCTTTTATAGAATAAAATGCCTTCTTCGTGGACCGTGAATATCATAATGGAGTGTATAATTAGAAATATAATGAGGTGCACCGTGCATTGATTAATTTTCTTAAAGCTATATTTTGAAAACATTGGATTTTTTAGCATTTCCCCATAGCTGAAGGCCGTAAGTCCATATGGGTTTTATAAATTAGAAGTTTAGTATTAATGTCTGTAAATTTATTGTTTATGGTTAATGATTTGAGAAACCGCAGACGGTTATTCTAAGATGAGCGTTTTATATTATATGCTGAGACCGCGTGAGTCGCTTATCAAGTGTTTGGCCGAGGTACTTGACAAAGGAAGAGGAGGGGATTTGTACTCCGTATAGGGAAACACCAGGACGAGGAAGAAGTCTTAGAGTAAAGGTAGTATGAACTGATTTTTATTGATTAATTTTAAGTCTCCATTTGGTGTACCAGTCTTCCATTAAATGAAGATGATTTTGCAAATTATCAGATGCAATCTGGAGGTCATAATTGCAGGACAAAATGGCTTTGTCGTCAGCATAATCTGCGGCAATTGTATTTGGAGTTGTGGGTTGATCTGAGGCATAAATATTGTTAAGGACTGGAAATAGAATACTCCCGCATTTATAGAGGCTATATCGGATAATATGGAACCATGACGGTTTTGAAAAAACGATCTGTTAAGTAAGATTTAAAAAACGGGAAGTAGGATGTAAAAAAAATGTTTAATTTGTACAGGGTGATTAACTAAAAGTCCAGCTACACCTCGCAAAATAATAATTAAGAGTAAACTTAAAATGTATCAACAAAAAGTTAGGAGACTGTAAACTAAAATAAAAACTCTTAATGATTTATTAGTAGAACTTAAAAATAAAGGGTTGATCGAAAATAATCCATGTGATGTTCTTGAAAATGAATTTCATGACATTCAACTTGAAATTTAAAAAAAATGAACTGGTTAATAAAAAAAGAAAACTCATTGGTTGTATTTATATTGATGAGATAAACAAATTTGCTATTACTCTTAATTACTATTCGCCGAAGGCTTATATATGTTGTCGGTTAGTATCAGCTATTGACTATACATAGTATGCATTGTTTACGCTATGCGCTGTGTTTGGAAACTCTTGTCGTGTAAATTTA
This sequence comes from Adelges cooleyi, assembly GCF_023614345.1. Classification (NCBI taxonomy): domain Eukaryota; kingdom Metazoa; phylum Arthropoda; class Insecta; order Hemiptera; family Adelgidae; genus Adelges; species Adelges cooleyi. The sequence goes on from NW_026096013.1 coordinate 500,754, forward strand.
AAACTTAAATATCAGGTCAATAAATTTTTTTTTTTTTTTTTAACTTAAACTTAATATGATCCAATGAAACTAAATTTATTATTTAGGCATATTATAAAAAAAAAAGTCAAATTAATTCAGCAGAGGTAATAAATAGAAGAAACTAAGAGGTTAATAATACTAAATTTATAAATGTTGTTAGGACTTAGGATGTGTAAGATGGTTGTTCATTAGTTGATAGTTGATCTTCTTCCAACAACTCGCAGCAATTTTCTACATATGAATCAATTTCTTTAAAATTTTAGTTTTTTTAAGTTCCTTGACCGAAGACATAACCTAACTAAGTTCCTAATCAAGTATCTTTTCCATATTAATTTTAAAATTGACAAGTTTCATATAATAGAGCAAAAACTATTTTGATGTGTAAACATCTTACAGTACAATGTTTTAAGTAGGAGTAAATTTGTGCAAATACCAGAAGTAGAGCTGGCAGATGTGAATTTGACCGGTAAACACAGAAGTAAACATTTCTGATATATATCCAATGGTACCAGCGGTGTATGTTAAATGTTCACATCCGACAATGCCGCACTATACGCGGAGCTGTACAACAAACTTTTTACCGACAACATTTGATAGGCAAGATTAGGCTAAGCTAGCCTAGTCTGTGCCGCACGTGGTTGATCACTGTATATTATAAATATCCTATCAACGCATCTTACCCTAGTACCAACAATTTACAATCTGTTTTAAATTAATTATATTAACCTAAATAGTTCAAGAATAAACAGCACCACATTACAAAATATTTTTCATTATATAATATAACATACTATTTGGTTTTTTAAGAGGAAGAGTGGCCAAGTGGGTAAAGCGACAGTGTGTTAGCACTCAATGTCGCTAGTTCGACGCTCGATACAGGCGCTCCATTTGCCGGTCGAGCAATCGCCAAAAGAGCTGCCATCTCCCTTTGCGGCAACGGACTGACGACCCGTCTCGGTCAGCGAATCTGTCCAGAAACCATCATCTCATGATGGCAGCATTGGGCCTAAAAGACCCGTTAGGCTGATGATGTAATTTGGCTTATAATCAGAACATCATGTAACAATTTTGTTTGCAGGTAAAATAACAACCTATGCATACTACAACCATTAATGTGTTATTTGTATGGTACACTTTAACTGTGTAAGTTCACGTTGTGTATTGTGTGTGAGAATTGAGAAGAACACTTTCATATGTATGCCGTTAAGTTATAGGCTATAGGTGAAATATAAACTTCAAATGAGCAATAACATTGTATGTTGTGTGTCCGGCGTCGTCACGTTTTGTACGGATATTGTGATCATATTATCGTTTTACTATACGATTTACTATATAATCATTTATTACCGCAAAAGTGGTTTAGGTAATTTCGTCTAATCTGTGGTCTAATTTACAGTCTACTGATAAGATATGTGAACGGATGACGGTTGTATGAGGTGTCTTTGTGGGAGTTAGTAAACTGCGCCAAAATGACCCTTTTCATAAGCTGATATCAGATACACAAGCTGCGACAATTTATTTTACATACCTACTATAATATATACATACCGATACGAATGCTATCTTGTAACATGTTTTATTTTAGAACTATGGTGTGCACGAAATAGGAGTAAACTCAGTAAAGTTGTAAAAATTAAAATTAAAAAACAATTTTAAAATATGAAATTGAAAAATGTTATTATTTAACTAACATTAAAAATTATTGTACATCTAATAGAATATACTGTCTAAGAAAATTAAAAATTGAAATAATAATACATTCATTGTTTACATTTAATCTAATTTATTTAATATTTTGTTGTTTATTCTTAACATTTTTTTTCCAAAAACAAAGTATCGAAATTATTTTTAAAAATTACTAAGTGTACTTAGTATAGTTTTTACTTCATTGGGGTAGGTTAAAAAAAATATGTCATTTACGATAATAATATAACTATGCAACATATAATCCACTTCTGTGGCATATTAACAGTCCATACTTTTTATAAGACCTCACCGGGAAGTTAAAGTCAATACTTTCAAAATGAAATAAAATATATACTTTCTACTGTAAAACTGTAACATTGTATAATAACGTTTTGTATTTTATAATCAATCATTGTACTGTGATATTTATGTTTAATAGTATTGTGTTAAATCATATTATTATTGTGTTTTTTATTTCTACATAAACACTAAACTTACACTAAGATATACAATCGTATATCCTAATACCAACTAAAGAATGTGTCGTATTGATTGTTTTTAAAGTAACAATGCTTTGAGTATTAACTGAAATAAATTGTTTTTTGGCACTGTAAAACGTTCCACGTATTTTAATCATTATACAAATTTTTAGTAAACTACGGTATTTTTTTCCAGTTAATTAAAACCGAATATATAATATTATTATTGTTTTTTGTTTCTTTGTGTTAATCATAAGCACTATCTATATGTTTGAAAAAATTCATATTTTTAAAATAGTGATTTTTCTTCTTTTAACAAAAAAAAAAATGTAGATCAATATTCAAACTTTATCAGTTTTGGATACAATGTCTACAAAAAATCAAGTAATTTGGAACAAAATAGCACATAAATAGGTTATTGTGATTTTGGGAGACTATTGAAGAATATTGAGAATATTGAAGAATCAGAAACCACCGCTACTGAATCATTAGTGTTACAATATATTGTTTATATTTATACATCATTTCTATTATTCCAATGTTATTTTAATTACCAAATTTTCTATTTGAATGTTAGTGAATTCATTCTACTATGCTTGAATACATAATTTGTAGTATTCCTATGTTTTAATTACCAAAGTTTCTATTTTTGTGTTAGTTGTTTCAATCTGTATATTTATAATTTTAGCCGTTCGGCTTTAAGTAGACAGTGACTTTTTTTTATTAAATCATGATAGGTATCAGTAAAGTAATTGTTTTTACCTTTTATATAGGTTCCAATGAAATGATATCCAACAAAATTTTAAATAATGTATTTTAATAATTTTGTTATCTAGCTAGTGGGCACTATCTTTCGAAGGCTTTGAGGCACGTTTATCATAAAATCTTATATCAAAGCCTTAGATTGTTTGAAGTCGAAATTCTCAAAATAAAAGGACCACCCTAACCCACATAATATTATACTCTTGCCATAATGTCTCGTTTTATTATCTTTTCTTTGCACTCATGTTGAATTCTTCATATAACCTCGTTATGATAATTCAAGGAAAAAATTATTTAGTGCGATGTTTGTTGGATATTGTGAAAAATCTTGCACTCTCAAGTCTCAATAAAGGCAGAATTTTAACTGGGAAAATGTTTATTTTAGTTTTTTTTTCGACAATAGAAATCCTGCCGATGCTGTATAATTTTTAGAGGAATAAAACGAAATAAAACACTTGCTCGACGAGTGTCGTCTCGTGTTATACTAATTATAAAGATATATTTCAGATAATATAATTTATTTTTTATTGGTTCGTTATCTGGCTATGAATTATTCGATTTTTTATAAATTAATCGTTTTAGTAATTCATATTTTAATTACATTAAATGCAAAATACATTATTTTTAATATGTTCAATTTGTTTTTTTAATCTAATAAACTCATTTTAACATTTTAAATAAACTTTTGACTGCTATATTAGACTGCGTTTGTTTAAGACGTATAAGTATTTGAAATCTAAGGATTATAAAAATACATTAAAAAAACTGGTAAAGTAGTAATGCAACTGCTTTTGAATAAAATGCAGTTGTTTATTAAATTTAGCTAAAAATTGATAATAACATAAGGTTTTGCACGGGCTTAGGTAAAAATGAATTTCATATTCGGGTTCCTGGCCGTCGAAAACATAACATTCAAACAACCTCGACCGGTGAGATGTTAATGCATACCTACAGCAACTGTAGTGGATAGGTATTTCGTGTATGGACTATGTTGTGGGTATTTAATACTCGAACATTGTTCGTTTTGGCGTTGGTTATTTTATTTCGACACTCTGTTTTGAACAATACACCAGATGCCTGACCCAACGAGACCTATAGTGTAACGACATATTTGTTAAATATTTCTGCTGTAGAATATTCTACTACCTACCAGTATAAAAAAAAAAAAAAAAAGTATTTTTTTTTCTACATGCGGATTGTAAAATGTTCCGTGCCTATTCTCCCCCAAGATCAACACACAATGCTGTGTGAAATGCCTGCCATTGATTTGTCCCTTTTGTCAGCGGGAAACAGCTGCACGGCCGGTGTTTATAACAATACGGTTTTAGCATCTGCTGTCGGGGGTACTGTGTGTATGCAAAGGGACGTGTCAACCGTGGTGGGGACAGCCACAACGCTCGAGCCGGCCGCCTGCAGCTGCCGTATGCCTAACGCCAGTGTCCTTGGTCTCCCGCACCGGTCGGCGCTCTGTTTACTAGTTTCCTCTCGGCTGTACGCACGACGGTCCAACGTAGTTCGGCATCGACTGTTAACGTTACATTACATAATAATAATATTGTATTTTTTTTTTTACCACGGGCTTAAAAATTATTATTTCAGTTTTTGTTTTACCATTTCAACGCTATAATCGTTCATGCAGCAATGCCGTGTTTTGCCGTCTACACGTCCCACGTCTTTGGTGAGTACGAACTAAAATCGATTTTATACACACACGCACAAATCACGGGCTATGCTGAAATATCCTAGTGGCGCTAACGTTTTTCTAACTTTGTTATTTCGAATGTAATATTATCACGAGGTCAGATTAGTAGGATACTATAACTTGTAGTGGTTTCATGTTAAGACAAATGGATAGAAAACATAATATTTTAGTTCATCCATTTTGTCAGCACCGTAGCGTGCGATGTCGTTGTAAATAAGTAGTAGAACAAACAAGTAATTTCTACTCAAGTGTTGAACTTTTAAAATATATTTTATTGATACACAAGTTAAAGTAATTATTGAATAGACTGGCGCGGAGGTGCCGACACTTTTGACTGACCAAATCTAACTCCGACAAAAGCTGCTATCGCAAACGCTTTTATGTGGCAAACGACTTTCGTGCGTCACTTGGTAGGCGTGCAACTTGATTAATATTAATGAGAGACGTTTACCAATACTGAAAAATTATTGTTATAATTGTTATTGTAACAATATTTATTGTGGCGCCTATAATATTATTAAAAGCGCTAAATTAAAGATAACACAATGGTTAAATAGCTTTGGCTACAAATCTTTAACAAGTATACTACTGACTGACACCAGTGGATACAATGTGCCTACATATTCATTTATAACAATTTGAACTTTAATATAAGTTAATACCAGAGTCTACAGCACCTCTCTTCCAAATGAAAGGGTTATGCTTATCTTAAAAAAATTTGAAGAAAATAAATAATTTAAAATAAATCTTTTAAAAAATTTGAATTGAATTACAATTAGGGATGTTATATCGAAACATTTTTTTCATTTATTTTACTTGGTATCGAATCTAAAGCTAATAACGATACCTACAAAATATCGAAACAAATTATCGATATTTACTGATATTGATAAAAAATAAAAAAACAGTACAGTGGGGTAAAAAATTTGCTTTGAATTCCGCACCGTGTGTTTAACTTTATCTCTTCCACTGTGCTGGCTAGATCCTGACTGGTGCTTGGATTGGGATTATTATATCCCAGGTCCAAATATATCAAAAATCTATTGTAATTTTCATGAAGGAATAGTCCTTTACAAATCGGCTCGAATGCCCCAGAGTATAAGTTCAGAGTGTAAACACATTGTGCTATGATGCCTGCATTATCGTACCCATCTCAGTTACGTCGTGATTCCAAAAATTTGTCTGTAGCACTTTCTTCCTGTGTCATAACACTGTTAGACATAACATGCATATATTATGGTACTCATAGTTATTGTCTGTGATTTTGAAATACATCATCTAATATTGCGATCATTTACTTTTAAGTTTAAAAATTTTAGTTTCTCGTTAGAGATTTCTAATTACAATTATTGGTTTGCATACAATGCTATATTGTAATAACATTTCAATATTTATTTATGTGTTGGCTTCATAAAGATTTTTTGTCTTTATGGGTGTTCTAAGTTATTTTAGAATTTGTCAGTACAAAGAGACGTTAGAGTCTAATAATCGATTTAGGAGTTTGGCTTTGTGTACGTTGACTATGTAAAGTTCATCAGCGTACACAATATTTATATTATATGCAAACCGTATTTTGCGGAACGCGATGGATATTAGAATTAAAACTACGGTGTTTTTTTATACACAAAAAATAGTGGTGTTTTGTGATGTAAATTGTAAAAACATAATATTTTTACATTATGTTGAATGCCCCCCGACTTTTAAAATAATACAAACAATAATCATTTGTAAATATAACTAATAAGTAGGTGTTCGGATTTTATTATAAAAACAAAATGTAGAAATTGAATGCTATGGCTTAAGATATGCGGTGAATACAGTTAAAGAACATACTTTGGTATCATCGGAAACATCGTGAGTACACATGGGTGCATATTTTGTGCGACTTTCAAACTATGGTGTGCCTAAGTAAAAATGTAAATTATATTTGTTTTTAAATATTCATACCGAGTTTTAGTAACAGGTTTGAGCACGATATAGAGATATTTATGGAGTACATAATGATTAGTGCGACTTGAAATCGCAAGTGTGAGAGAGGGTTAAAAAGTTACACTTGTCCTTCTATTTTACAACACAAATACCATCACTTTGTTAACATATTTTTTCACCTTTTTATAGTGACGTTTTTAGGAATATTTTTTCAATTGTACTATAAATCCATGTTACGTATGTTTTCATTATCAACATTTTTCTACATAATTGCGCACTGTTATGAATGTTATCCATATATAAAGAACTCTTTTTATATATAGTAAACCATCCATACATTTGTCTACTACAAACTCTGTATGACACATCAAATGACATATGTCCTTGCCGGAGTCTCTATGTACACTAATTTGTTGGAAGTAATATAATACTTAGACACATGGACTAAGGTTTTTTTTTCGATCCAAAAAATATGTTTAATTTGTATATACTAATTATAACTTCTTTGAATTAGGAACATGAAAAAAATATATATTTGATCAAAATCTAGTTGATGTTTTAAATTAAGTAAACAAAATAGACATTTTTAGTAGAATTTGCAAATTAAGCTGTTCAAAAATTAAAATAAAAAAGTAATCATTTGTATTATACGCTATTAATGACATATCAGCTGTTAAAAAATAATAATTTAAATTTAAATTGGTGAATAAAAAAAAATAGACATTTTAACTATGTTGAAATTAAAGTTGTTATACTTCATTGATTTTTATAACATTATTTTGTGAACTCAAAATAGTTGATTCAGTATATTACAGTAATTCATACTGCCAGTTAATTCTTACTAGAGTACCTTACCTTACTGCGGTAACGTCATAAATAATAACCTCCAAGTGTATTAACATTTGAAATGTGCTCAAAAAAAAAAAAAGAATTAGCATCAGTTTAAAAAAATAAAAAGCGGGTAGTATTCGGATAATATGGACTATAACATCATCTCAAGAATACACGCTTTATAAAATATGTTGACTAGCCATTTTGCTACGACTATAATATAGCGAGCATTATTCTGGTAATAAAGACATATTGTCGTATCAAGAATACGCGATTTAAAAAATTTGCATGTGTCTTGAGCCACTTATGTCAATAACAAAGAGTGAATATAACTTAAGTTTTTACTCTTATATTAAAGGTATTACTTACATAATAACATGAATACAAATTCTGGCCATGTATGAACTTCAATTTGAAAAAAAAACATGAACTGTTTAATATAATGTTATATTAATTAATGACAGTAAAATTTTAATTTCAAATTTTAATTTTGTCATAACCAATAGTTTATACAGCATTATCGAATTGCTACGGCAATTACGACATAGTAAAAATCTGTTATTAAACATTACATATAAATATATATATATAACATACAAAACAATTTCAAGTATAATACTATGATGATTACGTATTGAAAATAAAGTTTTTAGATTATTGGCAGCTTGAAAAATAATTTGGAATACATAGGTTTCTTTTTTAAAGCATCAACTATTATAGGATATATTTTTTCTCACTACAAAAATAACCATAACTACAAAATAGTTAAACATTGTATATCTAGATATATCTATATAATTGAAATCTATATTAACATGTATTAAAATTAATATTTAATTTATCTAAAAGCCGTAGTCCAATAGTGTTGACGTTTGTATTATGATAAAATCAAAGTTTTAATAAGGTTTCATTAACAAAATTAATGGGATTTTTTTGTTAAGCGGTAAAGTGTAAAAATTTGTAAGAGGAGGAGTGGCCGAGTGGGTAAGGTCGCAGTGTGTTAGCGCTCACTGTACCCCGTTCAACTCGGCTACTGGCGCTCTATTTGCCGAGCAGTGTTGGGCCTTAAAGGCTCGTTAGGCTTAATGAAATACTTCTTGTTCATTATCAAATTAATGACTACATAGCTCTACCTTTTTTATTATATTGCCAATTTTCATTAATTAACCATAAAATATTATAAATAGTTTTCTTATGACACCTAATTAAAAATTAAATTTTTATAAGAATTGGTATAATCTAAAAAAAAAAAAATAGAGTGAAATTGTCTTCAGTTACTCGTTTTGAACTATAGTCAAAATAGTTTATAATTTATGTAGACATTAAATAGTTTGTAGCGGGAGATGTCGTAATATGTCCAAAGTAAATACTCAAATATTATATTTATTTAACACAGAATATTACATATACTGTCGTGAAGATGCTGATACTCTGACTGATAAAATCCAACTCGTCGGGAGCTGCAATCGAGAATCCTTTGATGTGGCTAGGTGGAGTTTCCTTGGCGTCATTCGGTAGACGTTAATTGTTATTATCTGTTATTACTAAACAAGTAACAGCGTTTTTCAAGTACTGATAATTATTGTTATTGCGCGAGTTTGGCGCCTATATTATTTATATTATTACAACGTAATAGTATAGAATTTAATAGACTGAATTCTTAAAGGGCCTTCTCTCTGAGAATAATCATAAATGACAACAGAGGACCGTAAAATGGAGTATGGTATCGAAGTATTTCTGCTGCTCCGTAGCGCATATTACATAGTAACTAACCTATTCATAAGTCATGTAGTATAAATTGAGTCAATTTGGAGCCATCATCGTCTATGGTGACATCACAAAATGTTGATATTTATCAATTCCTCTCTAAGTTTATGCTTAATTGCAGTAGATAAAATAACTGTTCTGAGAGCCACAAAACTTCTATTTTTATTTGAATGCTCCGTAGCACATGTTACATAGTGACTTACTTATGCGTAAGTTGCACAATATAAATTGAGTCAATTTGGAGCCATCATCACTAATGAAGGTGACATCACAAAGTGTAAATAGATATCAATTCTTCCTCTCAAAGTTTATGCTTAATTGCAGTAGATAATAAGACTGTTCTGACAGCCAGAAAACTTCTATTTTTATTTGAATGCTCCGTAGCACATGTTACATAGTGACCTACCTATGCGTAAGTTGCACAATATAAATTGAGTCAATTTGGAGCCATAATCGGTAACTAAGGTGACATCACAAAGTGTCGATAATTATCAATTCTTCCTCTCTAAGTTTATGCTTATTTGCAGTAGATAATGAGACTGTTCTGAGAGCCAGAAAACTTCTATTTTTATTTGAATGCTCCGTAGCACATGTTACATAGTGACCTACCTATGCGTAAGTTAAACAATATAAATTGAGTCAATTTGGAGCCGTCATCACTAACTAAAGTGACATCACAAAGTGTCGATAATTATCAATTCTTCTTCTCTAAGTTTATGCTTAATTGCAGTAGATAATGAGACTGTTCTGAGAGCCAAAAAACTTTTATTTTTTTTTAAATCGCCCAAGGGATTGTTCATTTAAACTATTATCAATCTATAAATATAGTTACAAACATAACATTTTCGTTACTTTCTCTAAATTGCCCGGTGAACATTTTAGACAATACAGTGCTTACTGATTCTTGTATTTCTTAAAATGTGGAACCTTTGTCACCTTTTAATGTTACATCACATAATGTTAATTATTATCAAATCTTCTTTTTCATAAGTTACACTGAATTGCATTAGGTATTGAAATTTTTCTGAGAGCCAGATATTTCTCATATACTTATTGTTTGCTGTTGTGTGGTGCATGTTACATCAAGATAAGCTGTTGTGTAAGTTACACAATATAAATTGAGTCAATTTGGAGCCATCATCACTAATGAAGGTGACATCACAAAGTGTCGATAATTATCAATTCTTCCTCTCTAAGTTTATGCTTAATTGTAGTAGATAATGAGACTGTTCTGAGAGCCAAAAAACTTTTATTTTTTTTTAAATCGGCCAAGGGAATGTTTATTTAAACTATTATCAATCTATAAATATAGTTACAAACATAACATTTTCGTTACTTTCTCTAAATTACCCGGTGAACATTTTAGATAATACAGTGCTTACTGATTCTTGTTTTTCTTAAAATGTGGAACCTTTGTCACCTATTAATGTTACATCACATAATGTTGATTATTATCAATTCTTCTTATTCCAAAGTTACGCTGAATTGCATTAAGTAATGAAATTTTTCTGAGAGCCAGATATTTCTCATATACTTATTGTTTGCTGTTGTGTGGTGCATGTTACATCAAGATAAGCTGTTGTGTAAGTTACACAATCTAAATTGAGTCAATTTGGAGCCATAATCGGTAACTAAGGTGACACCACAAAGTGTCGATAATTATCAATTCTTCTTCTCTAAGTTTATGCTTAGTTGCAGTAGATAATGAGACTGTTCTGAGAGCCAGAAAACTTCTATTTTTATTTGAATGCTCCGTAGCACATGTTACATAGTGACCTACCTATGCGTAAGTTGCACAATATAAATTGAGTCAATTTGGAGCCGTCATCACTAATGAAGGTGACATCACATAGTGTCGATAACTATCAATTCTCCATCTCAATGTTTATGCTTATTTGCAGTAGATAATGAGACTGTTATGAGAGCCAGAAAACTTCTATTTTTATTTGAATGCTCCGTAGCACATGTTACATAGTGACCTACCTATGCGTAAGTTGCACAATATAAATTGAGTCAATTTGGAGCCATAATCGGTAACTAAGGTGACATCACAAAGTGTCGATAATTATCAATTCTTCCTCTCTAAGTTTATGCTTATTTGCAGTAGATAATGAGACTGTTCTGAGAGCCAGAAAACTTCTATTTTTATTTGAATGCTCCGTAGCACATGTTACATAGTGACCTACCTATGCGTAAGTTAAACAATATAAATTGAGTCAATTTGGAGCCGTCATCACTAACTAAAGTGACATCACAAAGTGTCGATAATTATCAATTCTTCTTCTCTAAGTTTATGCTTAATTGCAGTAGATAATGAGACTGTTCTGAGAGCCAAAAAACTTTTATTTTTTTTTAAATCGCCCAAGGGATTGTTCATTTAAACTATTATCAATCTATAAATATAGTTACAAACATAACATTTTCGTTACTTTCTCTAAATTGCCCGGTGAACATTTTAGACAATACAGTGCTTACTGATTCTTGTATTTCTTAAAATGTGGAACCTTTGTCACCTTTTAATGTTACATCACATAATGTTAATTATTATCAAATCTTCTTTTTCATAAGTTACACTGAATTGCATTAGGTATTGAAATTTTTCTGAGAGCCAGATATTTCTCATATACTTATTGTTTGCTGTTGTGTGGTGCATGTTACATCAAGATAAGCTGTTGTGTAAGTTACACAATATAAATTGAGTCAATTTGGAGCCATCATCACTAATGAAGGTGACATCACAAAGTGTCGATAATTATCAATTCTTCCTCTCTAAGTTTATGCTTAATTGCAGTAGATAATGAGACTGTTCTGAGAGCCAAAAAACTTTTATTTTTTTTTAAATCGCCCAAGGGATTGTTCATTTAAACTATTATCAATCTATAAATATAGTTACAAACATAACATTTTCGTTACTTTCTCTAAATTGCCCGGTGAACATTTTAGACAATACAGTGCTTACTGATTCTTGTATTTCTTAAAATGTGGAACCTTTGTCACCTTTTAATGTTACATCACATAATGTTAATTATTATCAAATCTTCTTTTTCATAAGTTACACTGAATTGCATTAGGTATTGAAATTTTTCTGAGAGCCAGATATTTCTCATATACTTATTGTTTGCTGTTGTGTGGTGCATGTTACATCAAGATAAGCTGTTGTGTAAGTTACACAATCTAAATTGAGTCAATTTGGAGCCATAATCGGTAACTAAGGTGACACCACAAAGTGTCGATAATTATCAATTCTTCCTCTCTAAGTTTATGCTTATTTGCAGTAGATAATGAGACTGTTCTGAGAGCCAGAAAACTTCTTTTTTTATTTGAATGCTCCGTAGCACATGTTACATAGTGACCTACCTATGCGTAAGTTGCACAATATAAATTGAGTCAATTTGGAGCCGTCATCACTAATGAAGTTGACATCACAAAGTGTCGATAATTATCAATTCTCCCTCTCAATGTTTATGCTTATTTGCAGTAGATAATGAAACTGTTCTGAGAGCCAAAAAACTTTTATTTTTTTTTAAATCGGCCAAGGGAATGTTTATTTAAACTATTATCAATCTATAAATATAGTTACAAACATAACATTTTCGTTACTTTCTCTAAATTACCCGGTGAACATTTTAGATAATACAGTGCTTACTGATTCTTGTTTTTCTTAAAATGTGGAACCTTTGTCACCTATTAATGTTACATCACATAATGTTGATTATTATCAATTCTTCTTATTCCAAAGTTACGCTGAATTGCATTAAGTAATGAAATTTTTCTGAGAGCCAGATATTTCTCATATACTTATTGTTTGCTGTTGTGTGGTGCAAGTTACATCAAGATAAGCTGTTGTGTAAGTTACACAATCTAAATTGAGTCAGTTTGGAGCCATCATCACTAATGAAGGTGACATCACAAAGTGTCGATAATTATCAATTCTCCCTCTCTAAGTTTATGCTTATTTGCAGTAGATAATGAGACTGTTCTGAGAGCCAGAAAACTTCTTTTTTTATTTGAATGCTCCGTAGCACATGTTACATAGTGTCCTACCTATGCGTAAGTTGCACAATATAAATTGAGTCAATTTGGAGCCGTCATCACTAATGAAGGTGACATCACAAAGTGTCGATAACTATCAATTCTCCATCTCAATGTTTATGCTTATTTGCAGTAGATAATGAGACTGTTATGAGAGCCAGAAAACTTCTATTTTTATTTGAATGCTCCGTAGCACATGTTACATAGTGTCCTACCTATGCGTAAGTTACACAATATAAATTGAGTCAATTTGGAGCAATCATCACTAATGAAGTTGACATCACAAAGTGTCGATAATTATCAATTCTCCCTCTCAATGTTTATGCTTATTTGCAGTAGATAATGAAACTGTTCTGAGAGCCAAAAAACTTTTATTTTTTTTTAAATCGGCCAAGGGAATGTTTATTTAAACTATTATCAATCTATAAATATAGTTACAAACATAACATTTTCGTTACTTTCTCTAAATTACCCGGTGAACATTTTAGATAATACAGTGCTTACTGATTCTTGTTTTTCTTAAAATGTGGAACCTTTGTCACCTATTAATGTTACATCACATAATGTTGATTATTATCAATTCTTCTTATTCCAAAGTTACGCTGAATTGCATTAAGTAATGAAATTTTTCTGAGAGCCAGATATTTCTCATATACTTATTGTTTGCTGTTGTGTGGTGCATGTTACATCAAGATAAGCTGTTGTGTAAGTTACACAATCTAAATTGAGTCAGTTTGGAGCCATCATCACTAATGAAGGTGACATCACAAAGTGTCGATAATTATCAATTCTCCCTCTCAATGTTTATGCTTAATTGCAGTAGATAATGAGACTGTTCTGAGAGCCAGAAAACTTCTATTTTTATTTGAATGCTCTGTAGCACATGTTACATAGTGACCTACCTATGCGTAAGTTACACAATATAAATTGAGTCAATTTGGAGCCATCATCGGTAACTAAGGTGACATCACAAAGTGTCGATAATTATCAATTCTTCCTCTCAATGTTTATGCTTATTTGCAGTAGATAATGAGACTGTTCTGAGAGCCAGAAAACTTCTATTTTTATTTGAATGCTCCGTAGCACATGTTACATAGTGACCTACCTATGCGTAAGTTGCACAATATAAATTGAGTCAATTTGGAGCCATCATCACTAATGAAGGTGACATTACAAAGTGTCGATAGTTATCAATTCTCTCTCTCTAAGTTTATGCTTATTTGCAGTAGATAATAAGACTGTTCTGAGAGCCAGAAAACTTCTATTTTTATTTGAATGCTCCGTAGCACATGTTACATAGTGACTTACTTATGCGTAAGTTGCACAATATAAATTGAGTCAATTTGGAGCCATCATCACTAATGAAGGTGACATCACAAAGTGTCGATAGATATCAATTCATCCTCTCAAAGTTTATGCTTAATCGCAGTAGATAATGAGACTGTTCTGACAGCCAGAAAACTTCTATTTTTATTTGAATGCTCTGTAGCACATGTTACATAGTGACCTACCTATGCGTAAGTTACACAATATAAATTGAGTCAATTTGGAGCCATCATCGGTAACTAAGGTGACATCACAAAGTGTCGATAATTATCAATTCTTCCTCTCAATGTTTATGCTTATTTGCAGTAGATAATGAGACTGTTCTGAGAGCCAGAAAACTTCTATTTTTATTTGAATGCTCCGTAGCACATGTTACATAGTGACCTACCTATGCGTAAGTTAAACAATATAAATTGAGTCAATTTGGAGCCGTCATCACTAACTAAAGTGACATCACAAAGTGTCGATAATTATCAATTCTTCTTCTCTAAGTTTATGCTTAGTTGCAGTAGATAATGAGACTGTTCTGAGAGCCAGAAAACTTCTATTTTTATTTGAATGCTCCGTAGCACATGTTACATAGTGACCTACCTATGCGTAAGTTGCACAATATAAATTGAGTCAATTTGGAGCCGTCATCACTAATGAAGGTGACATCACAAAGTGTCGATAACTATCAATTCTCCATCTCAATGTTTATGCTTATTTGCAGTAGATAATGAGACTGTTATGAGAGCCAGAAAACTTCTATTTTTATTTGAATGCTCCGTAGCACATGTTACATAGTGACCTACCTATGCGTAAGTTGCACAATATAAATTGAGTCAATTTGGAGCCATAATCGGTAACTAAGGTGACATCACAAAGTGTCGATAATTATCAATTCTTCCTCTCTAAGTTTATGCTTATTTGCAGTAGATAATGAGACTGTTCTGAGAGCCAGAAAACTTCTATTTTTATTTGAATGCTCCGTAGCACATGTTACATAGTGACCTACCTATGCGTAAGTTGCACAATATAAATTGAGTCAATTTGGAGCCGTCATCACTAATGAAGTTGACATCACAAAGTGTCGATAATTATCAATTCTCCCTCTCAATGTTTATGCTTATTTGCAGTAGATAATGAAACTGTTCTGAGAGCCAAAAAACTTTTATTTTTTTTAAATCGGCCAAGGGAATGTTTATTTAAACTATTATCAATCTATAAATATAGTTACAAACATAACATTTTCGTTACTTTCTCTAAATTACCCGGTGAACATTTTAGATAATACAGTGCTTACTGATTCTTGTTTTTCTTAAAATGTGGAACCTTTGTCACCTATTAATGTTACATCACATAATGTTGATTATTATCAATTCTTCTTATTCCAAAGTTACGCTGAATTGCATTAAGTAATGAAATTTTTCTGAGAGCCAGATATTTCTCATATACTTATTGTTTGCTGTTGTGTGGTGCAAGTTACATCAAGATAAGCTGTTGTGTAAGTTACACAATCTAAATTGAGTCAGTTTGGAGCCATCATCACTAATGAAGGTGACATCACAAAGTGTCGATAATTATCAATTCTCCCTCTCTAAGTTTATGCTTATTTGCAGTAGATAATGAGACTGTTCTGAGAGCCAGAAAACTTCTTTTTTTATTTGAATGCTCCGTAGCACATGTTACATAGTGTCCTACCTATGCGTAAGTTGCACAATATAAATTGAGTCAATTTGGAGCCGTCATCACTAATGAAGGTGACATCACAAAGTGTCGATAACTATCAATTCTCCATCTCAATGTTTATGCTTATTTGCAGTAGATAATGAGACTGTTATGAGAGCCAGAAAACTTCTATTTTTATTTGAATGCTCCGTAGCACATGTTACATAGTGTCCTACCTATGCGTAAGTTACACAATATAAATTGAGTCAATTTGGAGCAATCATCACTAATGAAGTTGACATCACAAAGTGTCGATAATTATCAATTCTCCCTCTCAATGTTTATGCTTATTTGCAGTAGATAATGAAACTGTTCTGAGAGCCAAAAAACTTTTATTTTTTTTTAAATCGGCCAAGGGAATGTTTATTTAAACTATTATCAATCTATAAATATAGTTACAAACATAACATTTTCGTTACTTTCTCTAAATTACCCGGTGAACATTTTAGATAATACAGTGCTTACTGATTCTTGTTTTTCTTAAAATGTGGAACCTTTGTCACCTATTAATGTTACATCACATAATGTTGATTATTATCAATTCTTCTTATTCCAAAGTTACGCTGAATTGCATTAAGTAATGAAATTTTTCTGAGAGCCAGATATTTCTCATATACTTATTGTTTGCTGTTGTGTGGTGCATGTTACATCAAGATAAGCTGTTGTGTAAGTTACACAATCTAAATTGAGTCAGTTTGGAGCCATCATCACTAATGAAGGTGACATCACAAAGTGTCGATAATTATCAATTCTCCCTCTCAATGTTTATGCTTAATTGCAGTAGATAATGAGACTGTTCTGAGAGCCAGAAAACTTCTATTTTTATTTGAATGCTCTGTAGCACATGTTACATAGTGACCTACCTATGCGTAAGTTACACAATATAAATTGAGTCAATTTGGAGCCATCATCGGTAACAAAGGTGACATCACAAAGTGTCGATAATTATCAATTCTTCCTCTCAATGTTTATGCTTATTTGCAGTAGATAATGAGACTGTTATGAGAGCCAGAAAACTTCTATTTTATTTGAATGCTCCGTAGCACATGTTACATAGTGACCTACCTATGCGTAAGTTGCACAATATAAATTGAGTCAATTTGGAGCCATCATCACTAATGAAGGTGACATTACAAAGTGTCGATAGTTATCAATTCTCTCTCTCTAAGTTTATGCTTATTTGCAGTAGATAATAAGACTGTTCTGAGAGCCAGAAAACTTCTATTTTTATTTGAATGCTCCGTAGCACATGTTACATAGTGACTTACTTATGCGTAAGTTGCACAATATAAATTGAGTCAATTTGGAGCCATCATCACTAATGAAGGTGACATCACAAAGTGTCGATAGATATCAATTCATCCTCTCAAAGTTTATGCTTAATCGCAGTAGATAATGAGACTGTTCTGACAGCCAGAAAACTTCTATTTTTATTTGAATGCTCTGTAGCACATGTTACATAGTGACCTACCTATGCGTAAGTTACACAATATAAATTGAGTCAATTTGGAGCCATCATCGGTAACTAAGGTGACATCACAAAGTGTCGATAATTATCAATTCTTCCTCTCAATGTTTATGCTTATTTGCAGTAGATAATGAGACTGTTCTGAGAGCCAGAAAACTTCTATTTTTATTTGAATGCTCCGTAGCACATGTTACATAGTGACCTACCTATGCGTAAGTTAAACAATATAAATTGAGTCAATTTGGAGCCGTCATCACTAACTAAAGTGACATCACAAAGTGTCGATAATTATCAATTCTTCTTCTCTAAGTTTATGCTTAATTGCAGTAGATAATGAGACTGTTCTGAGAGCCAAAAAACTTTTATTTTTTTTTAAATCGCCCAAGGGATTGTTCATTTAAACTATTATCAATCTATAAATATAGTTACAAACATAACATTTTCGTTACTTTCTCTAAATTGCCCGGTGAACATTTTAGACAATACAGTGCTTACTGATTCTTGTATTTCTTAAAATGTGGAACCTTTGTCACCTTTTAATGTTACATCACATAATGTTAATTATTATCAAATCTTCTTTTTCATAAGTTACACTGAATTGCATAAGGTATTGAAATTTTTCTGAGAGCCAGATATTTCTCATATACTTATTGTTTGCTGTTGTGTGGTGCATGTTACATCAAGATAAGCTGTTGTGTAAGTTACACAATATAAATTGAGTCAATTTGGAGCCATCATCACTAATGAAGGTGACATCACAAAGTGTCGATAATTATCAATTCTTCCTCTCTAAGTTTATGCTTAATTGTAGTAGATAATGAGACTGTTCTGAGAGCCAAAAAACTTTTATTTTTTTTTAAATCGGCCAAGGGAATGTTTATTTAAACTATTATCAATCTATAAATATAGTTACAAACATAACATTTTCGTTACTTTCTCTAAATTACCCGGTGAACATTTTAGATAATACAGTGCTTACTGATTCTTGTTTTTCTTAAAATGTGGAACCTTTGTCACCTATTAATGTTACATCACATAATGTTGATTATTATCAATTCTTCTTATTCCAAAGTTACGCTGAATTGCATTAAGTAATGAAATTTTTCTGAGAGCCAGATATTTCTCATATACTTATTGTTTGCTGTTGTGTGGTGCATGTTACATCAAGATAAGCTGTTGTGTAAGTTACACAATCTAAATTGAGTCAATTTGGAGCCATAATCGGTAACTAAGGTGACACCACAAAGTGTCGATAATTATCAATTCTTCCTCTCTAAGTTTATGCTTATTTGCAGTAGATAATGAGACTGTTCTGAGAGCCAGAAAACTTCTTTTTTTATTTGAATGCTCCGTAGCACATGTTACATAGTGACCTACCTATGCGTAAGTTGCACAATATAAATTGAGTCAATTTGGAGCCGTCATCACTAATGAAGTTGACATCACAAAGTGTCGATAATTATCAATTCTCCCTCTCAATGTTTATGCTTATTTGCAGTAGATAATGAAACTGTTCTGAGAGCCAAAAAACTTTTATTTTTTTTAAATCGGCCAAGGGAATGTTTATTTAAACTATTATCAATCTATAAATATAGTTACAAACATAACATTTTCGTTACTTTCTCTAAATTACCCGGTGAACATTTTAGATAATACAGTGCTTACTGATTCTTGTTTTTCTTAAAATGTGGAACCTTTGTCACCTATTAATGTTACATCACATAATGTTGATTATTATCAATTCTTCTTATTCCAAAGTTACGCTGAATTGCATTAAGTAATGAAATTTTTCTGAGAGCCAGATATTTCTCATATACTTATTGTTTGCTGTTGTGTGGTGCAAGTTACATCAAGATAAGCTGTTGTGTAAGTTACACAATCTAAATTGAGTCAGTTTGGAGCCATCATCACTAATGAAGGTGACATCACAAAGTGTCGATAATTATCAATTCTCCCTCTCTAAGTTTATGCTTATTTGCAGTAGATAATGAGACTGTTCTGAGAGCCAGAAAACTTCTTTTTTTATTTGAATGCTCCGTAGCACATGTTACATAGTGTCCTACCTATGCGTAAGTTGCACAATATAAATTGAGTCAATTTGGAGCCGTCATCACTAATGAAGGTGACATCACAAAGTGTCGATAACTATCAATTCTCCATCTCAATGTTTATGCTTATTTGCAGTAGATAATGAGACTGTTATGAGAGCCAGAAAACTTCTATTTTTATTTGAATGCTCCGTAGCACATGTTACATAGTGTCCTACCTATGCGTAAGTTACACAATATAAATTGAGTCAATTTGGAGCAATCATCACTAATGAAGTTGACATCACAAAGTGTCGATAATTATCAATTCTCCCTCTCAATGTTTATGCTTATTTGCAGTAGATAATGAAACTGTTCTGAGAGCCAAAAAACTTTTATTTTTTTTTAAATCGGCCAAGGGAATGTTTATTTAAACTATTATCAATCTATAAATATAGTTACAAACATAACATTTTCGTTACTTTCTCTAAATTACCCGGTGAACATTTTAGATAATACAGTGCTTACTGATTCTTGTTTTTCTTAAAATGTGGAACCTTTGTCACCTATTAATGTTACATCACATAATGTTGATTATTATCAATTCTTCTTATTCCAAAGTTACGCTGAATTGCATTAAGTAATGAAATTTTTCTGAGAGCCAGATATTTCTCATATACTTATTGTTTGCTGTTGTGTGGTGCATGTTACATCAAGATAAGCTGTTGTGTAAGTTACACAATCTAAATTGAGTCAGTTTGGAGCCATCATCACTAATGAAGGTGACATCACAAAGTGTCGATAATTATCAATTCTCCCTCTCAATGTTTATGCTTAATTGCAGTAGATAATGAGACTGTTCTGAGAGCCAGAAAACTTCTATTTTTATTTGAATGCTCTGTAGCACATGTTACATAGTGACCTACCTATGCGTAAGTTACACAATATAAATTGAGTCAATTTGGAGCCATCATCGGTAACAAAGGTGACATCACAAAGTGTCGATAATTATCAATTCTTCCTCTCAATGTTTATGCTTATTTGCAGTAGATAATGAGACTGTTATGAGAGCCAGAAAACTTCTATTTTATTTGAATGCTCCGTAGCACATGTTACATAGTGACCTACCTATGCGTAAGTTGCACAATATAAATTGAGTCAATTTGGAGCCATCATCACTAATGAAGGTGACATTACAAAGTGTCGATAGTTATCAATTCTCTCTCTCTAAGTTTATGCTTATTTGCAGTAGATAATAAGACTGTTCTGAGAGCCAGAAAACTTCTATTTTTATTTGAATGCTCCGTAGCACATGTTACATAGTGACTTACTTATGCGTAAGTTGCACAATATAAATTGAGTCAATTTGGAGCCATCATCACTAATGAAGGTGACATCACAAAGTGTCGATAGATATCAATTCATCCTCTCAAAGTTTATGCTTAATCGCAGTAGATAATGAGACTGTTCTGACAGCCAGAAAACTTCTATTTTTATTTGAATGC
This sequence comes from Adelges cooleyi, assembly GCF_023614345.1. Taxonomy (NCBI): domain Eukaryota; kingdom Metazoa; phylum Arthropoda; class Insecta; order Hemiptera; family Adelgidae; genus Adelges; species Adelges cooleyi. The sequence goes on from NW_026096013.1 coordinate 521,999, forward strand.
TCTGTAGCACATGTTACATAGTGACCTACCTATGCGTAAGTTACACAATATAAATTGAGTCAATTTGGAGCCATCATCGGTAACTAAGGTGACATCACAAAGTGTCGATAATTATCAATTCTTCCTCTCAATGTTTATGCTTATTTGCAGTAGATAATGAGACTGTTCTGAGAGCCAGAAAACTTCTATTTTTATTTGAATGCTCCGTAGCACATGTTACATAGTGACCTACCTATGCGTAAGTTAAACAATATAAATTGAGTCAATTTGGAGCCGTCATCACTAACTAAAGTGACATCACAAAGTGTCGATAATTATCAATTCTTCTTCTCTAAGTTTATGCTTAGTTGCAGTAGATAATGAGACTGTTCTGAGAGCCAGAAAACTTCTATTTTTATTTGAATGCTCCGTAGCACATGTTACATAGTGACCTACCTATGCGTAAGTTGCACAATATAAATTGAGTCAATTTGGAGCCGTCATCACTAATGAAGGTGACATCACAAAGTGTCGATAACTATCAATTCTCCATCTCAATGTTTATGCTTATTTGCAGTAGATAATGAGACTGTTATGAGAGCCAGAAAACTTCTATTTTTATTTGAATGCTCCGTAGCACATGTTACATAGTGACCTACCTATGCGTAAGTTGCACAATATAAATTGAGTCAATTTGGAGCCATAATCGGTAACTAAGGTGACATCACAAAGTGTCGATAATTATCAATTCTTCCTCTCTAAGTTTATGCTTATTTGCAGTAGATAATGAGACTGTTCTGAGAGCCAGAAAACTTCTATTTTTATTTGAATGCTCCGTAGCACATGTTACATAGTGACCTACCTATGCGTAAGTTAAACAATATAAATTGAGTCAATTTGGAGCCGTCATCACTAACTAAAGTGACATCACAAAGTGTCGATAATTATCAATTCTTCTTCTCTAAGTTTATGCTTAATTGCAGTAGATAATGAGACTGTTCTGAGAGCCAAAAAACTTTTATTTTTTTTTAAATCGCCCAAGGGATTGTTCATTTAAACTATTATCAATCTATAAATATAGTTACAAACATAACATTTTCGTTACTTTCTCTAAATTGCCCGGTGAACATTTTAGACAATACAGTGCTTACTGATTCTTGTATTTCTTAAAATGTGGAACCTTTGTCACCTTTTAATGTTACATCACATAATGTTAATTATTATCAAATCTTCTTTTTCATAAGTTACACTGAATTGCATTAGGTATTGAAATTTTTCTGAGAGCCAGATATTTCTCATATACTTATTGTTTGCTGTTGTGTGGTGCATGTTACATCAAGATAAGCTGTTGTGTAAGTTACACAATATAAATTGAGTCAATTTGGAGCCATCATCACTAATGAAGGTGACATCACAAAGTGTCGATAATTATCAATTCTTCCTCTCTAAGTTTATGCTTAATTGTAGTAGATAATGAGACTGTTCTGAGAGCCAAAAAACTTTTATTTTTTTTTAAATCGGCCAAGGGAATGTTTATTTAAACTATTATCAATCTATAAATATAGTTACAAACATAACATTTTCGTTACTTTCTCTAAATTACCCGGTGAACATTTTAGATAATACAGTGCTTACTGATTCTTGTTTTTCTTAAAATGTGGAACCTTTGTCACCTATTAATGTTACATCACATAATGTTGATTATTATCAATTCTTCTTATTCCAAAGTTACGCTGAATTGCATTAAGTAATGAAATTTTTCTGAGAGCCAGATATTTCTCATATACTTATTGTTTGCTGTTGTGTGGTGCATGTTACATCAAGATAAGCTGTTGTGTAAGTTACACAATCTAAATTGAGTCAATTTGGAGCCATAATCGGTAACTAAGGTGACACCACAAAGTGTCGATAATTATCAATTCTTCCTCTCTAAGTTTATGCTTATTTGCAGTAGATAATGAGACTGTTCTGAGAGCCAGAAAACTTCTTTTTTTATTTGAATGCTCCGTAGCACATGTTACATAGTGACCTACCTATGCGTAAGTTGCACAATATAAATTGAGTCAATTTGGAGCCGTCATCACTAATGAAGTTGACATCACAAAGTGTCGATAATTATCAATTCTCCCTCTCAATGTTTATGCTTATTTGCAGTAGATAATGAAACTGTTCTGAGAGCCAAAAAACTTTTATTTTTTTTTAAATCGGCCAAGGGAATGTTTATTTAAACTATTATCAATCTATAAATATAGTTACAAACATAACATTTTCGTTACTTTCTCTAAATTACCCGGTGAACATTTTAGATAATACAGTGCTTACTGATTCTTGTTTTTCTTAAAATGTGGAACCTTTGTCACCTATTAATGTTACATCACATAATGTTGATTATTATCAATTCTTCTTATTCCAAAGTTACGCTGAATTGCATTAAGTAATGAAATTTTTCTGAGAGCCAGATATTTCTCATATACTTATTGTTTGCTGTTGTGTGGTGCAAGTTACATCAAGATAAGCTGTTGTGTAAGTTACACAATCTAAATTGAGTCAGTTTGGAGCCATCATCACTAATGAAGGTGACATCACAAAGTGTCGATAATTATCAATTCTCCCTCTCTAAGTTTATGCTTATTTGCAGTAGATAATGAGACTGTTCTGAGAGCCAGAAAACTTCTTTTTTTATTTGAATGCTCCGTAGCACATGTTACATAGTGACCTACCTATGCGTAAGTTGCACAATATAAATTGAGTCAATTTGGAGCCGTCATCACTAATGAAGGTGACATCACAAAGTGTCGATAACTATCAATTCTCCATCTCAATGTTTATGCTTATTTGCAGTAGATAATGAGACTGTTATGAGAGCCAGAAAACTTCTATTTTTATTTGAATGCTCCGTAGCACATGTTACATAGTGTCCTACCTATGCGTAAGTTACACAATATAAATTGAGTCAATTTGGAGCAATCATCACTAATGAAGTTGACATCACAAAGTGTCGATAATTATCAATTCTCCCTCTCAATGTTTATGCTTATTTGCAGTAGATAATGAAACTGTTCTGAGAGCCAAAAAACTTTTATTTTTTTTTAAATCGGCCAAGGGAATGTTTATTTAAACTATTATCAATCTATAAATATAGTTACAAACATAACATTTTCGTTACTTTCTCTAAATTACCCGGTGAACATTTTAGATAATACAGTGCTTACTGATTCTTGTTTTTCTTAAAATGTGGAACCTTTGTCACCTATTAATGTTACATCACATAATGTTGATTATTATCAATTCTTCTTATTCCAAAGTTACGCTGAATTGCATTAAGTAATGAAATTTTTCTGAGAGCCAGATATTTCTCATATACTTATTGTTTGCTGTTGTGTGGTGCATGTTACATCAAGATAAGCTGTTGTGTAAGTTACACAATCTAAATTGAGTCAGTTTGGAGCCATCATCACTAATGAAGGTGACATCACAAAGTGTCGATAATTATCAATTCTCCCTCTCAATGTTTATGCTTAATTGCAGTAGATAATGAGACTGTTCTGAGAGCCAGAAAACTTCTATTTTTATTTGAATGCTCTGTAGCACATGTTACATAGTGACCTACCTATGCGTAAGTTACACAATATAAATTGAGTCAATTTGGAGCCATCATCGGTAACAAAGGTGACATCACAAAGTGTCGATAATTATCAATTCTTCCTCTCAATGTTTATGCTTATTTGCAGTAGATAATGAGACTGTTATGAGAGCCAGAAAACTTCTATTTTATTTGAATGCTCCGTAGCACATGTTACATAGTGACCTACCTATGCGTAAGTTGCACAATATAAATTGAGTCAATTTGGAGCCATCATCACTAATGAAGGTGACATTACAAAGTGTCGATAGTTATCAATTCTCTCTCTCTAAGTTTATGCTTATTTGCAGTAGATAATAAGACTGTTCTGAGAGCCAGAAAACTTCTATTTTTATTTGAATGCTCCGTAGCACATGTTACATAGTGACTTACTTATGCGTAAGTTGCACAATATAAATTGAGTCAATTTGGAGCCATCATCACTAATGAAGGTGACATCACAAAGTGTCGATAATTATCAATTCTCCCTCTCAATGTTTATGCTTATTTGCAGTAGATAATGAGACTGTTATGAGAGCCAGAAAACTTCTATTTTTATTTGAATGCTCCGTAGCACATGTTACATAGTGTCCTACCTATGCGTAAGTTACACAATATAAATTGAGTCAGTTTGGAGCAATCATCACTAATGATGTTGACATCACAAAGTGTCGATAATTATCAATTCTCCCTCTCAATGTTTATGCTTATTTGCAGTAGATAATGAAACTGTTCTGAGAGCCAAAAAACTTTTATTTTTTTTTAAATCGGCCAAGGGAATGTTTATTTAAACTATTATCAATCTATAAATATAGTTACAAACATAACATTTTCGTTACTTTCTCTAAATTACCCGGTGAACATTTTAGATAATACAGTGCTTACTGATTCTTGTTTTTCTTAAAATGTGGAACCTTTGTCACCTATTAATGTTACATCACATAATGTTGATTATTATCAATTCTTCTTATTCCAAAGTTACGCTGAATTGCATTAAGTAATGAAATTTTTCTGAGAGCCAGATATTTCTCATATACTTATTGTTTGCTGTTGTGTGGTGCATGTTACATCAAGATAAGCTGTTGTGTAAGTTACACAATCTAAATTGAGTCAGTTTGGAGCCATCATCACTAATGAAGGTGACATCACAAAGTGTCGATAATTATCAATTCTCCCTCTCTAAGTTTATGCTTATTTGCAGTAGATAATGAGACTGTTCTGAGAGCCAGAAAACTTCTTTTTTTATTTGAATGCTCCGTAGCACATGTTACATAGTGACCTACCTATGCGTAAGTTGCACAATATAAATTGAGTCAATTTGGAGCCGTCATCACTAATGAAGGTGACATCACAAAGTGTCGATAACTATCAATTCTCCATCTCAATGTTTATGCTTATTTGCAGTAGATAATGAGACTGTTATGAGAGCCAGAAAACTTCTATTTTTATTTGAATGCTCCGTAGCACATGTTACATAGTGTCCTACCTATGCGTAAGTTACACAATATAAATTGAGTCAATTTGGAGCAATCATCACTAATGAAGTTGACATCACAAAGTGTCGATAATTATCAATTCTCCCTCTCAATGTTTATGCTTATTTGCAGTAGATAATGAAACTGTTCTGAGAGCCAAAAAACTTTTATTTTTTTTTAAATCGGCCAAGGGAATGTTTATTTAAACTATTATCAATCTATAAATATAGTTACAAACATAACATTTTCGTTACTTTCTCTAAATTACCCGGTGAACATTTTAGATAATACAGTGCTTACTGATTCTTGTTTTTCTTAAAATGTGGAACCTTTGTCACCTATTAATGTTACATCACATAATGTTGATTATTATCAATTCTTCTTATTCCAAAGTTACGCTGAATTGCATTAAGTAATGAAATTTTTCTGAGAGCCAGATATTTCTCATATACTTATTGTTTGCTGTTGTGTGGTGCATGTTACATCAAGATAAGCTGTTGTGTAAGTTACACAATCTAAATTGAGTCAGTTTGGAGCCATCATCACTAATGAAGGTGACATCACAAAGTGTCGATAATTATCAATTCTCCCTCTCAATGTTTATGCTTAATTGCAGTAGATAATGAGACTGTTCTGAGAGCCAGAAAACTTCTATTTTTATTTGAATGCTCTGTAGCACATGTTACATAGTGACCTACCTATGCGTAAGTTACACAATATAAATTGAGTCAATTTGGAGCCATCATCGGTAACAAAGGTGACATCACAAAGTGTCGATAATTATCAATTCTTCCTCTCAATGTTTATGCTTATTTGCAGTAGATAATGAGACTGTTATGAGAGCCAGAAAACTTCTATTTTATTTGAATGCTCCGTAGCACATGTTACATAGTGACCTACCTATGCGTAAGTTGCACAATATAAATTGAGTCAATTTGGAGCCATCATCACTAATGAAGGTGACATTACAAAGTGTCGATAGTTATCAATTCTCTCTCTCTAAGTTTATGCTTATTTGCAGTAGATAATAAGACTGTTCTGAGAGCCAGAAAACTTCTATTTTTATTTGAATGCTCCGTAGCACATGTTACATAGTGACTTACTTATGCGTAAGTTGCACAATATAAATTGAGTCAATTTGGAGCCATCATCACTAATGAAGGTGACATCACAAAGTGTCGATAATTATCAATTCTCCCTCTCAATGTTTATGCTTATTTGCAGTAGATAATGAGACTGTTATGAGAGCCAGAAAACTTCTATTTTTATTTGAATGCTCCGTAGCACATGTTACATAGTGTCCTACCTATGCGTAAGTTACACAATATAAATTGAGTCAGTTTGGAGCAATCATCACTAATGATGTTGACATCACAAAGTGTCGATAATTATCAATTCTCCCTCTCAATGTTTATGCTTATTTGCAGTAGATAATGAAACTGTTTTGAGAGCCAAAAAACTTTTATTTTTTTTTAAATCGGCCAAGGGAATGTTTATTTAAACTATTATCAATCTATAAATATAGTTACAAACATAACATTTTCGTTACTTTCTCTAAATTACCCGGTGAACATTTTAGATAATACAGTGCTTACTGATTCTTGTTTTTCTTAAAATGTGGAACCTTTGTCACCTATTAATGTTACATCACATAATGTTGATTATTATCAATTCTTCTTATTCCAAAGTTACGCTGAATTGCATTAAGTAATGAAATTTTTCTGAGAGCCAGATATTTCTCATATACTTATTGTTTGCTGTTGTGTGGTGCATGTTACATCAAGATAAGCTGTTGTGTAAGTTACACAATCTAAATTGAGTCAGTTTGGAGCCATCATCACTAATGAAGGTGACATCACAAAGTGTCGATAATTATCAATTCTCCCTCTCTAAGTTTATGCTTATTTGCAGTAGATAATGAGACTGTTCTGAGAGCCAGAAAACTTCTTTTTTTATTTGAATGCTCCGTAGCACATGTTACATAGTGACCTACCTATGCGTAAGTTGCACAATATAAATTGAGTCAATTTGGAGCCGTCATCACTAATGAAGGTGACATCACAAAGTGTCGATAACTATCAATTCTCCATCTCAATGTTTATGCTTATTTGCAGTAGATAATGAGACTGTTATGAGAGCCAGAAAACTTCTATTTTTATTTGAATGCTCCGTAGCACATGTTACATAGTGTCCTACCTATGCGTAAGTTACACAATATAAATTGAGTCAATTTGGAGCAATCATCACTAATGAAGTTGACATCACAAAGTGTCGATAATTATCAATTCTCCCTCTCAATGTTTATGCTTATTTGCAGTAGATAATGAAACTGTTCTGAGAGCCAAAAAACTTTTATTTTTTTTTAAATCGGCCAAGGGAATGTTTATTTAAACTATTATCAATCTATAAATATAGTTACAAACATAACATTTTCGTTACTTTCTCTAAATTACCCGGTGAACATTTTAGATAATACAGTGCTTACTGATTCTTGTTTTTCTTAAAATGTGGAACCTTTGTCACCTATTAATGTTACATCACATAATGTTGATTATTATCAATTCTTCTTATTCCAAAGTTACGCTGAATTGCATTAAGTAATGAAATTTTTCTGAGAGCCAGATATTTCTCATATACTTATTGTTTGCTGTTGTGTGGTGCATGTTACATCAAGATAAGCTGTTGTGTAAGTTACACAATCTAAATTGAGTCAGTTTGGAGCCATCATCACTAATGAAGGTGACATCGCAAAGTGTCGATAATTATCAATTCATCCTCTCAAAGTTTATGCTTAATCGCAGTAGATAATGAGACTGTTCTGACAGCCAGAAAACTTCTATTTTTATTTGAATGCTCTGTAGCACATGTTACATAGTGACCTACCTATGCGTAAGTTACACAATATAAATTGAGTCAATTTGGAGCCATCATCGGTAACTAAGGTGACATTACAAAGTGTCGATAATTATCAATTCTTCCTCTCAATGTTTATGCTTATTTGCAGTAGATAATGAGACTGTTCTGAGAGCCAGAAAACTTCTATTTTTATTTGAATGCTCCGTAGCACATGTTACATAGTGACCTACCTATGCGTAAGTTAAACAATATAAATTGAGTCAATTTGGAGCCGTCATCACTAACTAAAGTGACATCACAAAGTGTCGATAATTATCAATTCTTCTTCTCTAAGTTTATGCTTAATTGCAGTAGATAATGAGACTGTTCTGAGAGCCAAAAAACTTTAATTTTTTTTTAAATCGCCCAAGGGAATGTTCATTTAAACTATTATCAATCTATAAATATAGTTACAAACATAACATTTTTGTTACTTTCTCTAAATTGCCCGGTGAACATTTTAGATAATACAGTGCTTACTGATTCTTGTATTTCTTAAAATGTGGAACCTTTGTCACCTATCAATGTTACATCACAAAGTGTCGATAATTATCAATTCTTCCTCTCTAAGTTTATGCTTATTTGCAGTAGATAATGAGACTGTTCTGAGAGCCAGAAAACTTCTAATTTTATTTGAATGCTCCGTAGCACATGTTACATAGTGACTTACTTATGCGTAAGTTGCACAATATACATTGAGTCAATTTGGAGCTATCATCGGTAACTAAGGTGACATCACAAAGTGTCGATAATTATCAATTCTTCCTCTCAATGTTTATGCTTAGTTGCAGTAGATAATGAGACTGTTATGAGAGCCAGAAAACTTCTATTTTTATTTGAATGCTCCGTAGCACATGTTACATAGTGACTTACTTATGCGTAAGTAGCACAATATAAATTGAGTCAATTTGGAGCCATCATCGGTAACTAAGGTGACATCACAAAGTGTCGATAATTATCAATTCTTCCTCTCAATGTTTATGCTTATTTGCAGTAGATAATGAGACTGTTCTGAGAGTCACAAAACTTTAATTTTTATTTGAATGCTCCGTAGCACATGTTACATAGTGACCTACCTATGCGTAAGTTGCACAATATAAATTGAGTCAATTTGGAGCCATCATCGGTAACTAAGGTGACATCACAAAGTGTCGATAATTATCAATTCTTCCTCTCTAAGTTTATGCTTATTTGCAGTAGATAATGAGACTGTTCTGAGAGCCAGAAAACTTCTATTTTTATTTGAATGCTCCGTAGCACATGTTACATAGTGACTTACTTATGCGTAAGTTGCACATTATAAATTGAGTCAATTTAGAGCCATCATCACTAATGAAGGTCACATCACAAAGTGTCGATAGATATCAATTCTTCCTCTCAAAGTTTATGCTTAATCGCAGTAGATAATGAGACTGTTCTGACAGCCAGAAAACTTCTATTTTTATTTGAATGCTCCGTAGCACATGTTACATAGTGACCTACCTATGCGTAAGTTGCACAATATAAATTGAGTCAATTTGGAGCCATCATCACTAACTAAACTGACATCACAAAGTGTCGATAATTATCAATTCTTCCTCTCAAAGTTTATGCTTAATTGCAGTAGACAATGAGACTGTTCTGACAGCCAAAAAACTTCGAATTTTATTTGAATGCTCCGTAGCACATGTTACATAGTGACTTACTTATGCGTAAGTTGCACAATATACATTGAGTCAATTTGGAGCTATCATCAGTAACTAAGGTGACATCACAAAGTGTCGATAATTATCAATTCTTCCTCTCAATGTTTATGCTTATTTGCAGTAGATAATGAGACTGTTCTGAGAGTCACAAAACTTTAATTTTTATTTGAATGCTCCGTAGCACATGTTACATAGTGACCTACCTATGCGTAAGTTGCACAATATAAATTGAGTCAATTTGGAGCCATCATCACTAATGAAGGTGACATTACAAAGTGTCGATAGATATCAATTCTCTCTCTCTAAGTTTATGCTTAATTGCAGTAGATAATGAGACTGTTCTGACAGCCTGAAAACTTCTATTTTTATTTAAATGCTCCGTAGCACATGTTACATAGTGACCTACCTATGCGTAAGTTGCACAATATAAATTGAGTCAATTTGGAGCCATCATCACTAACTAAACTGACATCACAAAGTGTCGATAATTATCAATTCTTCCTCTCAAAGTTTATGCTTAATTGCAGTAGACAATGAGACTGTTCTGACAGCCAAAAAACTTCTAATTTTATTTGAATGCTCCGTAGCACATGTTACATAGTGACTTACTTATGCGTAAGTTGCACAATATACATTGAGTCAATTTGGAGCTATCATCGGTAACTAAGGTGACATCACAAAGTGTCGATAATTATCAATTCTTCCTCTCAATGTTTATGCTTATTTGCAGTAGATAATGAGACTGTTCTGAGAGTCACAAAACTTTAATTTTTATTTGAATGCTCCGTAGCACATGTTACATAGTGACCTACCTATGCGTAAGTTGCACAATATAAATTGAGTCAATTTGGAGCCATCATCACTAATGAAGGTGACATTACAAAGTGTCGATAGATATCAATTCTCTCTCTCTAAGTTTATGCTTATTTGCAGTAGATAATAAGACTGTTCTGAGAGCCAGAAAACTTCTATTTTTATTTGAATGCTCCGTAGCACATGTTACATAGTGACCTACCTATGCGTAAGTTACACAATATAAATTGAGTCAATTTGGAGCCATCATCGGTAACTAAGGTGACATCACAAAGTGTCGATAGATATCAATTCTTCCTCTCAAAGTTTATGCTTAATTGCAGTAGATAATCAGACTGTTCTGGGAGCCAGAACACTTTTATTTTTTTTTTAAATCGGCCAAGGGAATGTTTTTTTAAACTATTATCAATCTATAAATATAGTTACAAACATAACATTTTCGTTACTTTCTCTAAATTACCCGGTGAACATTTTAGATAATACAGTGCTTACGGATTCTTGTTTTTCTTAAAATGTGGAACCTTTGTCACCTATTAATGTTACATCACATAATGTTGATTATTATCAATTCTTCTTATTCCAAAGTTACGCTGAATTGCATTAAGTAATGAAATTTTTCTGAGAGCCAGATATTTCTCATATACTTATTGTTTGCTGTTGTGTGGTGCATGTTACATCAAGATAAGCTGTTGTGTAAGTTACACAATCTAAATTGAGTCAGTTTGGAGCCATCATCACTAATGAAGGTGACATCACAAAGTGTCGATAATTATCAATTCTCCCTCTCTAAGTTTATGCTTATTTGCAGTAGATAATGAGACTGTTCTGAGAGCCAGAAAACTTCTTTTTTTATTTGAATGCTCCGTAGCACATGTTACATAGTGACCTACCTATGCGTAAGTTGCACAATATAAATTGAGTCAATTTGGAGCCGTCATCACTAATGAAGGTGACATCACAAAGTGTCGATAACTATCAATTCTCCATCTCAATGTTTATGCTTATTTGCAGTAGATAATGAGACTGTTATGAGAGCCAGAAAACTTCATTTTTTATTTGAATGCTCCGTAGCACATGTTACATAGTGTCCTACCTATGCGTAAGTTACACAATATAAATTGAGTCAATTTGGAGCAATCATCACTAATGAAGTTGACATCACAAAGTGCCGATAATTATCAATTCTCCCTCTCAATGTTTATGCTTATTTGCAGTAGATAATGAAACTGTTCTGAGAGCCAAAAAACTTTTATTTTTTTTTAAATCGGCCAAGGGAATGTTTATTTAAACTATTATCAATCTATAAATATAGTTACAAACATAACATTTTCGTTACTTTCTCTAAATTACCCGGTGAACATTTTAGATAATACAGTGCTTACTGATTCTTGTTTTTCTTAAAATGTGGAACCTTTGTCACCTATTAATGTTACATCACATAATGTTGATTATTATCAATTCTTCTTATTCCAAAGTTACGCTGAATTGCATTAAGTAATGAAATTTTTCTGAGAGCCAGATATTTCTCATATACTTATTGTTTGCTGTTGTGTGGTGCATGTTACATCAAGATAAGCTGTTGTGTAAGTTACACAATCTAAATTGAGTCAGTTTGGAGCCATCATCACTAATGAAGGTGACATCACAAAGTGTCGATAATTATCAATTCATCCTCTCAAAGTTTATGCTTATTTGCAGTAGATAATGAGACTGTTCTGACAGCCTGAAAACTTCTATTTTTATTTAAATGCTCCGTAGCACATGTTACATAGTGACCTACCTATGCGTAAGTTGCACAATATAAATTGAGTCAATTTGGAGCCATCATCACTAACTAAACTGACATCACAAAGTGTCGATAATTATCAATTCTTCCTCTCAAAGTTTATGCTTAATTGCAGTAGACAATGAGACTGTTCTGACAGCCAAAAAACTTCTAATTTTATTTGAATGCTCCGTAGCACATGTTACATAGTGACTTACTTATGCGTAAGTTGCACAATATACATTGAGTCAATTTGGAGCTATCATCGGTAATTAAGGTGACATCACAAAGTGTCGATAATTATCAATTCTTCCTCTCAATGTTTATGCTTATTTGCAGTAGATAATAAGACTGTTCTGAGAGTCACAAAACTTTAATTTTTATTTGAATGCTCCGTAGCACATGTTACATAGTGACCTACCTATGCGTAAGTTACACAATATAAATTGAGTCAATTTGGAGCCATCATCACTAACTAAAGTGACATCACAAAGTGTCGATAATTATCAATTCTTCTTCTCTAAGTTTATGCTTAATTGCAGTAGATAATGAGACTGTTCTGAGAGCCAAAAAACTTTAATTTTTTTTTAAATCGCCCAAGGGAATGTTCATTTTAACTATTATCAATCTATAAATATAGTTACAAACATAACATTTTTGTTACTTTCTCTAAATTGCCCGGTGAACATTTTAGATAATACAGTGCTTACTGATTCTTGTATTTCTTAAAATGTGGAACCTTTGTCACCTATCAATGTTACATCACAAAGTGTCGATAATTATCAATTATTCCTCTCTAAGTTTATGCTTATTTGCAGTAGATAATGAGACTGTTCTGAGAGCCAGAAAACTTCTATTTTTATTTGAATGCTCCGTAGCACATGTTACATAGTGACTTACTTATGCGTAAGTTGCACAATATAAATTGAGTCAATTTGGAGCCATCATCGGTAATAAGGTGACATCACAAAGTGTCGATAATTATCAATTCTTCCTCTCTAAGTTTATGCTTATTTGCAGTAGATAATGAGACTGTTCTGACAGCCAGAAAACTTTTTTTTTATTTGAATGCTCCGTAGCACATGTTACATAGTGACCTACCTATGCGTAAGTTACACAATATAAAAGTTACACTTAATTGCATTAGGTAATGAGATTGTTCTGAGAGCCAGATAATTCTCATATATGTTTGCTGCTGCTTGACATACGTTACATAGTGATAATCCTTTGCGTATGTTAAAGATTGTCGAAAATGCGATTAATCATAATGTGGTTAAGATTTAGACTAGCAGTCCTTGGTCAAAAACTGGGGGTTTTGTGATTTTTTTTTATATAGATAGTGTGCATGTTACATAGTGACTTACCTATGCGTAAGTTATGTAATATAAATTGAGTCACTTTAGAGCCATCATCACTTATTAAGGTTATATTGCATAGCGTTGATAATTGTCAATTCTTCCTCTATAAGTTTATACTTATTTTTTATAACACTACGGTTCTCGATCTTTAGTCTTTTTGATGTTTTCTAACATCTCTTTTATATGTTCTAAGTATTGGCGCTCTTGTTCATCCCGAAATTGGTCCTCATACATACTATTAGCGAAGGCGCCAATACCTGCTGCGCTCAAGTATTTCAGAGTGCTCCAAATATATTTTACCATTTGAGAATCGGAGAACGTTTAAAATATTTATGAGTGTTAATTTCTGTCTTAATTGATGCAACCAGCTTTTGTCGTTTGAGACACAGTCTGCTTGTTCAACTAATTTTTCAAGGTACTCTGACCTTATTTTGTTTATTATTCTTTTATAGTTGTACAACAGTACTTTCTTATATCAAGGGTATTTTTGTCTTGGAAAAGCGTTCAGTGGCCAATTTGTGATTAATAAATATAGCCCTCAATTGGGAGTGACAAATACCGTGTAATTATTGTTTGCCTTTTAATTTACCTAATATATGTTGTGAAAATGCTAGTTGTACTGCTCCGGAAACTATTACAAGTTCTTTTAAAGAAAGGTTTCCAAATTTAAAATCAAATATGAAGTATGAAATATTTTGACTAGGTCATTGTTACTGGTTACATTTTGTTGCTCCTTTACCGCAAACGCCTAGAATAGAATATACGTCTAGAAATACTTAACGATGAAATTCGAAAACCTGATATAAATTTTAGAAAATGTATCACTCCAGAAAAAAAATTATTGGTGATTTTGAGGTAAGCAAATAATAAATTCTAAATAGTTTATATTTTGTTTATACTTAATATGTAAATAATTTTATAAGCAATGCTATTTTAAATGATAATTTATTTTATGGAATAATGTTCTTCCCTTGATTATCACCTCTTTGTTCTATGTTTTGTACTGCTGTATAGAACAAAAACCCTCCCTATTACCTTAATAAAGTTACGGTTTTCTTTTACTAACTTGAGATGCCCATAAATTATTAGAGAGGCAACAAAAACATCACCTGTAATACATTCTTTGTTTATTTTAGCTACAGACGGAGCGTTTTCAGTATTTGCTGAACTGTTATCGTATGTAATAAGAGAGACCGCCCGTGCAACCGGATAGGTTAAAATTGATGCTCTCATTGCTCCATGCTTGCGTTTGTATCGCGTGCTCCATCAAATCTTAACTCCCACCGAAGCGACATCATCTGATGGCTTCCTTCTATTGGCTGAATAGATAAGTAAATCATCAGATTGTTTTCCAGTGTGGAGGCAGATAAGTTCTTACTGTACGACGTGTGATATTTAAAATTATGTTTTTTTATGAGTGCTCGCCCGTCTATTAGTATTCACGAGCTTTATGTTTGTCCTCAACCGCAAACGTTCATCATTTACCTTGAAAATAAAGTATAAATATAGATATAAAAATATCTATGGATTTTATTTTTTTTTCTTGTTATTTACTAAACACAGAGTTGTTCATAACCTTAAAAAAATCTTTCTCGAAATCGTTTGCCGCTATCTGTCGTAATTTTGTGTTTAATTCAATGTACACGGATAACCACGCCGAATGTTGGAATTCTAAGACCCTATGTACATTTAAAATAACATTTTTAAACATTTAGTTTTGTACTCGTTTATATTATAAAATTGTATTATTATACCTTTTCAACCCGAAACCCATTAGCAATCGCCTGTTTCAAATTTGGATAATGTACCACATAATTCTCCTTATTTTCGAAAGTTGTTACAAACTTTTTGAATTGGGTGGGCATTTAGTCTCTGGCAAAAATGGTAGCTCGTTATGAGCATCGTTTAGACTCCGGTTAAGAGATGTCAACCTCAAACACTAATCCTGTTGAGGAATGCTCATCTTGTCTTTGGAGAGTCAACTTCGGATCTTCTGTCACCGACTGTGTTAATAGTTTAATTTTGTTCATAGAGTATAGTTATACAGTTTATCT
Organism: Adelges cooleyi; assembly: GCF_023614345.1. Taxonomy (NCBI): domain Eukaryota; kingdom Metazoa; phylum Arthropoda; class Insecta; order Hemiptera; family Adelgidae; genus Adelges; species Adelges cooleyi. The sequence continues at coordinate 537,645 of NW_026096013.1, forward strand.
TAAACGGCTAAGAATAAGAATGTTAGTACTAAATAAATTAACTTAACGATAACTGTTAAATTATTTTTTCATTATTATTTTTTTATAATAATAATTTAAATAACAAGAAGTTTAAAAAGTATTTGATCCTAATTATTATTATTATATAATATAAAATGTAAAGATTTTGTATTGTATTTTCATTTTTTATCAAATCCTAATGTCAGTTGTTGCATTATCTAAAAGATAGTGCTACATAATTTTGTCTGTTAATTATTTTTTAAAACTAAATAATTTGCACTACATACAGAGGTACTCCGCAAGATGTGATAATACTTTATGCGGTAATTATTAATTTTAAATATAAACAAAGAATAAAAACAATAATGAATATCAATTCTTAATAAATATATGTTTACTGCTACAATCGATACATAATAAATTATTTTACAAACTCGTAAGCCTTGTCGTTGTAATCAAAGAGTTTATTATTTGGTTACATGGTAGTTAGGAAATCCGTGGATCTTTAATGCAGTGGTTTCCCTGTTGTCTTCTGCATTCTCCAGCCGTTGACCATCTGATGTGGTTCATCCGCCTTTTCAAGGTAGTTTCCTACCTTTATACAGTTTATCTTAAACGGCTAAGAATAAGAATGTTAGTACTAAAAAAATTAACTCAACGATAACTGTTAAATTATTTTTTCATTATTATTTTTTTATAATAATAATTTAAATAACAAGAAGTTTAAAACGTTGTCGTTGTAACCAAAGAGTTTATTATTTGGTTACATAGTAGTTAGGAAATCCGTGGATCTTTAATCCAGTGGTTTCCCTGTTGTCTTCTACATTCTCCAGCCGTTGACCATCTGATGTGGTTCATCCGCCTTTTCAAGGTAGTTTCCTACCTTGAGGACAAATTATTGCCCAACTCTACGCAGCTCATCTGCCCCTAAGGCCGTTGGCTTTGTAGGGGTGTCTCCTTATCCCAGGAGACTATCGGTGTTCCTATTAATCGCATTTTACGATAAGGGAACAGCCCGTGGCCTTATTCTAACCCGAGAGCCACACAGGCTATTACTTTATTAGCTAATAAAGTATACAATATGTTATGAAGGCTTATCTTATGATAACCTTTTTAATAAGTTGTAAAAAATAAAACCAATAATTGGTTAGTGTTTATAAAGTACTCAGTAGTATACTGAATTGCTATTTTATTTGTGAATCAAAGAAATGGGGAAGTCTTGAATTTACAAAAAAGATACCATTCAGATTTTAATATACATAATACATATAAAATTTTAATTTAAATACAATATTGTACTATTGTTCTAATAAATTTCATACATTAAATATATTGCGTTTATGTTTTATTTGTTACTGGACACCTACAATATTACTATACATTGCTCTAAATTCTAAAAAAAATATTACTTAATATCTACAGGTTATTATTTTTAAAATAATCACGGGGACGGCTAGTGTCGTACGGCGTACGCTGATAACAAAGCCAATTGTCAAAATAATATTCGATTAAAATGAACTAAAAACCAGGTTATTTCCGGGCTCACCAGCTCACCTCAATCGCACTTCAATAAATTGCCGCAGACGAGTCGCCGAAAATATTATTTTTATTGTGTCCAATTTCTTATCGCCATCTACCGGCAGTAAAATATCGCGCAGCAATTTTTCTATAGCAGTGGGCTATCTATAATATTTATAATCAACGGTCATACCTAGTTTTGTTGCTCCACAAAAGAACGACAAGAGGCCGGCCCAGTTCATCTCGGTCCCGGACATAATTCCAAACTCTTAAAACAATTTTCTTTGTAATGTTCTCCCGGAGTTCTATGTGCGATTTGTCTCCCCGAGTAAGCCCAGTGTTGAGAAAAAGCACACCCTGGTCCGCTTAATTGTCTAACGCCCTTCGACCAAAGGGCGTATCGTTTCCTGGCTCGGTACCTAGACCATCAAAATTCACCATTGCTATTGTATGAGACCGTAAATTATTCTGTTCTTACCTCGTTTCTCCCCAGCCATTGGTTGCGGAGCGGTAGTCATAGCTGGTTGCCTTGGAGGCGGCTCTTCCTGTTCTAGTTGATCCCATGGTATACCTTAATAATTGTAAATTAATAGTCAACACAATAATAAAAGTGAGTACAATAAAAGGTCTAAATAGCAGTAGTGCGTAGACTGAGCGTTGGACGACGTCTGACCATCGTGCCTTGTCGATAGACGGTATTTATGTGGTAGATTGGCCCTGGGTGTCGTGGGAACAGTTTACGTGGTTAGGCCACTAGCCGAAAAGACCCTTCTGAAGAAAAGGACGTGCAAAGTCGGATGTTCCTTTAAAGGTGGATAGCGAATGGTCTCCGTAGAAGCCGTAGGGCGAGGTGGAACCATGGGCTGAGGTTCTTCAACATTAGGATAGACACGATCCAATGTGTTGAGAGGATGTCCAGCTTCGTCATTGACGGTTGGCCTAGTTACAATCTCAGAACGAAAATTTAATGAGTGGTTACAAAATAAGCGTTTAGTTACATAGGTCGTCACATAATACATAGTGCAAAATATAATAATTGTACAAATGGTGTATAATAGCATATTGTGTCGATGGGTATTCACCATTACATTGTCGTGTAAATCTTTTTGATTTATCTTGTCAGGTATACTACCAAAGGTTCAGAAGTCGTTAAGGCGGTTAGTAATTACATGGTCAGATAAAACTGTATTAACATTTTTTTTTCCCTTTATTAATAAATATACAATCTGTTCCAAATAGGTACAATCAGAGTATTGGCTAAAATAATAGCATAACATGAAAAGAACATGATAAAAGAAGCCACCCATTGATGACACTTTTAAGTAATTATTTTTTTATATTTTTGTCTGATTTATGTCCGTTCAATCTGTTAATAGGTCTCTACACCATTTGCGCTTCAAGCAAATGCAAATTAATGTTAGTTATATTGGTCTTTGGAATAAAATCTATGTACTCTAGATTTTCGTTAATAATGTAAATGTATCTATTGTTAACTATATGGCTGGGTAAAGGTATTAGGTTGTATAAACTTAATTCGATTTGATTTACAATAGGTATATCTATAATAAAAACAATAGTTTGGTTTTTAGAAAATATGGTTATTTCTGAAATCTTTAATAACTCACCAACGTCAGCCGTAGTAAACCCTACTAGTAAGTCAGTTGATTTAGGTAATTGAACTTTAATGTTTTTAAGGATTTCTAAAAATTCACTAGGCGTTAAAATGATTGACTAAATTTCCCCCAGCTGTGATGTGTGTTAGATCGGATAATAAATTCGTGTCAGAGTCATATTGGTCAGTTAAGGTATTATAAATATTATAAAATACTCTGTAAGAGCTATACCTACTTCAAGTGAGTTTAGCTATAGTCTTAGTGTTTGTAATATAATTATTGAAGTCATAGTAAATAATGAGGTTCCATCTATCATTTGTGATTCAAACACCTTGGTTTTCGTAGAACAGGCCTGCATCAAACCTGTCACTGCCAGTCAACGTGGACTGTACTTGAGCAAGGTATCCTAAAGAAATGGCGATCCAGAATACTCTGTAACTTATTAAGTGGTATAATGAAATACGAGTATAGTTTCACTGGTCCAAAAATGTTTACTAAGCAATTAAGACAAGATATATATAGATAATACAAATATATATAACAACATTTAAGGTAATGTTGTTCAGAGTTCCATACATAGGTTTTTGTAATAAAGTTTTCTGACTATTCTATCAAAGATACATTTAGTAAGGGCTGTGTCCGAAACAGGACAATGTTCATGGGAAAAATTGGAATGGGACCTACCACAGAATACATTGTGGGTGTCAAATAGTCCTAACATGTTTCCCCTACCTGACGGTACCTGCCCTAGCATTTCTTCGTATAAAGTCCTACGTGGGCGAAGTCCGTTAGTGTAAGTGTATAAATACCATTGTTTTTGTCTTTCGCTGAAAGGTTTTACATAGAAAAGAATAATAATAAATAACATTCAAACAAAACTATGGAATTCTTACTTTAAGGCTCTAATGATACATTTATTGTATAATGTCAAGTAATATAATTAAAAATAACCCTTTTTTTAGATATACATTTATGCGCTTTTAACTTGGTGATCCTCTACCATGCTACGTGATAACTAGCCAGAGGACTACGCAAGTTCGTTCAGAAGATCAGACTAACCAGGCTGAGATATTTAGAAGCAACCGACCTTAAGGGTCGTATATTTAACCTCACTAAACAGCCGCTACTCTGGTTGACTTCCCTTAGCTAAACACTAATTAATTAACTATTTACCTACTTAAATTTTCCAATTGCTGACGAGAACATCCGAATTCCAAGTGAATATTTTAATTCAAAGGAATTGGATCCCTAGAGCTGCTTTACGCTTCTCAAGAGAATTAAATGAACCAGGCCAGACTCTCGGACTATGTTAAGATAGCTAAATTAATAGATGAATTATTAAATAAAACAATAATAAACAAACACAATGTTTTGTTGTTCTTAGGACTTGGAACATACACTGAGTCAAAACCATAAACAATTACGAAAAGAATCGGTTAACTACGCACACCATGCTTTAACAATTGAATAATTGATAAGTAGCAGACGATTGTAGCTAAACGACTGAGCGGCGACAAGCCCGTCGTATTGTCTTATATAGGGAGTAAATGCGTCATTACCAGGGTGGTGAAGTATGAAATGTTTCCTAGGATAATCATCCAAGCGTACAATTGTATGGTATGAGTCAGCATATGATATGTGTCCTGTTTATTTTAGTATATCCTTTTATACTTTTATAAAATATTGTATTATTACCACACAGTGTAGGACCTGGAAAACAAGTTTTTTGGAATACACAATGTAAAGAGAAATGTTATACATCGATTCAATAATTATTTCGTTGTCGGAAAGACGAAAACACTTTATTTTGTATGATACACACAAGCGAGAGACCTTATCAATGTAAAATATGCCTAACCATTTTTAAACCTAATTGAAAAGCTTATTTCGGCTAACGCCAATGATATTATTTAATATTATTGTTGTTTTTTGTATGAATAAATGTTTCATTCTCGAGTGTCCTATTGACAGTTATTCGTTTTTATAACTGTTTACATTGCACAACAATTATTGTGAAAATTGCCAATTTTAATTTCTAGCTTCAATAATAGTTGCAGAACATAATGTTGCTTGACTTGCTACGACTGGCAAACTTGTTCTCGACCATGACCCTAGCCGAATTGGCCGAACAACTCAACCTTAAAACGGCAAAAGATGCGGTAAACTATCTCTTGACAGTGGTAAATTTGAAACCGTCCACGCATACTGCTGTAGTTTTGCGCTAAAGTATAATATTTTAGAGAAAATCAAACGTGCTACACTACAAAATCGATGAAAAAAAAGGTATCGCTACTTCCAACATCAACGTTGACTATAGTTATGAGGACCCAGACGTTCTTATCTAGCTTCATATAAATAACATTATTGATACCATTGTTTAACAATAAAACCATTTTAGAAATTAAGAGGTAAATCCAGCGGTGGTAAAAGTGTCTGTGGTCAGTAGTGTTGAATGATAATAATTCTAACCTGACTGTAAAAACACATTGAGAATAGAATTTTCGTTCTCTTGTAAAATTGTACATGTATAAGTCAATTGTACCCGTTTGATTACCACCGCTTTAAGTCATAAAAAACTTCTAGTCACGTTTACGCAATTACTTATTATAAAAATACATAATGTTAAGTTTTATTTACACAATACATTTTTCTAACAATGAAATGTGTAGGAAACCTTAGCGTTACATAACTTAAATAACGATTTTTTTTTTAAATCAATTTTATTTAATGTAAAAATTCAATTCGTATTTAAAGTACTTTTATTTACTGTATCAAGTAATATAGTTTTGTCAATAATATTTTATTTGACTACTTCATTAATAATCTGTGGTTTTCAGTTCAAATTTATTTAATTTATTTGATATTTAAATGTGTGCCAAAATGTATTTGAAATTATTATTTGGACATTTGTGTTAATAAAATTAATATTGTATTTAAATAATGCCTATGTCTTTACGCAATATGTAGCGATATAAATTTAATTTAAGCTATTTATATACAAAATCTTTTTTTTTTATTATTATTAAGTATACATAGGATTACTTATATATTTTAGAATTTTCCGTTTCATACTATATCAATTCAATTATTTTTGTTTTCCTAAAAAAAGAAGAAGTATTTTTTTGCCAAGGAAGGTAACATTTTTTGTTATGACACTGTGTACAACCTGTGGGAATGCATTTTGTTTGTTAATGTGTTCTGTATATTAATATTGTGTTTATTTTGTCCTACAGCCTAAAATTATATTTGAACCGAAATACTTTTTGAACTACTACTTTTCGGGCGGTCTCATATACACAGCGATGAAAAACTTTGACAGAGCAATTACTTTTTTCGAAATTGTTTTCATGACAACATTTCCTGTAATTTCGCCAATCACGATTGATTCCTATAAGAAATTCATTTTACTTGTCTTCATACACTTCGGATCGGTACCAACATACTGTAACGTTGATCCCACAATCCTCGATGAATTGTATGGACCAACGTGTCAACCGTACTTAGATTTGGTACCACTTTATCAAAGTGGAAATTTAACAGCAGTCCACGCGACAATTGCTAAACACCAAGATATTTATGTAAGGTAAAACATATTTATCATATATTTACATTAACATCTGATATCTATTTGGACTGTTTTGCTTAATATTTGAATGTTTAATATGGTTCACGATAAATTTTTTTTTTTGAAGGGATAAAAATGTTGGATTGGTGAAACAACTTGTGAAATCTTTGAACCAGGCCAACTTGTTCTCGACCATGACCCTAGCCGAGTTGGCCGAACAACTCAACCTTAAAACGGCAAAAGATGCGGTAAACTATCTCTTGACAGTGGTAAATTTGAGACCGTCCACGCATACTGCTGTAGTTTTGCGCTAAAGTATAATATTTTAGAGAAAATCAAACGTGCTACACTACAAAATCGATGAAAAAGAAGGTATCGCCACTTACAACATCAACGTTGACTATAGTTATGAAGACCCAGACGTTCTTATCGGTATCATAAAAGAAGTAAATATGGATAATAATTTATCGAACTGTCTACTACTATCTGTGCACTTGTCAATTTTGTATTCAATATGTATATTTATTTTAGATTGAGCATAAAATCGAAGTGTCTAAAATATTGCAATCAGCCGAAGAAAACTTCAAGACTTATATTCCGCAAGCGCCAATTGTACAATCCCAGGCTGGGCCTAGTGGTGTGCTATTTAACCAGCGACAATTACCGCCAAGGGCAAGCAGCAACATTGATATTTTTGCGACATCGTTGCTTATGGAATGTGAACTGGAAAAAATCGAAGAAATGTCCGATACCGAGTAACTTTGAATTCTTGTATGTTAGTAAAATTGAAGTATAGCTTCATATAAATAACATTATTGATACCATTGTTTAACAATAAAACCATTTTAGAAATTAAGAGGTAAATCCAGCGGTGGTAAAAGTGTCTGTGGTCAGTAGTGTTGAATGATAATAATTCTAACCTGACTGTAAAAACACATTGAGAATAGAATTTTCGTTCTCTTGTAAAATTGTACATGTATAAGTCAATTGTACCCGCCGTTTGATTACCACCGCTTTAAGTCATAAAAAACTTCTAGTCACGTTTACGCAATTACTTATTATAAAAATACATAATGTTAAGTTTTATTTACACAATACGTTTTTCTAACAATGAAATGTGTAGGAAACCTTAGCGTTACATAACTTAAATAACGATTTTTTTTTTAAATCAATTTTATTTAATGTAAAAATTCAATTCGTATTTAAAGTACTTTTATTTACTGTATCAAGTAATATAGTTTTGTCAATAATATTTTATTTGACTACTTCATTAATAATCTGTGGTTTTCAGTTCAAATTTATTTAATTTATTTGATATTTAAATGTGTGCCAAAATGTATTTGAAATTATTATTTGGACATTTGTGTTAATAAAATTAATATTGTATTTAAATAATGCCTATGTCTTTACGCAATATGTAGCGATATAAATTTAATTTAAGCTATTTATATACAAAATCTTTTTTTTTTATTATTATTAAGTATACATAGGATTACTTATATATTTTAGAATTTTCCGTTTCATACTATATCAATTCAATTATTTTTGTTTTCCTAAAAAAAGAAGAAGTATTTTTTTGCCAAGGAAGGTAACATTTTTTGTTATGACACTGTGTACAACCTGTGGGAATGCATTTTGTTTGTTAATGTGTTCTGTATATTAATATTGTGTTTATTTTGTCCTACAGCCTAAAATTATATTTGAACCGAAATACTTTTTGAACTACTACTTTTCGGGCGGTCTCATATACACAGCGATGAAAAACTTTGACAGAGCAATTACTTTTTTCGAAATTGTTTTCATGACAACATTTCCTGTAATTTCGCCAATCACGATTGATTCCTATAAGAAATTCATTTTACTTGTCTTCATACACTTCGGATCGGTACCAACATACTGTAACGTTGATCCCACAATCCTCGATGAATTGTATGGACCAACGTGTCAACCGTACTTAGATTTGGTACCACTTTATCAAAGTGGAAATTTAACAGCAGTCCACGCGACAATTGCTAAACACCAAGATATTTATGTAAGGTAAAACATATTTATCATATATTTACATTAACATCTGATATCTATTTGGACTGTTTTGCTTAATATTTGAATGTTTAATATGGTTCACGATAAATTTTTTTTTTTGAAGGGATAAAAATGTTGGATTGGTGAAACAACTTGTGAAATCTTTGAACCAGGCCAACTTGTTCTCGACCATGACCCTAGCCGAGTTGGCCGAACAACTCAACCTTAAAACGGCAAAAGATGCGGTAAACTATCTCTTGACAGTGGTAAATTTGAGACCGTCCACGCATACTGCTGTAGTTTTGCGCTAAAGTATAATATTTTAGAGAAAATCAAACGTGCTACACTACAAAATCGATGAAAAAGAAGGTATCGCCACTTACAACATCAACGTTGACTATAGTTATGAAGACCCAGACGTTCTTATCGGTATCATAAAAGAAGTAAATATGGATAATAATTTATCGAACTGTCTACTACTATCTGTGCACTTGTCAATTTTGTATTCAATATGTATATTTATTTTAGATTGAGCATAAAATCGAAGTGTCTAAAATATTGCAATCAGCCGAAGAAAACTTCAAGACTTATATTCCGCAAGCGCCAATTGTACAATCCCAGGCTGGGCCTAGTGGTGTGCTATTTAACCAGCGACAATTACCGCCAAGGGCAAGCAGCAACATTGATATTTTTGCGACATCGTTGCTTATGGAATGTGAACTGGAAAAAATCGAAGAAATGTCCGATACCGAGTAACTTTGAATTCTTGTATGTTAGTAAAATTGAAGTATAGCTTCATATAAATAACATTATTGATACCATTGTTTAACAATAAAACCATTTTAGAAATTAAGAGGTAAATCCAGCGGTGGTAAAAGTGTCTGTGGTCAGTAGTGTTGAATGATAATAATTCTAACCTGACTGTAAAAACACATTGAGAATAGAATTTTCGTTCTCTTGTAAAATTGTACATGTATAAGTCAATTGTACCCGCCGTTTGATTACCACCGCTTTAAGTCATAAAAAACTTCTAGTCACGTTTACGCAATTACTTATTATAAAAATACATAATGTTAAGTTTTATTTACACAATACATTTTTCTAACAATGAAATGTGTAGGAAACCTTAGCGTTACATAACTTAAATAACGATTTTTTTTTTAAATCAATTTTATTTAATGTAAAAATTCAATTCGTATTTAAAGTACTTTTATTTACTGTATCAAGTAATATAGTTTTGTCAATAATATTTTATTTGACTACTTCATTAATAATCTGTGGTTTTCAGTTCAAATTTATTTAATTTATTTGATATTTAAATGTGTGCCAAAATGTATTTGAAATTATTATTTGGACATTTGTGTTAATAAAATTAATATTGTATTTAAATAATGCCTATGTCTTTACGCAATATGTAGCGATATAAATTTAATTTAAGCTATTTATATACAAAATCTTTTTTTTTTATTATTATTAAGTATACATAGGATTACTTATATATTTTAGAATTTTCCGTTTCATACTATATCAATTCAATTATTTTTGTTTTCCTAAAAAAAGAAGAAGTATTTTTTTGCCAAGGAAGGTAACATTTTTTGTTATGACACTGTGTACAACCTGTGGGAATGCATTTTGTTTGTTAATGTGTTCTGTATATTAATATTGTGTTTATTTTGTCCTACAGCCTAAAATTATATTTGAACCGAAATACTTTTTGAACTACTACTTTTCGGGCGGTCTCATATACACAGCGATGAAAAACTTTGACAGAGCAATTACTTTTTTCGAAATTGTTTTCATGACAACATTTCCTGTAATTTCGCCAATCACGATTGATTCCTATAAGAAATTCATTTTACTTGTCTTCATACACTTCGGATCGGTACCAACATACTGTAACGTTGATCCCACAATCCTCGATGAATTGTATGGACCAACGTGTCAACCGTACTTAGATTTGGTACCACTTTATCAAAGTGGAAATTTAACAGCAGTCCACGCGACAATTGCTAAACACCAAGATATTTATGTAAGGTAAAACATATTTATCATATATTTACATTAACATCTGATATCTATTTGGACTGTTTTGCTTAATATTTGAATGTTTAATATGGTTCACGATAAATTTTTTTTTTTGAAGGGATAAAAATGTTGGATTGGTGAAACAACTTGTGAAATCTTTGAACCAGGCCAACTTGTTCTCGACCATGACCCTAGCCGAGTTGGCCGAACAACTCAACCTTAAAACGGCAAAAGATGCGGTAAACTATCTCTTGACAGTGGTAAATTTGAGACCGTCCACGCATACTGCTGTAGTTTTGCGCTAAAGTATAATATTTTAGAGAAAATCAAACGTGCTACACTACAAAATCGATGAAAAAGAAGGTATCGCCACTTACAACATCAACGTTGACTATAGTTATGAAGACCCAGACGTTCTTATCGGTATCATAAAAGAAGTAAATATGGATAATAATTTATCGAACTGTCTACTACTATCTGTGCACTTGTCAATTTTGTATTCAATATGTATATTTATTTTAGATTGAGCATAAAATCGAAGTGTCTAAAATATTGCAATCAGCCGAAGAAAACTTCAAGACTTATATTCCGCAAGCGCCAATTGTACAATCCCAGGCTGGGCCTAGTGGTGTGCTATTTAACCAGCGACAATTACCGCCAAGGGCAAGCAGCAACATTGATATTTTTGCGACATCGTTGCTTATGGAATGTGAACTGGAAAAAATCGAAGAAATGTCCGATACCGAGTAACTTTGAATTCTTGTATGTTAGTAAAATTGAAGTATAGCTTCATATAAATAACATTATTGATACCATTGTTTAACAATAAAACCATTTTAGAAATTAAGAGGTAAATCCAGCGGTGGTAAAAGTGTCTGTGGTCAGTAGTGTTGAATGATAATAATTCTAACCTGACTGTAAAAACACATTGAGAATAGAATTTTCGTTCTCTTGTAAAATTGTACATGTATAAGTCAATTGTACCCGCCGTTTGATTACCACCGCTTTAAGTCATAAAAAACTTCTAGTCACGTTTACGCAATTACTTATTATAAAAATACATAATGTTAAGTTTTATTTACACAATACGTTTTTCTAACAATGAAATGTGTAGGAAACCTTAGCGTTACATAACTTAAATAACGATTTTTTTTTTAAATCAATTTTATTTAATGTAAAAATTCAATTCGTATTTAAAGTACTTTTATTTACTGTATCAAGTAATATAGTTTTGTCAATAATATTTTATTTGACTACTTCATTAATAATCTGTGGTTTTCAGTTCAAATTTATTTAATTTATTTGATATTTAAATGTGTGCCAAAATGTATTTGAAATTATTATTTGGACATTTGTGTTAATAAAATTAATATTGTATTTAAATAATGCCTATGTCTTTACGCAATATGTAGCGATATAAATTTAATTTAAGCTATTTATATACAAAATCTTTTTTTTTTATTATTATTAAGTATACATAGGATTACTTATATATTTTAGAATTTTCCGTTTCATACTATATCAATTCAATTATTTTTGTTTTCCTAAAAAAAGAAGAAGTATTTTTTTGCCAAGGAAGGTAACATTTTTTGTTATGACACTGTGTACAACCTGTGGGAATGCATTTTGTTTGTTAATGTGTTCTGTATATTAATATTGTGTTTATTTTGTCCTACAGCCTAAAATTATATTTGAACCGAAATACTTTTTGAACTACTACTTTTCGGGCGGTCTCATATACACAGCGATGAAAAACTTTGACAGAGCAATTACTTTTTTCGAAATTGTTTTCATGACAACATTTCCTGTAATTTCGCCAATCACGATTGATTCCTATAAGAAATTCATTTTACTTGTCTTCATACACTTCGGATCGGTACCAACATACTGTAACGTTGATCCCACAATCCTCGATGAATTGTATGGACCAACGTGTCAACCGTACTTAGATTTGGTACCACTTTATCAAAGTGGAAATTTAACAGCAGTCCACGCGACAATTGCTAAACACCAAGATATTTATGTAAGGTAAAACATATTTATCATATATTTACATTAACATCTGATATCTATTTGGACTGTTTTGCTTAATATTTGAATGTTTAATATGGTTCACGATAAATTTTTTTTTTTGAAGGGATAAAAATGTTGGATTGGTGAAACAACTTGTGAAATCTTTGAACCAGGCCAACTTGTTCTCGACCATGACCCTAGCCGAGTTGGCCGAACAACTCAACCTTAAAACGGCAAAAGATGCGGTAAACTATCTCTTGACAGTGGTAAATTTGAGACCGTCCACGCATACTGCTGTAGTTTTGCGCTAAAGTATAATATTTTAGAGAAAATCAAACGTGCTACACTACAAAATCGATGAAAAAGAAGGTATCGCCACTTACAACATCAACGTTGACTATAGTTATGAAGACCCAGACGTTCTTATCGGTATCATAAAAGAAGTAAATATGGATAATAATTTATCGAACTGTCTACTACTATCTGTGCACTTGTCAATTTTGTATTCAATATGTATATTTATTTTAGATTGAGCATAAAATCGAAGTGTCTAAAATATTGCAATCAGCCGAAGAAAACTTCAAGACTTATATTCCGCAAGCGCCAATTGTACAATCCCAGGCTGGGCCTAGTGGTGTGCTATTTAACCAGCGACAATTACCGCCAAGGGCAAGCAGCAACATTGATATTTTTGCGACATCGTTGCTTATGGAATGTGAACTGGAAAAAATCGAAGAAATGTCCGATACCGAGTAACTTTGAATTCTTGTATGTTAGTAAAATTGAAGTATAGCTTCATATAAATAACATTATTGATACCATTGTTTAACAATAAAACCATTTTAGAAATTAAGAGGTAAATCCAGCGGTGGTAAAAGTGTCTGTGGTCAGTAGTGTTGAATGATAATAATTCTAACCTGACTGTAAAAACACATTGAGAATAGAATTTTCGTTCTCTTGTAAAATTGTACATGTATAAGTCAATTGTACCCGCCGTTTGATTACCACCGCTTTAAGTCATAAAAAACTTCTAGTCACGTTTACGCAATTACTTATTATAAAAATACATAATGTTAAGTTTTATTTACACAATACATTTTTCTAACAATGAAATGTGTAGGAAACCTTAGCGTTACATAACTTAAATAACGATTTTTTTTTTAAATCAATTTTATTTAATGTAAAAATTCAATTCGTATTTAAAGTACTTTTATTTACTGTATCAAGTAATATAGTTTTGTCAATAATATTTTATTTGACTACTTCATTAATAATCTGTGGTTTTCAGTTCAAATTTATTTAATTTATTTGATATTTAAATGTGTGCCAAAATGTATTTGAAATTATTATTTGGACATTTGTGTTAATAAAATTAATATTGTATTTAAATAATGCCTATGTCTTTACGCAATATGTAGCGATATAAATTTAATTTAAGCTATTTATATACAAAATCTTTTTTTTTTATTATTATTAAGTATACATAGGATTACTTATATATTTTAGAATTTTCCGTTTCATACTATATCAATTCAATTATTTTTGTTTTCCTAAAAAAAGAAGAAGTATTTTTTTGCCAAGGAAGGTAACATTTTTTGTTATGACACTGTGTACAACCTGTGGGAATGCATTTTGTTTGTTAATGTGTTCTGTATATTAATATTGTGTTTATTTTGTCCTACAGCCTAAAATTATATTTGAACCGAAATACTTTTTGAACTACTACTTTTCGGGCGGTCTCATATACACAGCGATGAAAAACTTTGACAGAGCAATTACTTTTTTCGAAATTGTTTTCATGACAACATTTCCTGTAATTTCGCCAATCACGATTGATTCCTATAAGAAATTCATTTTACTTGTCTTCATACACTTCGGATCGGTACCAACATACTGTAACGTTGATCCCACAATCCTCGATGAATTGTATGGACCAACGTGTCAACCGTACTTAGATTTGGTACCACTTTATCAAAGTGGAAATTTAACAGCAGTCCACGCGACAATTGCTAAACACCAAGATATTTATGTAAGGTAAAACATATTTATCATATATTTACATTAACATCTGATATCTATTTGGACTGTTTTGCTTAATATTTGAATGTTTAATATGGTTCACGATAAATTTTTTTTTTTGAAGGGATAAAAATGTTGGATTGGTGAAACAACTTGTGAAATCTTTGAACCAGGCCAACTTGTTCTCGACCATGACCCTAGCCGAGTTGGCCGAACAACTCAACCTTAAAACGGCAAAAGATGCGGTAAACTATCTCTTGACAGTGGTAAATTTGAGACCGTCCACGCATACTGCTGTAGTTTTGCGCTAAAGTATAATATTTTAGAGAAAATCAAACGTGCTACACTACAAAATCGATGAAAAAGAAGGTATCGCCACTTACAACATCAACGTTGACTATAGTTATGAAGACCCAGACGTTCTTATCGGTATCATAAAAGAAGTAAATATGGATAATAATTTATCGAACTGTCTACTACTATCTGTGCACTTGTCAATTTTGTATTCAATATGTATATTTATTTTAGATTGAGCATAAAATCGAAGTGTCTAAAATATTGCAATCAGCCGAAGAAAACTTCAAGACTTATATTCCGCAAGCGCCAATTGTACAATCCCAGGCTGGGCCTAGTGGTGTGCTATTTAACCAGCGACAATTACCGCCAAGGGCAAGCAGCAACATTGATATTTTTGCGACATCGTTGCTTATGGAATGTGAACTGGAAAAAATCGAAGAAATGTCCGATACCGAGTAACTTTGAATTCTTGTATGTTAGTAAAATTGAAGTATAGCTTCATATAAATAACATTATTGATACCATTGTTTAACAATAAAACCATTTTAGAAATTAAGAGGTAAATCCAGCGGTGGTAAAAGTGTCTGTGGTCAGTAGTGTTGAATGATAATAATTCTAACCTGACTGTAAAAACACATTGAGAATAGAATTTTCGTTCTCTTGTAAAATTGTACATGTATAAGTCAATTGTACCCGCCGTTTGATTACCACCGCTTTAAGTCATAAAAAACTTCTAGTCACGTTTACGCAATTACTTATTATAAAAATACATAATGTTAAGTTTTATTTACACAATACGTTTTTCTAACAATGAAATGTGTAGGAAACCTTAGCGTTACATAACTTAAATAACGATTTTTTTTTTAAATCAATTTTATTTAATGTAAAAATTCAATTCGTATTTAAAGTACTTTTATTTACTGTATCAAGTAATATAGTTTTGTCAATAATATTTTATTTGACTACTTCATTAATAATCTGTGGTTTTCAGTTCAAATTTATTTAATTTATTTGATATTTAAATGTGTGCCAAAATGTATTTGAAATTATTATTTGGACATTTGTGTTAATAAAATTAATATTGTATTTAAATAATGCCTATGTCTTTACGCAATATGTAGCGATATAAATTTAATTTAAGCTATTTATATACAAAATCTTTTTTTTTTATTATTATTAAGTATACATAGGATTACTTATATATTTTAGAATTTTCCGTTTCATACTATATCAATTCAATTATTTTTGTTTTCCTAAAAAAAGAAGAAGTATTTTTTTGCCAAGGAAGGTAACATTTTTTGTTATGACACTGTGTACAACCTGTGGGAATGCATTTTGTTTGTTAATGTGTTCTGTATATTAATATTGTGTTTATTTTGTCCTACAGCCTAAAATTATATTTGAACCGAAATACTTTTTGAACTACTACTTTTCGGGCGGTCTCATATACACAGCGATGAAAAACTTTGACAGAGCAATTACTTTTTTCGAAATTGTTTTCATGACAACATTTCCTGTAATTTCGCCAATCACGATTGATTCCTATAAGAAATTCATTTTACTTGTCTTCATACACTTCGGATCGGTACCAACATACTGTAACGTTGATCCCACAATCCTCGATGAATTGTATGGACCAACGTGTCAACCGTACTTAGATTTGGTACCACTTTATCAAAGTGGAAATTTAACAGCAGTCCACGCGACAATTGCTAAACACCAAGATATTTATGTAAGGTAAAACATATTTATCATATATTTACATTAACATCTGATATCTATTTGGACTGTTTTGCTTAATATTTGAATGTTTAATATGGTTCACGATAAATTTTTTTTTTTGAAGGGATAAAAATGTTGGATTGGTGAAACAACTTGTGAAATCTTTGAACCAGGCCAACTTGTTCTCGACCATGACCCTAGCCGAGTTGGCCGAACAACTCAACCTTAAAACGGCAAAAGATGCGGTAAACTATCTCTTGACAGTGGTAAATTTGAGACCGTCCACGCATACTGCTGTAGTTTTGCGCTAAAGTATAATATTTTAGAGAAAATCAAACGTGCTACACTACAAAATCGATGAAAAAGAAGGTATCGCCACTTACAACATCAACGTTGACTATAGTTATGAAGACCCAGACGTTCTTATCGGTATCATAAAAGAAGTAAATATGGATAATAATTTATCGAACTGTCTACTACTATCTGTGCACTTGTCAATTTTGTATTCAATATGTATATTTATTTTAGATTGAGCATAAAATCGAAGTGTCTAAAATATTGCAATCAGCCGAAGAAAACTTCAAGACTTATATTCCGCAAGCGCCAATTGTACAATCCCAGGCTGGGCCTAGTGGTGTGCTATTTAACCAGCGACAATTACCGCCAAGGGCAAGCAGCAACATTGATATTTTTGCGACATCGTTGCTTATGGAATGTGAACTGGAAAAAATCGAAGAAATGTCCGATACCGAGTAACTTTGAATTCTTGTATGTTAGTAAAATTGAAGTATAGCTTCATATAAATAACATTATTGATACCATTGTTTAACAATAAAACCATTTTAGAAATTAAGAGGTAAATCCAGCGGTGGTAAAAGTGTCTGTGGTCAGTAGTGTTGAATGATAATAATTCTAACCTGACTGTAAAAACACATTGAGAATAGAATTTTCGTTCTCTTGTAAAATTGTACATGTATAAGTCAATTGTACCCGCCGTTTGATTACCACCGCTTTAAGTCATAAAAAACTTCTAGTCACGTTTACGCAATTACTTATTATAAAAATACATAATGTTAAGTTTTATTTACACAATACGTTTTTCTAACAATGAAATGTGTAGGAAACCTTAGCGTTACATAACTTAAATAACGATTTTTTTTTTAAATCAATTTTATTTAATGTAAAAATTCAATTCGTATTTAAAGTACTTTTATTTACTGTATCAAGTAATATAGTTTTGTCAATAATATTTTATTTGACTACTTCATTAATAATCTGTGGTTTTCAGTTCAAATTTATTTAATTTATTTGATATTTAAATGTGTGCCAAAATGTATTTGAAATTATTATTTGGACATTTGTGTTAATAAAATTAATATTGTATTTAAATAATGCCTATGTCTTTACGCAATATGTAGCGATATAAATTTAATTTAAGCTATTTATATACAAAATCTTTTTTTTTTATTATTATTAAGTATACATAGGATTACTTATATATTTTAGAATTTTCCGTTTCATACTATATCAATTCAATTATTTTTGTTTTCCTAAAAAAAGAAGAAGTATTTTTTTGCCAAGGAAGGTAACATTTTTTGTTATGACACTGTGTACAACCTGTGGGAATGCATTTTGTTTGTTAATGTGTTCTGTATATTAATATTGTGTTTATTTTGTCCTACAGCCTAAAATTATATTTGAACCGAAATACTTTTTGAACTACTACTTTTCGGGCGGTCTCATATACACAGCGATGAAAAACTTTGACAGAGCAATTACTTTTTTCGAAATTGTTTTCATGACAACATTTCCTGTAATTTCGCCAATCACGATTGATTCCTATAAGAAATTCATTTTACTTGTCTTCATACACTTCGGATCGGTACCAACATACTGTAACGTTGATCCCACAATCCTCGATGAATTGTATGGACCAACGTGTCAACCGTACTTAGATTTGGTACCACTTTATCAAAGTGGAAATTTAACAGCAGTCCACGCGACAATTGCTAAACACCAAGATATTTATGTAAGGTAAAACATATTTATCATATATTTACATTAACATCTGATATCTATTTGGACTGTTTTGCTTAATATTTGAATGTTTAATATGGTTCACGATAAATTTTTTTTTTTGAAGGGATAAAAATGTTGGATTGGTGAAACAACTTGTGAAATCTTTGAACCAGGACCAACTTGTTCTCGACCATGACCCTAGCCGAGTTGGCCGAACAACTCAACCTTAAAACGGCAAAAGATGCGGTAAACTATCTCTTGACAGTGGTAAATTTGAGACCGTCCACGCATACTGCTGTAGTTTTGCGCTAAAGTATAATATTTTAGAGAAAATCAAACGTGCTACACTACAAAATCGATGAAAAAGAAGGTATCGCCACTTACAACATCAACGTTGACTATAGTTATGAAGACCCAGACGTTCTTATCGGTATCATAAAAGAAGTAAATATGGATAATAATTTATCGAACTGTCTACTACTATCTGTGCACTTGTCAATTTTGTATTCAATATGTATATTTATTTTAGATTGAGCATAAAATCGAAGTGTCTAAAATATTGCAATCAGCCGAAGAAAACTTCAAGACTTATATTCCGCAAGCGCCAATTGTACAATCCCAGGCTGGGCCTAGTGGTGTGCTATTTAACCAGCGACAATTACCGCCAAGGGCAAGCAGCAACATTGATATTTTTGCGACATCGTTGCTTATGGAATGTGAACTGGAAAAAATCGAAGAAATGTCCGATACCGAGTAACTTTGAATTCTTGTATGTTAGTAAAATTGAAGTATAGCTTCATATAAATAACATTATTGATACCATTGTTTAACAATAAAACCATTTTAGAAATTAAGAGGTAAATCCAGCGGTGGTAAAAGTGTCTGTGGTCAGTAGTGTTGAATGATAATAATTCTAACCTGACTGTAAAAACACATTGAGAATAGAATTTTCGTTCTCTTGTAAAATTGTACATGTATAAGTCAATTGTACCCGCCGTTTGATTACCACCGCTTTAAGTCATAAAAAACTTCTAGTCACGTTTACGCAATTACTTATTATAAAAATACATAATGTTAAGTTTTATTTACACAATACATTTTTCTAACAATGAAATGTGTAGGAAACCTTAGCGTTACATAACTTAAATAACGATTTTTTTTTTAAATCAATTTTATTTAATGTAAAAATTCAATTCGTATTTAAAGTACTTTTATTTACTGTATCAAGTAATATAGTTTTGTCAATAATATTTTATTTGACTACTTCATTAATAATCTGTGGTTTTCAGTTCAAATTTATTTAATTTATTTGATATTTAAATGTGTGCCAAAATGTATTTGAAATTATTATTTGGACATTTGTGTTAATAAAATTAATATTGTATTTAAATAATGCCTATGTCTTTACGCAATATGTAGCGATATAAATTTAATTTAAGCTATTTATATACAAAATCTTTTTTTTTTATTATTATTAAGTATACATAGGATTACTTATATATTTTAGAATTTTCCGTTTCATACTATATCAATTCAATTATTTTTGTTTTCCTAAAAAAAGAAGAAGTATTTTTTTGCCAAGGAAGGTAACATTTTTTGTTATGACACTGTGTACAACCTGTGGGAATGCATTTTGTTTGTTAATGTGTTCTGTATATTAATATTGTGTTTATTTTGTCCTACAGCCTAAAATTATATTTGAACCGAAATACTTTTTGAACTACTACTTTTCGGGCGGTCTCATATACACAGCGATGAAAAACTTTGACAGAGCAATTACTTTTTTCGAAATTGTTTTCATGACAACATTTCCTGTAATTTCGCCAATCACGATTGATTCCTATAAGAAATTCATTTTACTTGTCTTCATACACTTCGGATCGGTACCAACATACTGTAACGTTGATCCCACAATCCTCGATGAATTGTATGGACCAACGTGTCAACCGTACTTAGATTTGGTACCACTTTATCAAAGTGGAAATTTAACAGCAGTCCACGCGACAATTGCTAAACACCAAGATATTTATGTAAGGTAAAACATATTTATCATATATTTACATTAACATCTGATATCTATTTGGACTGTTTTGCTTAATATTTGAATGTTTAATATGGTTCACGATAAATTTTTTTTTTTGAAGGGATAAAAATGTTGGATTGGTGAAACAACTTGTGAAATCTTTGAACCAGGCCAACTTGTTCTCGACCATGACCCTAGCCGAGTTGGCCGAACAACTCAACCTTAAAACGGCAAAAGATGCGGTAAACTATCTCTTGACAGTGGTAAATTTGAGACCGTCCACGCATACTGCTGTAGTTTTGCGCTAAAGTATAATATTTTAGAGAAAATCAAACGTGCTACACTACAAAATCGATGAAAAAGAAGGTATCGCCACTTACAACATCAACGTTGACTATAGTTATGAAGACCCAGACGTTCTTATCGGTATCATAAAAGAAGTAAATATGGATAATAATTTATCGAACTGTCTACTACTATCTGTGCACTTGTCAATTTTGTATTCAATATGTATATTTATTTTAGATTGAGCATAAAATCGAAGTGTCTAAAATATTGCAATCAGCCGAAGAAAACTTCAAGACTTATATTCCGCAAGCGCCAATTGTACAATCCCAGGCTGGGCCTAGTGGTGTGCTATTTAACCAGCGACAATTACCGCCAAGGGCAAGCAGCAACATTGATATTTTTGCGACATCGTTGCTTATGGAATGTGAACTGGAAAAAATCGAAGAAATGTCCGATACCGAGTAACTTTGAATTCTTGTATGTTAGTAAAATTGAAGTATAGCTTCATATAAATAACATTATTGATACCATTGTTTAACAATAAAACCATTTTAGAAATTAAGAGGTAAATCCAGCGGTGGTAAAAGTGTCTGTGGTCAGTAGTGTTGAATGATAATAATTCTAACCTGACTGTAAAAACACATTGAGAATAGAATTTTCGTTCTCTTGTAAAATTGTACATGTATAAGTCAATTGTACCCGCCGTTTGATTACCACCGCTTTAAGTCATAAAAAACTTCTAGTCACGTTTACGCAATTACTTATTATAAAAATACATAATGTTAAGTTTTATTTACACAATACATTTTTCTAACAATGAAATGTGTAGGAAACCTTAGCGTTACATAACTTAAATAACGATTTTTTTTTTAAATCAATTTTATTTAATGTAAAAATTCAATTCGTATTTAAAGTACTTTTATTTACTGTATCAAGTAATATAGTTTTGTCAATAATATTTTATTTGACTACTTCATTAATAATCTGTGGTTTTCAGTTCAAATTTATTTAATTTATTTGATATTTAAATGTGTGCCAAAATGTATTTGAAATTATTATTTGGACATTTGTGTTAATAAAATTAATATTGTATTTAAATAATGCCTATGTCTTTACGCAATATGTAGCGATATAAATTTAATTTAAGCTATTTATATACAAAATCTTTTTTTTTTTTATTATTAAGTATACATAGGAGTGGAAATAAATATTAATTAAATTTATATATATATATATCAAAGAAACAAATAATTTTTTCTGTTCATATAAGTTTATTTAACACTGGTTAGAATTTTTCTTTTCAAATTGATAATTATAGCTTAAATTTTGAGATGTATTACAGTATCAGTAAATGCAACAGTTCTTTACAAGTTTCAACCAATTTTACAAATGAGTACTTAAAATGTAAACTTAACATGTAGTGTGCAATCCATGATGTAAAATGATTTTATTAAAGTAAATTGAAACAATAAATAACAAAGCATAATTTATAAGTGTCATTAATTTTACGTACAATGTATTGTTATAAAAATGTCAAATCAAATAAGTAAAACATGTTATCTGTATAAGGAGTTAATGTTGAAAAACTATAAAAACTGGCATAAAAGTTTAACTATAAATTGTTTTATAATATATGAAAATAATAAAACACGTTTAATTTAGTTTTAAAATTAAAGTTGAGAATAATTTTAATTTTGTTTTTTCATGATATGAAACATCTGTTTGAAATTTAAATTAATGCGTTTAAAAATTAAGATTTGTTTCACATGTCCAATATTTAAGAAATTAAAAACTCATGATAGCATCAGAAAATGTTTTCAGTTTTTTTTTACAAAAATATATATAAATATATCTTACGTATATATTCATTATTCATTTTATATATTATCATCGTAAGACTGTGAAACATTTTGAGTTTTATAAATGTTAGTGAATTGTTTTTTCAAATATTCGCATAGGTACTCTTTTTGCTTTAAATTTTGTATAATGGTACCTTAATTGTTTTAGCACCGTTACATTTAACAACAAAAACTTGTAACTCATATAGAGCCTTTAACGTAAACAATATTATCATCGTAAGACTGTGCAACATTTTGAGTTTTGCCAATCGCCAGGAAATACGTTTACTGCTACCCATTGAAATAATGTATGTTATTTAAACAAAGCACAGAAGTTTATAAAATTATTTTGTTTTGTAATAACAAGCGACCGTATCTCTGTTACACCAGCTTAAACAGTAACTACTTGGTTAATACATATCGAACAAATTCGCTCTTTTACTCGCTTAAATATATTACGGCGACATACGCAATAGGGTCAGATATCCTAAACACAACTCTACTTCAGCCGCCTTTCGTCCTATTGCTCTTTCGTCGGCATTATGCAAGACTGTGGAACACATAATTAAGAACCGATTGGATTGGTTTATCGAAAAATACAATTTTCTTCCCAATAATCTTTTCGGTTTCCGCAGAGGCTTAGGAACCATGGAGTGCCTTTCCACTCTTACTGGTTCCATCTACAAATCATTTTGTAGCAAATCCTTTTGTTCAGCAGCTTTTGTTGATATTAAGGATGCATTCGATTCACAATTCCATTTCAGCTCTAGCCTCTGCGAGTTAAATTAATTTTTTGTTTTCATTATTTTTCTGTATCATTTTAATAATTAATTTTTATAATAATGAACACATTAAGAGGAAATAAGTGTGTATTTGTTAACTGCGGGAAAAACAAAAGAGAAGACCCAGCTCTCAAATTACACCGTTTCCCGAAGGATGGCCGTTCAAGGCAATGGGTATTGAGCTCAGGTACGTACAATTTAAATCATCTATACAAATTTAACTAGCGTCCGTGAGAGACGCGGATATGCGGGGCCCGGGGCCCCAAAAACATTTTTTCGTGAAGCCATCAAAATTGACCAAAAAACCCGAATTTTGATTTTTTTATTTTAATGCTAAAAACGATGGCACAAAATTTGCGGAAACGCTTAGTTTTGAAGTTACAGCTACTTGAACTTAGAAAATTATCTTAATTAATATTAACCGCTCTATGTTTTAATAATATTTAATAAATAGAAACATGTAATAGCAAAAAATTAAAACATTGAAAGACATTTTGACTAGTTCAAAACAAAACTAAGTAATTGGCTACTTAATATTTAAGCAAACACTTGGAACGACTATAATGGTTTTATAATTTAAATAAATTTGATAATCAACCATAAAGTTTTAGTTTGTCAGTTAATTTTTTTTGCTTTGGTGTATATTTTATTTATACATTTTTTTTTATAATAAACTAACTGGTTATTATAGGAACCCTCAAAATTGAACGAGGGAGGAAGTAGGGATTGTCTGGTCCCTGGCAGCGACGGCGGTGGTGCCATTAGACGTGATCGAGGACGTAGGCATGACAGTCGGCCTAACCCGTGCACAGCCGCCTTTAATGGAGCCACATTTAACGGCCAGGTGGTTGTGTACTCTGGGCCGGTGATAAGGCCTTCGTCCTCGTCGCGGCGACACCGTCGAGGTATCCGGAAAACCCCACGTAGTAAACATAAGTGACATTTATAAATAAAGAAACATTTTCTTTTCTACATTTAATTTGATTGATGTTTTAGACTGTTACCAGTGTGGGGTCGATGGCCAGCTCGCCAGGAACTGCTCGGCATCAGGAAACTCATTCTGGCAGTCCTACACCAGGTCCTGCTGGGGTGTCTCAGTTAATGATGTCACCATCGCCGTCACTGAACGATCATTCGGAGTGGACGAGTGATTGTTTAGAGCGACGACGGAGACAGCAACATCTGGGACACCGAATGGGTCGACAACGGACTTGACGACCATTGTGGCCCATTTGGATATTAACAATCAGATGAGAAATCCAGATGGGGCAGACAATCCGCAACAGGAAGTCTAGACGGAGGACAGTGATCAAAATTATTTGTCTTTAAGACAAGATAAATTTATGTGCAGGATAATTTAATAATATAATTTATTTTAAAAACCATTGAAACTTCATTATTTTTATATTATAAAATAATAAAAAATTAACTATAACTTAAGAAAATATTAATTTATTTTCTAAAAAAAAAATAGTGTTTTTTCCATAATCTTCTCATATTTTATATATATATATACTTTCTTGTGTTGACATTTACAATAATACTTTATAAGCAATAAGTATTGTATTTGAATTTTTTTTGTTTTTTAGTGCTCTGTCCTCTGGCTAGACTTCCTGTTTTTTATATATAAAAAAAAAAATACAAAAAAAAAGAAAAAACCAAAAAATTTTATTTTGTGATTTGTTAACTTATAAGACTGATATGTTAAATACTGTTAGGAATTTGTTTTATTTGTTTAAAAACACAATGATTTCCATTGTTTTCATGTATTTTTAAACAAAGTTTAATCATTTTAATTAAATAATCTTAATTTGTTGAATTAAAATATAATATTATTATCTTTAGTCTAGTTAATACTATTTAAATGGGAAACTTCACCGTCTTACGGGCACGGGTATATATTGAGTTAAAGCGGTGAAACTAACTTTTAGGGCCTTTTTTTCACCCACTAGAACAAACAGCTTGGGATCTTGGGTGCACAACTTTTCGAACAAGTCCAAAATAAGGAACATCCTAGTAATTTAATGAATATTAATAATTATTGTTGCAGGTAAAAATATAACTTGTCGTCGTGAGCGCTGAAGACGACAACATTGTTGCCGAAATACGACGTAGTCGCGGAGAGTATATAATTTTTATGGTTAAGGGTTAAATACCTGTTTTGACATCATTGCTGGTAATAAAGTTGAAATTTTAACCTTTAATTTGAGCCATGGCGTACATTTTTCGAGTAAATGTAATTTGCTATAGTAATAGTACATTTTAGCTGTTGTAAAAAAAAAACTTTTACTGTCAGTTATTTATCAGTTTAACAGTTTCCATGTGTACAGACTCTTTTGATAGGGTAGATGATAAAATAATAAGGCAAAAAATCATAAGAGGGAATGCACACTTATCTTAGCATTTTGCGCACAATCTAGTGCTTTATATTATTATTGCGAGAACAATTAATATGATATTCTAAATAACTAGTTCTTTCATATTGAATAACATAAAAACAAAAATCTTTACGATAAAAACTGCTACTACTCGAGTAACCTGACCGACACTAATTGTAATTAATTTTAATTTGCAACCTCATTTATGTGTAATATAAACTAAAAGTAAATACAATTTAACATTATTTTAGTAAATTAGTTGCTTTTGTATAGAATTATTAAGTACAATAAAAGTTATGTTTTTTTTTTTATACAGGGTCCGGCAAAAAAACCTCCCTGATTACAAGATGGCGCTGCGTGGGTTGTGGTAGGTTAGGTTAAGGCCCACTTCCATTTGTCAGGTACTGTGAATAAACAAAATTTCCGCTATTGGGCAGTAGAAAATCCCCAGGAACTTCATCAACGACCACTTTACAGCCCTTATGTGACAGTTTGGTGTGGCATTGCTGAATTTGGTGTGTTAGGACCGTATTTTTTTGAAGAAAATGGGCTAAAAGTAACGGTTACTTCGGATCGTTACTGTCACATGATTGAGACCTTTCTCCGACCTAACTTAAACCAGTTTGCTAGGGACCATGAAAAGGGCGAAGTCTGGTTCCAACAAGATGGAGCCACAGCTCACACTTCGCGGCGTTCGCTAGAAGTTTTGAGAGAGTTGTTTCCTGGACATGTTCTCTCTTTGCGAGGAGACATCTCCTGGCCCCCAAGGTCACCCGGTTTATCACCTTGTGATTTTTTTCTTTGGGGATATTTAAAGTCACAAGTATACAATAATCGACCAAAAACCCTACAAGCACTTAAAGAGGCGATCACCCAAGCAGTGGCTGCCATTACACCGCAAATGACAAGAATAGTTATGGACAACTTCAGGGAAAGTCTTCGGTCAATGTGTAAATAATGGAGGACGCCATTTAATTGTTGTATTGTTTAAAACCAAGTAATTTTTTTTTTTAATGTAAAATTGGCATAGAATTTGTAACTCAAAAATAAAAAAAAAATTTCTGGATCTTTGTTTGTTAGTTTGTAATTGCCTTTGGAAATCAGGGAGGTTTTTTTGCCGGACCCTGTATTTGGCATTCTTGTATTATTTTAAACCGTAAATCCCAATGTCCATTCCAATGGACATACCTGTAACTTCTAAGCAATAAAAATAAAAATTAGAATATCATATTGAAAGGTCATAAGTTCCAGATATGAACACGGAAAATTGTTTTTTCTTCAAAAAAATTAATTCGGTAATGAAAGAGGGTTAAGCAAGTAAAATATTAGAGGAGGCGAAGATTTGATAGGATCAACACAGTTCCAGGTGCACAGTTAATGTGAAAATTCACAAAAAATTCTTTGTTACATTGGTTCAATCCGATTCTGAATAGCATACCTTAATTTATTGAAGGTTTACCCAAATTTATATTTCTACTTTTTTTCCAAGATAGAAATGAAAATTTTAATTTTCAAATGTCTTGCATAGAATTTATATTGATATATAATAATCTTATATTCAAATAGTACTTAATATTTAATAATATTATTACATTAATAATACATTAATTATTTATAATAACGATTTCATAAACAACATCTGTTGAAAATTAAAACGTTTAAAAATTTGGATTCGTTTCACATGTTCCATATTTTAGAAATTAAAAACTCATGATAGCATCAGAAAATGTTTTTAGTTTTTTTTTAAAAAATAAGCAAGATATTTTTCACTGCCTTTTAAATTAGAAATAGCTGCATTAGCAGAATACATTATGTTTAAAAAATATTGAAGTTACCATAACTAGCCCAAGATTAAAAAGAACAAAATTCAACACATTTGATTGAACAAAATGAGTGAATTTCCATCCCTAGTTCCCTTTTAAAATAATATTTGTGAATTAAATATAAATTTTAATGTAGAAACAATATTATAAATTATTTATTCTAGGAGTCATTGTTTTAATATATTTATATATATATATATATATTTAGACATAATTTTGATTCTAATTATCTGTGATTAACCAGTTAAAGTTGAAAGAGTAGACAATGTTTCATGTTCAGTCTTTGCAATACCCGATTTCAACGATACAGTAATTATGTTTATTCATTATGGCATCGTTCCGCCGCTTTTGTTCTTAGCGTAGTGTTTAGAAGAGTGGCTTCTAAATACTGAAAAAATATTTATAAATTAACCATGGAGAACAGAATTAATGCATTTCATTAACAATATTGTATTTTCGAATCAAGTTTGTTTTTTAAGTTTATCGATATTAAAAGCATCCATAGCATTTAAAGTGTTGTTACAAACACTAATACAGTAAGTGAAATCCAATGGCAGTATGGTTTTATAAATGTTAGTGAATTGTTTTTTCAAATATTCGCATAGGTACTCTTTATGCTTTAAATTTTGTATAATGGTACCTTAATTGTTTTAGCACAGTTACATTTAACAACAAAAACTTGTAACTCATGTAGAGCTTTCAACGTAAACAATATTATCATCGTAAGACTGTGCAACATTTTGAGTTTTGCCAATCGCCAGGAAATACACTTACGTTTACTGCTACCCATTGAAATAATGTAATTTATTTGTACTAAGCACAGAAGTTTATAAAATTATTTTACCAGTAACTACTCGGTTATACATATCGAACAAATTCGCTCTTTTACTCGCTTAAATATATTACGGCGACATACGTAATAGGGTCAGATATCAACTCATTTGTCAACAACATTTTTTTATCGTTTAAACAAGTACGTTTTAAACCGTTTTTTGTTAAAAAAAAAATACAACTATGACCAACAAAGTAACACATGACGCGTTATACAGACCAAGTCAATAGCATTCATAAATATCGACAACTCCAATTGAAAGAAATCGAATATTTTGTTCTAGTCGTGTTCACAATTATTATAGGTTAATTATGTTTAATGTTAGGCAGAGTGAACCAAGACAATCCGTTAATCGGAGCTTTGCAATAAACTATTAGCGGTACAACTCATTGTGTATAAAGGCGTATACTCATAATTAATAAACGATTTGGCCAAGCATAAGTATGTAAATTAAAAACATATCAAAATACGCTGCAGCCATCGACGTCATAACAAACGAACACATTTTTATTCGCCGTCGACATAAAATGTTTCTCCTATAACAACGACAATACTGCGATTAGCAACAATCTACACTACGTTTTTCGATTTAATCGAACAAACGGCAAATCGTCAAGCCGAAATCCTCTTCATTAACACACAGACAACAACGCAGAATAACAATTATTTTGAGCAACAAAAAAACTACGTACCGCCAACGGGCCAGTGAAATTAGAAATGCCTAGCGACTACACTTATAACAGCACCACGATGTAGAGAAGATAAGGTGACGCCACTCAACTTCTTATCAGTAAAAATCTGGGATCGAACAAGGCATGTCAGCAAGATAACACGGCGCAAGGCTTTTGCCCCAGACCTGGAGGAAACGATAAATGTACGTGGAAAAAAAAATAATTCCCGGCGAAATTTCTTTATTTGACAGAAGAAATAACAGAATTATTATCTCAAATTGTATATTGCCTTTTAGAAGTAGACTGTAGACAGACACATAATTGAGTATATTTTTATAAATAACCTTAAGTTATATCTATATGTCTGTTTTGTCTAGACTATGTTGTTATTCTAAAAATATTTGCTTATAGAAATATACAAACCATATTATATTATATTTGTTTTATGTTCATTTGAGAATAACGCCTTATAACACTCGTGTTTATTTTTTGGTGACAGTTATTCAAGAACTAATTTATAAAATAGAATATACTCGAACTTTTTATTATAAAGGTTAAGTTCTAATTAAAATAATAAAGCACTGTATGGTACCTGGCTGTCCAAATAATTCTTATAGGAGATCTAGTAAGTACATAAGTTTTTATAGGTTGCCTAAGTCTCCTAAATTTAAAAAAAAGTGGTTGGACGCATGTAACAAAGTTAATGGTCAATTAAAAGACGGTATAAATATCAATTAGTTAAACCTTAATAATGTAAGTAAACTTAACTATTTTTTAAATTATCTTAGCACGGATTTGTTCAAACATTTTTCACCTAATGCATTGCAAACAAAGTTTTATATACAATGGTTTTTAAAATATTCTCCCTGCAAAAAACGGTTAGGTTAGGTTAAAACCAAATGCAGTACCAACTATAAACTTAACTCCATTAAAAGCAAGTACCCATAAGTTGTATTCGAATAAAGTTTAAAATAGGATATTAATCGTAGTCAAGGTTTTTTAGAAGGCTTGGGTTCTAAGCGGTAAATTTTGTAAATGAAAAAAAGAAATCATATGGAAAAAAATCTGGGCCATAAAATACTTAAATATTATATATTATTATGCTATTTAATTTTATTTGTGTATAATTTATGTATTGTTTAGATGTTTACTTAGAATAAAAATGTATATAATTTTCTACATAGTACAATATAAAAATAACAATTTATAACTAATGGTTTAAACTGAATCTACAATACATGTTTCTCGTTATTTCAATTTTTATAAAATTATATAATTGTTTTAAATGGTCTTTTGAAGAAAAAATCAAAACACATTTATAAATAATCCTAGTTATTTAACCCTTTCCGACCCCGTGATGCCGTATGGCATCATAAAATTTATCAATTTTTGTTATTTTTACAAACAGCCCAATGAAGGCGTCATTTCTTATGAGAAATTGTGTTGTCTTTCTAATGGTACCACTGTATTGCTGATAAAGTTATTGGTGATTTCGTTATTTTCAATTTTTATCAAAGATTTTCAATTTGTGGTAAGTAATTTATTTTTTATTGTAATTTTTTTTTTTTTCTTAAGTCCAACTTATCATTTGTTCTGAAAATGTTGTTTACCTAATAGTTTCCTTGTTATTTTAGCTGTAATGATACCTAAGCCTCATGATTCCATTTGGCATTATTGGGTGTATAAATAATGTTTTACTAATTTTTATTTTATTTGTTTAGTTCACCTTTACTATTGCTTTAAACCAAAAAGTTACTGAAGATCTACTTAGGGGTGATTTGTCAGATATTGAAGATTTCAATGATGATAAACTTGATGAAGTCACAGTTATTACTCAAAATATTGCGTAAATAGTGAATTCATTGATAATATTAATGCTGAAATAGACAATATGGTAATTCAATTTTTTTTACAATTGTTACTTTGTTTTTGCAAAATATTTCTTTTACTTTAGGAGGAAGAACAATGTCATTTAAGAGGAGATACATCGTTGATAAAAGATTTAGAATATCAAAACGTTAAGGAAAATTCTGAAGAAAATGTATTAGAAGAAAGTGTAGAAGTTGATTCAGGTATAGAGTTACCAGCTAAATGGATAAAGGGTTCTTGGGAAAATCAACTATATCCATTTTATGGCAAAATGTCTCATCCCCCTGTTGAACCACTATCTCCATTAAAATATTTTAAACAATTGTTTGATTCAAAAATTGTTGAAAATATTGTGTATCAAACAAATTTGTACTCAACACAAAAAATAGCAATTGTATAAATACAAATGTAAATAAACTAGAACAGTTCATCGGTATGCATATGATTATGTCTATCATTAAAATGCCTGCATATAGAATGTATTGGTCACAACATACAAAATATTCAACAATTTCTGAAATTATGTCACGCAATAGATTTACTAATTTAAGATCACTTATCCATTTCAATGATAACACTAATTGTTTACCGTCTACACACGTTAATAACGACAAATTATTTAAAGTGAGGCCTTTTGTTGATGCTATACAAAACAATTTTAAATCAATTGAAACTGAAGAGTTCCTAGCCATTGATGAAATTATTATACCTTTTAAAGGTAGAAACTCCATAAAACAGTACAACAAATCAAAACCACATAAATGGGACATTAAAATGTTTGCTTTAGAATCTAAATCAGGTATAGTGCATGATTTTGAAATCTACGTCGGAAAAGGAACAGTAAAATCCAATACTAATCTTGGTTTAAGTGGAGATATTGTCATTCGTTTATCTGAAATAATACCTAAGCATAAAAACTACAAGTTGAGTTTTGACAGTTGGTTTACGTCATATAATTTAATTGTAAATTTAAAAAGTTATGGTATTTTAACTGTTGGAACCGTTAGATCTAATAGATTAGCAGGGTGTCAGTTTGAATCTCATAAAAATCTCCAAAAGTCAGGAAGAGGAACATATGATACACAAATTGATACTACAAATGCTACTGTTGCATGTAAATGGTTTGACAATAAAGCTGTTCATTTAGTTTTAAATTACATTGGTCCAGAACCTACTGATCAGGTGAAACGTTGGTCAAGTGTCCATAAATCGAGAATACCAATCGAGGGTCCAGCTGTAGTAAAAGAGTACAACTCTTTTATGGGAGCTATTGATCTACAAGACATGCTGGTTGAGCTCTATCGTACAGATATAAAATGTAGGCGATATTATATTAGAATTGTTTTCCATATTATTGATATGTGTATAGTTAACAGTTGGTTAACATATAGGCGTCACTGCAGTCAGTTAAATATTAAAAAATATGACACTTTGCATTTAAAATGGACATTGCATTAGGACTACTTAAGGCTGGAAAAGATAAAGTAAAACAATAACAAAATCAACTTCAACACCACCGACTAAAAAATATAAGAGATCAAATACACCAGCACGAGATGTTTGGTTTGATGGGTATCAACATTGGCCTGAGTATATTGAGGAAAAAAAAGATGTAAGTTGTGTAGTATTCAACCTTATTCGAGAACAAAATGTTCGAAATGTGATGTGGCTTTATGTTACAATAAAAGTCGAAATTGTTTCAGAGGTTACCATGAGAAATAATAAGTGTTATTGTTTATCAACTGAGTGATTAATAGGAATGATGTATAGGAAATTCGGATGAACCGGGTAGTTGTTATCATCAATTACTTCACACCACACCCTATGCAATATGTGCTACGGTACACATAAAATATGCATTGCACCTAACCGTCAATTTCGTTTATGCTACTGGCGCATCAAATTATGTAAATGGATCCGATAAATTCCTATTAATTGCCCATATCGTGATAGAGCAGCTATCTTGGGAGTCAATATTTATGCTGGTACAGTAAGAGGACATGGTGAAGAAGGTTGTTCGATGATATTTATTATCCCTGAAACCAGAAGGTAAAAACCATCACTTTAGAAATTACCTGTGTATTGTATATTAAGATGTATAACAAACGTTTTAAACAAATAGCTAATATTAGTTTATTAACATATTTTACTCATGAAAATATTAAGATTGCTCAGAGAAAGTCCTAATATTTATATTGACGGTACTTTTGATGCGGCTCCATTATTTGGACGACAGTGTCAGGAATTGCTAGTCATCATGGCAAAATCTTTTGGCTATGTAAGTATAATAATTAATTATTTATTAACATACTGTAATATTACAACTTATGCTTTAACTATGAATTATAATTATGATTTTAAAGGGATTTTCAATAGTTTTTGCTCTAATGTCCAGAAAGACTACAGCTGCTTATAATCAAATAATTAGCTTTTTAAAGCAATTGGAACCAGCCTGGAACCCAAACACCGTAATGAGCAATTTCGAAAGGGCGATAATTCGCTCATTTAAAGAACATTTCCCGAATTGTAGGCACAGTGGTTGTTTTTTTCATTTGGGCCAAGCTGTTTGGAAACGTGTGCAAACTGATGGTAATTATTTTAAAGAAAATAAAAATCTGATATATATATATATATATATATATATAAATGTGTCTATTGAATTTTTTTATAAATATTACATTAGTGATTTACCTTTGAATATTTAATTTATATAAACTTTTATGTAAACTAATTATGCATTAGAGGCAAAACTAGTTGTTACATACATAATTCTGTATAATACTCCAGATGCGCATATAATATTTTATATATTAATAATTATTAAAAATACATTTTTAAGCATTTAGATAAGTTAAATATTGTTATTATTACTTAGGTCTGTCAGAGTTAGCCAAGACAAATACATTCTTCTGGAAAATTGTCCACATGTTAATGACATTGCCTTTGTTACCTCCCAAGATATTGTAAATGGATTTAACTGCATCTTCGATCATTTTAATGGACTGGTAGATTTTATTGAAATTGGTGAACCTGACTATGGCCATAAACTGGAATTACAAATGCGACAAGAAAAAATTAGAGATTTCTTCATGTATTATAGGCGTTTTTAGATAAATGGTACCATTGCAAATAAATTATTATTGTTGTACTAATTTATAGTTGAAATATATAATTGTCTTATTTGAGCCATTATTATTATTATTATTATACGTTCTTTCAGCAAAAGTATAAGAACACTCTTGAAAATGAAATGGTTATTAAGTTATAAACTCGGGTAAAAACTAAACCGGATACTATATATTTTTATAGGTAACACGTTACACATCAGAAACTCATTTTAAAAAAAAGATTATTGTCCCTTAAAATTCTAGGAACCTGTCTGGGGTCCAATAGATTAGTAAATAATGTGTATACTGTCTAGACAGCTAAGTTCAATCACGAGTATTAACAGATATTCTCATGTAACAACTTTTTATTAAGTTTAATAAGTAGATCTTTATAAATTAAATCTATTTTTACAAAGGGTTTATATTTAAATAATTAACTGACATGGTTACAATATGGTGATCATTTTAAAATTAAACTTATAGAAGGTCCTTGTACTTATTTTAAGAATGTATAACCTTTTATTGGTATGTATTTTAAGTCTGAACTCCGAACGATATATTTTAGGATGGAGAAATATTTCCTCTTAGGTTTTTTTAAAAATGTTTATCCTTATCACTGTTGAGACTGGCGTGTTATCATTTGACACTATTATTGCAAATTTTAATATAGAAATTTTAAAAAAATATTAAACTACCGAGAAAATCACTAAAATGTAATACTTTTGTAGATTTTATAAACTAAGCCGTTATGATATAATCGTTTAATATTCAAAAAGAAGGCATATGGCTTGACCTGTCTTATTAATGTGATGATAAAAAAAACGTACTGGAATTAGGAATATGAATTACATATGTTAAGTCATTCCCGTACAATAAATTTGATTTATCTTAAATGACTCTTAATTATACCTCCGTCATCGGCGATCTGTATATCCAAGATAAAAATCATATTACACATAGTATTGTCACACTAAATAAGAACCTGTGCAAACATTTAGCACTCAACGAAGTCTTATAATGGTTTAAATTAAGGTTATCGAATTTCAATAAGCTGCATGCTTTAAGTTATATACATTCATTTAGTTAATACATTATAAAATGTATGCGTTACACTAATATTGAACCAAATTTGAAAAAAGATTTTTGACTTGGAATGTATATCAGGTCACTTTTTTGTGAGATTAATTGCCCGATTCTGAAATATGGTACTGTTGTTTAGGATCTCTATACTGCTTTTAATTCTATGCAGCTTAAAAGGGTTCAACAAAAGTTTTTGCAGTTTGCAAGCCATTTGTTACACATTCCATGTGAGGATGTCTTCCTCCAATGCGGACCCTTCCTTTCTAGACTATTTTTTTCAAGTTTATTAAGTTATTTAAGTTTATATTGAGTACTTATAGGTTTAATTTTTATTTTTATTTGTAACTCCATGATGAATTCTATATTATATTTTTCTGTAATCAAGGACAGTATCAAGCCCGTTTATATTCTAATAAATAAATAAATTGTAATATGGTCATTTTTTATTTTTTGAAACCAAGGTATACAATATACCTAATACTTGGGCTAAATACCTTTAGGCGAAAGCACAGCATTAATTAATAGGTAGGCACTAAAACTGTACATTTCTTAAGGGTTAATTGGATTATATCAATTACAACTGTGCCTTATTGCTTACTGGGCTTTTGTTCGTAACAGTGCAAGCGGTGTAAACAACATATTATTTTGATGTATTTATACAGCGTGTGCGCTATACTTAAGAATACGTGTCTGTATTAAATAATAGTGGCGTACTTAGAATTTGTCATATGATTGATCTTCAATGGGTGATCTAATCTTGTCCAGACTCCTGATTCTGTAATATGTATATTAAATAAAAATATAAAAATATTGAAATGAGAAATATTTACTAAAAAAAATTAAGTTTTATCATTGAGTATAGTTTTACTCAACGGTTTTATTTTGTGATGATAACCGTGTGATAACATTTTGTGATAACAGCGTGGTAACCATTGTGGTAACTTGGGAGCTTCTGACCATCTGGGAACCTATGACCGAATGCCGGTCGAATGCTTCAGGCTTTTTGGTAGTTCAGCTTCGCTATGTAGGCAGCGCCACCATTCGTCCGGAGGCCGATATTTTCTATGCGGCTTATGGACGATAAACGTTATTTTTTTTTATATGTTTATTATTCTTTATTTGGAGTTAACTAATTATAACATACATATATTTTTAGACGCAGCATACATGTTGAAGCTTGTGAGGAATACTCTTGGAGATTGCAAATAAATAAATGACGATATCGAAAATTTAATAAAATGGGAGTACTTTGAGAAACTCGTTTCCATACAAGATGGACTTGGTCTCCATTTAGCCACAAAAATTCGAAAAAGACAAATCCAATTTTACAAAGTAAAAATGAAAGTAAGATTGGCAGCTCAAACATTCAGCAAAAGTGTTGCTAATGCAATGATTTATTGTAAAAGCAACCTAAAACTGAATGATTTTAATGATTCTGCTTCTACTATTAACTTCTGTGTTCAGATTAACAACATATTTGATTTTGTTAATACAAGAAACCATTTAAGTAGAGCAGAATATAAAAAAACCTTTAAAAATGTGTGATAATATAAATATCTAACAGTTTATAAAATCATCAATAACTCATTTAAAAAATCTGAAGTGCAAACACATAAAAAAAATAATTAATTCCTTTGATACAGCCTTTGTAGTTTTTTGCAAATGGTAGCTTTTAAAACTGGAAAAGTCGGAGTCGATCTTGATTCAGTTGCTGCTGAAATCGGATTGAATAGTCTCGCTCATCGTCGTCGTATTCTTGATGTTGTTTGGATTAAAAATAATAAACAACCAAATTGATTGTCCTGAAATATTTCAAATCATGTGTTCTCGAGAATAAACGGGCCCAGCCATATTACCTTAAAAGAACACGGACTTGACTTCGTTTGATTTCATTTTGTTTTTGTTAATATTATTTTTTTTCGTTTGTGTTTAACCTCTCGTCCACACGTGAGACGCCGACCACCTCCCTTGTGTCGCGTCAAATATTTGGGACACAGCTACTAAATAAATTGTATTTTATATATTATAATTTATATTCCACAGAATATAATTAAAAAGAATATTTTATATTGTTATTTTTAATGTAGGTAAGTGATAAATTGATGATCTATTTCTAATTACAAAGACTGTACCTATTACTTAATGTATAATTATTAAACTAATATTATTTTATTTTTCATTGTTTTTCTGTTCATTGAAATTATATTAGATGTTGAGATAAAATATAACAAAAGACAGTGATTACTATTTACAATATAACAAAATAACAATTGGCTATTATACTATATTCTAAAAAATAAAATTTTAGCTCATATTATAACTGTTTTATATGTTTAAGTACATTAGTTTCTATAATTATTTATGTAAAAAACAATTATGTTTTGTCATTGATATTAATAGGAATATGAGCTATTAGCTGCATTGTTCTTTTGAATTTGAATATTTTATTTTAAAGTCTTACTAAAAGTTATATATTTTATTCATTATTATATCTACATGTTGGTATTTAATTATACCTATGATTACTATTTTTGCTTAAAAAATATATAGAATGGAGTTTTTTTTGTGGTAATCTTGTTGTGATTATTTGGTAATTCTGGTAATTTTGTCGTCGTAGAATGGTAATATGACATTTTTGATTTGGCAACACAGACCAGTTAGTATAGGCGCGGCTATTACATTGTGCGAATGCAATACTTTTTCAAAATGAATCGATGGATGTGTGGCACTACTTTATGTAAATATCATTGTGGTCTATGTGTTAAAATACGTGATAAACCTAACCCGTGTTTTTCCGAAAGTAATTCTTAATTTGTTGTATGTCGGAAAAAGCATTAGATCTAATCTGTGGCAGTACTGCGATAACTATAATAATTCATTAAAAATGTGAACTGAAAAATGTGCTATTTTGGGATTACGGTGTTCATCCATTGCCCGTGCGGCAGAACATGTGCCTTGGTGCCTTGGACGTCATTTGCCAACGCTGCCAAGCTCGACATTTCAGGCATGAGCAAATGACAGCTGATCACTTTTCGACGTGTTGCACAGACTTGTTTCATCTAATATAAATTTATTAGTACTACATTATAGAAAATTCTATAGACCGTAACTTAAAACAATACCTATTAATAATTTTAAAAAATGTTTAACAACAGAATTTTGACGCCGACCGTATTACTGCAACAGCCACCGGAATCGTTGGTGGCATTACTAATAGATGACTAAGGGTCGTCACTTCGAACGAGAAATCCGTCAATATAACAACGTGTTGGCATTCGCTTCGTTTACCGTCAACGCCCAAGCTCACAATGCAAACCCCCATCAACAGTGGGTTGGTCGAGGGCAAAAGGTTTTTACAGTATTCGGTCAAATGTACCATCAGTACAATCACGTTGTTCCGGCCGATGGCAGTACACCTCGCTATTGTCAGATGTTTATAAAGGACACGATACTGCCACGTTTCAGCTATTACATGCCGACGAGATAACGGGTTTCGTATATTCTACACATTTTTATATGCTTACGTTAGTGATACTATATCACAAAATCATATTTTGTTTAATGTTTTATAAATACCTGTAACGTAAGGCCACCTGAGACGTATTGGAGACTGGCATCGTACGAAATGCAAAGGCATAGTCACACTATTGTTAGCCTTACCAACATTACCAATCTAACATTGCCGCGAATGTGTATTGTCAACCCGATGGACTGTGAACGATTTCACATGCGTCTGTTGTTGTTACACCAAAGAGTATCCCAATCCTTTTAAGACTTGAGGGTGGTCGACAGCCGTGTATACAACTCCCACGCTGATGCGGCCATAGCGTTAGGGCTGTTGGAGACGATCACGCCTGCATGAATGAATCTTCATGCTTAGACACAGCGAGTCAGCAGCGGTACCTGTTCGCAACTATCCTTCTTAATTGTGAGCCCGGCAACCCGCTTGAACTGTATGAAGCTTACGAGGTGCTTTTTTTTTTGAAGCCCAACCGCATATATTCTTAATAATCTTAGTATTATATTTATATATATATAAATGTAAAACGCTACAAGATTACGTTAAATGACCTGAATTGTTAGAACAGCGACAACAGAACGACCGAATTGATCAGGCTGCCGAAGCGCTAGGCAGCTGAACAGCTCAATGATGAACAAAGAATTTTATATGAACGTGTCATGGATGCTGTGAACGATGATCGACCTGTCGCAAAACTCTTTTACGTTGATGGTCCTGGAGGCACAAGAGTTCCAAACTGGACCTAGATCCTACTGCTCCACAACCCGCATATGAGATTTCTCTCGTGACAGGGTGCAGAGAGACCCGAGACCTAAGCGACCTCGCCCCCCGAAGGTGGTGAACTCGGTTAGGACGCCGGGCAGCGCTCGGTGGACATGCGGCCACCGAGCTACCAGTTTAACGCAGAGCGAGCTATTTCCCCTTGTCAACCACTGGTGAGGCCGCGGCACTATCCAATCCGCTCAGGCAATTTGGTTATACCCTAACCTTCGGTGCTTATCCTCCAACCGATAACAATATATGTACCTAATCTAATTTGTATGCAACTCAACAAAGACAAATTTTAAACCTACAAATTGAATAGTTGAAAGCATTCATCGGCATTAATTTTATTATGGGTTATAATAGATTACCATCCTGGAAAGACTACTGGTCAACAAGTAACGATTTAGGAGTTAAGCTAATATCTGATGTTATGATTCGTAAAAGATTTGACAACATATTAACTTTTTTACATGTCAACAATAACAACGGCATTCCTTCTAATAATAAGGA
Organism: Adelges cooleyi; assembly: GCF_023614345.1. Classification (NCBI taxonomy): domain Eukaryota; kingdom Metazoa; phylum Arthropoda; class Insecta; order Hemiptera; family Adelgidae; genus Adelges; species Adelges cooleyi. Next base: position 577,944 of record NW_026096013.1, read on the forward strand.
TAAACTTTATAAACTAAGAGCTTTTCTTTATACTGTAAACAATAGATTCCCAGAATTATATAAAGTGACTAGAGAATTGAGTGTGGATGAGTCAATAGTTTTATTCAACGGGCGTAGCTCAATCAAACAATATAATCCCATGAAACCTGTAAAAAGGGGTATAAAATATGGTGTTTGGCAGATCAAAATGGGTATATCAGTAGATTCTTTGTTTATCAAGGAAAAGAGGAAGTGATTAGTGATTTTGTTAATTATGGTTTAGGCGAGAGAGTAGTTCTTAGTCTAACAAAACCATATTGGAATAAAGGAATGAAAGTATTTTAGCTTCGATGCAAAGCGAGAAGGTATTGGTTTTACTCTGATGTGGGCTTTTTTTTTCGCTGTATACACTGTAACTTTTTAATACTAGACCAATTCCTTCGAATAGCAACTCTATAAATCAAAAATTGTATCTAGTTTGTACTTTGGGAGGGGTAAAAGTTGAAAAAGTTTAATTCTTCACAGACGAAATTTGAAAAAACAAAAAAAAAACCGTACGAGTTTTTAAGTTAGATCTTTTACTGGCTATAATTTCGAGAAAAAGAGTCGGATCGAGTTGAAATGTATAAGAAATAATTATTTGGTATGCCCGCATACGTCAGTAGTGTCAAATTTAAACTATACCCATTTCCCACCCCTCTAGGGGGGGGGGGGGTACAAGTTTTTTTTTCGGGGTTTTTAGCCGTAATTTTAAGACTTTTGGGTTGAAAATTTGACAGTAGCTGGAACTCATATGTATCCATAACATATTAAACGGGAAAAAAATTCGGCACTACAGTTTATTTTTAATTGCCGGGAAACTGTGTTTTCGCAGATTTCGTATATTTTAACAAAAACACCTAAAATCTTTAAAAAAAATTGATCAAATCATTAAAAACAATTTTATGTATATCTATGCAGAATGATACCGCCTCAAAATGTTTTTTTTATTATACAATTTTTTTAAAGGAAAACTAATGTTTTGTATATTGTTATTCATTTAAAGAGATTCACGCTTGATTGTTTAAATTATCTTATATAATCTACTGCGTGCTAGTTTTAATTTTTTAGTTTTATAATTTTGTATAAAATATTTCATTATTTTATTACTGTGTTCAAGTTAGGATATATTTTAATAGTACTTTATTTTATGACTAGACCAAATCTCGTGAACATTTAACATCTTGATACTGCTCCTATACTATTATTCAAAAAACACAATTTTTAAAATCTCCATAAAAGGTTATTGTTAAATAACAGGCAACAGCCGACCGCTAGTGGCTATACACGTTAGTAATATTTAACTAATAAGTAATATATGTAGGTAAAATTTATTGTTTTCTCCATCACAGTACCAGTATACGATTTATTTTAATTTAAATGTAAGAAAATCAATTTTTCTTTAGAAAATAACAAGAATAATATACAGGATGGGGTAGTAAAACGGCGATTTTCTAATGTATTTAAATGGGACCCGTTTAGGGAACCTACCCGTTTCACTATCCCACCCTTTACATTTTAAGGATCTATGAAAAGGTTTTTTTAGTTGCATTTTATTTTGTACATTGTCAATCTAGTAAAATAGAAGTATAATATAGCCTCGAAATAATATAATCTATGAAGCATAAATAGTTTGTGTCAGATTGCTCTAATGGAACTATATAATACATAAATATTAATTTTATTGAGAATAAGCGATTATAATTTAAATTTTGGAATACAAACGATTGAAACATGAATCGTCGACCATTCCAACAAAATATAACAAGACATTGTAGGTGTTATTTGGTCCACTACGTTTTTGCAAAAAACAGTGGGGTACAGTGGGGTCGGGGCATAGTGGGGACGGAGCATAGTTGGGTTGGGACATAGTGGGGACGGGGAGGTATAAACCAGCAAAGTTAGAAAGTTTTAAATTAAGGTTCTGTATTTACAAATGAGCATTAAAGCGTTAATATGAAAGTGATTTTATTCAATTTTATCACTTTTATTTATAATAATTCCTGTAGACCTGTGACCTCTCCGTTTCCTCATTGGTTTGATTACATTATGCCTATACTCTACTGTACTAGTCCTCTCGGTTAAAATCACTTTCAAATTAACGCTTTGATGCTCATTTGTAAATACAGAACCTTAATTTAAAACTTTCTAACTTTGCTGGTTTATAATGTGCTTCGTTTGGACTGTACTGGCTTGAAAATACTAACTACCGATTTGCATCGAAGCGTTTTTTCGAAAGTGATTTTATCATTTTCAGATTTAAAAATTCCTGTAAACCTGTGACCTTCCCGTCCCCACTATGCCCCAACCCAACAATGTTCCGTCCCCACTATGCCCCGACCCCACTGTACTGGTTTTTTTTAAAACTATTTTCAAACAATAGACCTGTTAGAAAAACTAAAGGTAGAAAACACTTTTGTAGGTGGTACTATACGATCAAATAGAAAAAATATGCCATCTTTAGCTCATGATAAGACTTTAAAAAGAGGCATGTATGATTTTAGTACCTCTCGTTTGGGTATTACTGTTTATAAGTGGACGGACAATAGAATTGTACATTTGGCATCCAATTTTCATGGTGTCGAAGAAAGTAGTGTGTTGAGAACTGAGCGTGATGGAACAAAAACAAACATAAAATGTCTTGTTGTTATAAATGATTATATTATGTACATGGGGGGAGTAGACAATGCTGATCAATTGAGAGCTTTGTATAATGTAAACAGAAAATCTAAGAAATGGTGGCATAGATTATTTTGGGGTATTCTGGATATTGTATTTGTGAACTCTTATGTAATTAATAATAAACTAAACGGTACTAAAGAAAGTGTATTACAATTTCGTAGGGCAGTAGGTCAGGGGTTAATAACCTAAGGTAAAGCAGGATTAAAAAGAACATCTGATATATCCTCAGGAACCTCCAAAGGTAGACAATCTTTACAGCCAAGAAGGGGCAAACAGTTGTTTTCTACCTCAACTGATGTTAGGTTAGGAAACTTAGGGGCCCACTGGGTACAATTTGTTAAAAACCGGGGCAGATGTGAGGTATGTAGTAAAAAACAAATAGAGCCTAAGCCAATTACTAAATGTTGCTAAAAAAAGCTGTTTCTATTTCAAATGAAGATCTGATGGCCGCTCTAAAGACTTTCAAAGGAGAAATTTTATCCTCCCATAAGTCTCTATCTGACCTCCAGGCATCCCAATATAACGACCTAAAAGCCGACCTCTCTCACGTGTCACTTCAAATGTCTGAATTGAAAGCTGAGAACTCTACCCTTCGTGCGGAAATTGACGTTCTCAAAGGAAAAGTCGCATCTTTTGAAGGTTTCAATTCGGTCGAACAATCGCAATCCATCATTAACCTAGTTCTTCAAGAAACATTCGAGCGTGAAAGATGTCAGACGAATTTGATTGCCTATGGGGTCCCTGAGTCTTCTTCTTTGGATATTTCCTTGCGTATAGAGCATGACAAAAAAACATTCTGCAATATTCTCTCATCCCTTGGTAATGCTGTCCCTTCAAACTTCAAACTAGTCCGAATTGGAAAGTCAAGTATTTCTTCTTCCAGTCCACTAAAAGTTATATTCGATTCCAAAGAGGTGGCAGCTCACCTATTATCCACTTTCAATGCAGATAAACGCTCTGGTACTGTATTCATGGAAAATTTCCGTATGACTAGTGACAAAACACTTTTACAACGAAAACTACTTCGTTCATGTCATGCCGAACTCGAGCAGAGAACCAAAGGCGGTGAAACCGACCTACGAATTGATTTTGAAAATGTATTACCTATAGTAGGAGTCGTTAATCCAAAAAACGGAGGAGTTCGTCGTCACCATTCAAGCAAACATCCTTAGCTGATTCTACCAATTTCGCTCCGCTAACCGGTTTTTACCAAAACTGTCGTGGCATTAATACTAAATTAACTAATTTTAAATGTAACGCATCATCTGTCAATTATATTTTTATTGTTTTATCTGAAACCTGGTTACAAGACAACATTTGTGATCACGAGCTTGGTCTTGTTAATTATAATATTTTTAGGTATGACAGATGTATCTCTAATAGTAATTGTAGTCGTGGAGGAGTCCTAATTGGCATTCGTAAAGATTTTCCTTCGTCCCCCATTTTTGTCACTCAGCTAAATGTTGAACATATTTTTGTTCGTTTTACTATTGATTCACTCTGTTTCATTGTTGGTGGTGTATATATCCCCCCTCACTCTTCTCCATTAATTTATGAATCACACATTTCTTCGATTGAATACCTTATTACAAAATATCCTAATAGCATTATTATAATTTGCGGTGATTATAATATTCCTGAAGTAATCTGGAATAATGATAATAATGGCATTGTATATTCCTATACCTCTCCTGCTCGAGCCCCTTGCATTCTTGAATCATTTACTACCAACGGGTTTTTTCAAAAAAATAATATATATAATTCTCATAACTCTATTCCCGACCTAGTATTCAGTAAGGATAAAAGTTTAACCGTCGTAGAGTCACTTGAGCCACTGGTACCTATTGATAAATATCATCCAGCGTTAAGTCTTACACTCCCTTTTAGTTTCTATTTACCACGCGGTAATCGGGACCATCATTATTATAATTTCCGCAAAGGTAACTATGAGAATATCCGTTCCTTTATATCTTCGTTTGATTGGAGTTCAACTTTATCTCAGTATGATCTTGATTCAGCAGTTAGCGCTTTATTTGATGCATTTCATAAATCTATTCTTAATTTCATACCCCGCTCTTATTTTAAAGAATCTACTTACCCTCCTTGGTTTACAAAAAATTTAAAAAACATATTGTTCCTAAAAAAAAGGGCTCATATGAAGTTCAAGTCCTCATTAAGTGTTATTGACTATCGTGAATTCTCTTTTCTCCGAGCTAAACTTAAATATGAGACAAAAAAAAGTTATCGTAACTATATTGAGCGTACGGAGAAATCTCTTAGGACTAAGCCATATGATTTTTGGAAATTCGTTAGGAAAAACCACTCTTGTAGCCATATGCCCAAGGTAATGTCTTATAACGAATATACATCTGGTAATGAACAGGAAACTGCCAATCTCTTTTCCAGCTACTTTTCTTCTGTATATTCTACTGAACACATGGATCCTGATATTAAAAAACTAGATACCCGTACTTTTGACTTGCCTAATAATGCCACCTTTAATGTAGATGACGTATTTCGCAGCTTATCAACATTGAAGGGCGTCTGGTCGATTGGTCCAGATGGCCTCTCTGGTCATTTTTTATTTGAACTGAGATCAATTATTGCCTATCCACTTTGGCTTCTCTTTAGAAGATCGCTTGATGAAGGTAATTTTCCGTCTTTATTTAAGTTCAGTGCAGTTACACCGATTCCCAAATCTGGTAATCCATCAGATGTGTCCAATTATCGTCCCATTTCCATCCAGTCACATATTCTAAAGTTTTCGAATCCCTAGTTCTAAACGCCATTCAACCAACGGTAAACTCTATCCTCATCGTGGAACAGCATGGCTTTCGCCCAAGACGTTCCACTACCACATGCAATCTTGTGTTCAATAATTATATTTACGAATCTTTCCAATGTCGGCAACAAGTTGATGTGATCTATATCGATTTCCAAAAAGCTTTTGACTCGGTCAATCATATGGCACTCATACATATTCTTGAAAAATCTGGCTTTGGCGATCCACTTTTGTCATGGTTCAGATCCTTTCTTAGTGACAGATACCAATGGGTTAAAGTTTTTGATATTAGGTCTAATCTATTTCTTGCTTCCTCGGGTGTCCCTCAAGGGAGCCATCTGTCGCCAATTCTGTTCTCTTTATTTATTAACAGCCTCCCTCTTGTATTACACCATTATCACTTTCTTTGCTTTGCTGACGACATCAAACTGTATTTGCGCGTAGGCAAGCTTGATGATTGCGCAAAACTCCAATCGGATTTAAATCGTTTTTCTGATTGGTTTAATACCTTGGGTCTATCACTTAATCTCTCGAAATGCAAAATTATGACCTTCACTCGATCTCGATCTCCATTTTTGTCCTCATACTTCCTTAGTGGTACTGCTGTCTCTCGGGCTGTCGATTACGTCATAGATCTGGGTTTCAAGCTTAGCTACAACCTCGACCCGAGTGCTCACATTGAATATGTATGTTGCAAGGCTTTCAAAACTCTTGGTCTAGTCATGCGTTTGGCTAAGGACTTTCGACTTGAAGTGTCACTAAAAGCTCTTTTCTGTGCACTTGTGCGCCCTATTTTACAGTATGGAGCTGTAGTCTGGGATCCTTATACTGCCGATAATTCAAGACAGCTTGAGCGTGTACAACGTAGATTCTTACGCTTTGCTAGCTTTCTTCTTAATATACCTTGCTCGCCTCATAATTATACGCCAATTGCTACCCACCTTGGACTTTCTTCCCTAGCTGAGCGCCGTCGTTTTGCTGGCCTTAAATTCCTCTCAGGGTTATTAAATCATAACATCGATTCACCCGTCCTACTCTCTCTAATCTGTTTTAGAGTTCCACCTCGTTCATCCTGTTCTTCCGCCCAATTCTATGTCCCCCATGCCACCTCAAATTATATGGCTAATGAACCTTTAAGACGTCTAATGTCGGCTGTCAACGCGGATCCCTCCTTTAATGATTTATTATTAATTTAATTTTGTAAAAACTATATTGTATCTATATTTCAATTTATATTGTATTAGGTATTATGTGTTATCTCCATTGTTATATTCAAAAGGGCTCAGCCCGTAAAATCTATTAAAATAAATAAAATAAATGTTCCACATGTAACGTATATTTATGTCTAAATGAAAAAAAACAATGTTTTAATGAGTATCATTCTAAATAAAATATTTTTATTATTATTACTTTATTTTTTAAATTATTATTATGTATTGTGTACTATCAAACTATATACTATGAAACATTAATATTTCCCCTAAATGTAATTTATATTTAATTAGAATAAAAAAAAGTTATTGAGTAATATACACTGTATTATAGTTTTGAACATCATATTTACCTACACCATTTTCTATCAATAGTACACAAAAATTGACCATTTGGTTTTTAATGCTATAATTTTTTCCTTTAAGTCAATTTTGTTGTTAAATTAAAACATGTATTGTACATAGATTTAAGAAGGTCATTATTTTTTAAATTAATTTTATATTAAATTAAATATCTAATTTACCATTAAGTTTAAGGAAATAATACAGCCGTAACAGACCATAGGGACTTTTAAGTCAACTCCCTAAGTGACCAATGGGACTTATTTGTCACGGTCCTCTCAACTAGTAAAAAATCCTTCGAATTTAAAATTTTTAAATTCATCAAAAAAATAAAAAAACAATGATGCAAAAAAAAATCACATTTTTATCACCATCAACGGTTGGTCTACAAAGGGTTAAGGGACACTCTTATCTCAGCGAATACATAAACCCGTGTGTTTGTTTTACTCCGAATAGAAACCCTAACTTTTGTGGACTATAAATCTCATATCGATATTTCAAACTTACATTTTTAATGATCTATAAATAGCCTCTCGCAAATAAACCTTTAAAAAAAGATTAATTGTGATTTAAGTTTCATTCAAAAAAAGGAATGCGTTATATCAATAACGTTCCACAGCTTCACCAAGCTGCAGAACTTTCTTCGGTAATTTCTAGTTATATATTATTATTTAACTGCATAAATACATCTGCCATTCCACAAGCGTATTAAATGTTTATAACATCGTTAAAATTATAAAAATATCGCCTTGTCTGGTAAAACTTTATTGCATATATTTATGCAAAGGTAATATGGTGATGTAACTTAGAATAAACTACATCCCGTATCCGGAGTTAATTCTACTGTTCTGTTAATGTGGGAAATGGATATATATATATATATGTTCATATATCATGACGTATAATTGGTGCCTGGACATCAGACCTGATTTAGGTCCCAAAGTCGGACCAAAATAAAAACACATTTCTTTTAAAGTAAAAAATTACAATTAAAATTTTCTATAACCTAAAAAGAGGATAGAAAATGGCAGTGACGTTAGAGGAAATTAAAGAATTGTTTAGGGATCTGAAAGTAAGGTGACATTACCACCATACTTGATTTAAAAACAAAATGTATTCTTTATCCACATTATTATTGTATACATACATAAAATATGTTTATTACATTTTCTAGCACTGGGACGAAAAATAAATACACTTCTCATTTCTTCGCATTTTTCATTTTAAACTTTTATTTAGGTGATTGCAGCAATGATCTTCTGTACGAGTTGTTAACCACACTGGTATTCTAAATTCAGGACACTATACCGTATTCTGCAAAACACCACACTGGTATTTGTTATGAATTTTCAGATATTTTTTTGGTAGAAGGCGATACATTGATAGACACGGATTTAGTTACACATAGAATTATTACTTAACTAATCAACAACGTTTAATGTCAGACAATACCGTCTTCCTGCAACACGTGTTATATGATGATCTCTTAGATAGGTTTCCGGCAAATGATGCTGGAGGACGTAGACAACTATGGTTAGAGTTTGTGGAAGCCAATTGCATTTCTCTCCGCAACGTTTTACGATATTCAGTCCTCTGTTCTAGACATTACAACGCAGACGATTATACAAGAGCAGTGCAGCGAAGTCGCCTCACAAATGCAGCTGTGCCTTCAATAGCACGTCATAAGTATAGCACAAGTTATCATGAATATATTCTTGTTAATAAGTTAATAAGTATAACTAAAAGTCAGCACGATGGTGACAGAGCATATAGGCTACGTTAGATTACTAATCTGGAAATTTTAATTTTAATATGGCCATAAAATAATTCAAATTAAATAACGCAAAGATTGTTTACTCAAAACTGGTAAGCCAGTATTCTTTTACATGTACGTTCAATATGTCGGGACAGCTTGTATGTATATAAATTTAGATTGTTTATTTTAATAATAGAATGTTTATAAATAGTATATTGTAATTTTAGTTGTATAATAAAGGAAACTTGATAAAATGTAGTGTATGAATAAGTTTTAGCGGTTGTAATTAAAAAAAGGTTGATTACAATAATATAATTTCTCTTCGTGTAACGTGTAGCTTAGTTACCCAATTTGTTGTTAATTCTAGAAACGCTTATATTTTATCATTAATTTAAAAACAATAGCCACAACTCTCATCAACGAAACTAACGATTTAAAACCGAAAAGAAAATGTTTTGAAAAGTGTTTTCAATTTTAAATAATATAAAAAAATATGTAATTTTAATTATCGTCCATTAATATTGTTTTACAGTAGAAACATTAGTTCGTCGATGACCAACAGGCTGACCTATGTACTATGCGTTGCATTAATCGGTTGTAATTTCTAAACAGAATCAACGGGACACATTAAAAACCATTAAATTGTTTTAATCGTTTCAGTTAGCGTAGTGGTGTTTTTACAAGAAGAGTTGTTCTACCGGCGTGTAATGGAGGAATGTGCCAAATCGCACAAGCGTTTGTACAATTCGATAAGAGAAATTTATGTAAGACGTTATTAATCCGCAATAAAATATTAAACGCGCTGTCTAATGTTGTTTCTCTAGGATTTGCTAGAAGGTCGAAATCGAACACAAACACCTCATTGCCCTTGCACTAAGACGAAAAATATGCATAAACGATCCGCAAACAGTAACAGTTGTAACAAAATAAGATGTTCCAAAAATACTGGGAAGTGATTGGGTTTCGGATTTGCATAACTAAGAAAAAAAATGTAGCAGGGCACAAATTAATGGCAAACAAGCGTAAACCTTGTTTGTTATTATTGAGTTTCTCGGAAATAAAAACCGTCTACACATACCGTCCAGTTTGTTTTTCGTTGATTGTATTTCTACGTTAATAAAATAATTTAAAAAAAGAGATTGCCTTTTACATGTTTATGGATAATTAAACAATATTGGCTAGATATTATGTTTAAAATATCAACTGATTTTAATAGGTTATAACGAAAGTCCACAAAACTGGTCTAATAGTGGTTGCAACTATTTGTGATCAGGGCCAATAAAATGAAATTGATATCCAATTTTTAAAAAATCACTCTAGGTCAGATTACATAAGAAACAATCTTCCAATAAAGATGAAATAGAAATCCATGGGAAAAATGGAAATATTTAACGGTTACCAATAGGTTCATTTATTTGATGTACCGCATCTTTGGAAATGTACGAAGAACAATTTGCTTATAAAGATTTATATTTTGTAACTGAAAGTACGAAAAAAATTGCTAAGTGGGATCATTTAGTAAAGCTGTACCAAACAGATAGTAAGATTGAAGACTGTAAAATGCTTCCAATACTCACCGATTGGCATGTTATGCCTGACAAAATTTCCAAGATGAAAGTTTGTTACGCAACACAGGTGTCTACCTAAAGAGTTTCGACGATTATGTATTTTTTAGCCTGTAAGATATTGTTTTTTATGTATCATATAAACTATATTTTTTTTATTTAGTGATTCGTTTTTACAGCTAAATCGGTAATTGATCCTGGAGAAGCACATACAGAGTGGAGTTGGTATTGGCATATATTCATTAACTAAACATTCTCAAATTTTGTGTGTAGTTTCTGAATTTATTTTACCTATTGTGTTGGCACCTCGAGCAAAATAAAACAATAGGCTGGAATAAGTACAGCCTGTAGCCAAATACCTAAAAATATAAAAATAGTTTTTGATTGATTGTGAAACCCACGTGAAATCACCTAATTAAGGATCTAGGTGGTTTGATTAAAAAACACCTTATGTTCCCATTTCTGTAATTTAACCGCTGATAGTGGTATATACATGAAACCGGCACAGTTGTAAGAACATAACTTGAATTTTTGTTTGTCATTAAGGACCTATTAAGGATGTAGGAAAAAATTCTCAAATATTTTTGAGCTATAGTTGCACACACATTAGGTGATTTCACGTGAAATGACCCTTTAGTATAAATTTCGATAATTTATCATTTTTTTTTATTATTTTATATTTTAGTTTCATTTTGTAAAGAAAAGTGGAAAAACTTAAGAACTGTATTCGTCAAGCATATGAAATCAGCACCTAGTGGATCTTCTAGAAAAGCAAATAAGCCGTATTATTTAAATGAACATTTACAATTTCTTTTACCATATGTTAAACCCAACACTGACACAACCACTCCAGGAAATCTTCCTTCTCCTACCTCAGAAAACGTAATGACAGTAGAAAATAATGAAGAAAGCGATACTGAAGGCCAAGATGAAGTTCAACACGATATTGAAAGTGAAAGCGGTTGTTTTCATGAAGTACAGGAACATAACAAAACAAAAAGTACCAATAAAAAACGAAAGACCGCTATTAGTAAAGTTGACCAGTCCTTTTTTGATTTTGTAAATATGAAGAAGAAAAAACCCTGCGAAGAAGATCCAAGAAAAATGTTCCTGCTTAGTTTATTATCTGATATTAAAGCCATGACTGATAAACAGATGAGAATGTTTAAAAGAAAAGTATTAGATGTGGTAGACGACATTTTATCTGAAAATCCGAGACCTCAAAAACCATTAACGATAGTAAATTCAAATCCGATTAGTACTCAGTCTACATCTTCAACTTTCTCAAGTTCCTCGTTGTATCCGTATAATAATTTAAATAGTTTCACGCCAATCGACACTTCTGAAGAGCACAAGTATGCGGCAGCTAGCGACCAGATAGGTTATCAAAGTTTGATTAATATGAAAAAGTAGACATTTATTTATTCAAAAGCGATTTTTTTTATTTTAAAATATATTATTATTTTAATAACAATTTATTATTATAAAATGTCTATATTAGCAACTGAGCCATTATAGTTGCCGCGACATCGCCTATAGTGTGCAGAACTCACGAAGTTAGATCGTATGATTTTAAGCTAAGCAACTATTTTTTTAAATCGCGTCGACATCACGTTGCGTCGCGTTGCCCTAGTGGGACGGCCTAATAGCTTAAAATCTATTTTTCCTAAACAACTAATTTTTTGTCATTACCTTTTTTTTCTCTCGACCACTGAAACAAATTATTATTTTCTTTTTTTTCCAACTCCGTTGACGACAGTTAACTACTGTCGCGCGTATCGCCGACGACACTAAACAACGGGTTTCAGTTAACTTAAAAAAAAAAAAAACAAATCAAGTTTTTTTTTTTTTTTTTTACCACACTGATTTTTTCCTGCCGTCTTTAAATATTATTAGTGGTATTATTTCTTTTTTTTTCTCCTCGTCCCATTTTTATTTTCGCTTCCCTTATAATATTGTTATTGATGTTACTATCTTTGCCTTTTCCTTCTTATAACAGTCGAATATAAGTTGATTGTAGTTGCGCATATCGCCGACACCAACGGACGACTGGTTTAAAAGAAAGAAAAATAAGGTCAAGTGTAACATTATATAATATAATATTATAACGTTTATATAGTATTTTTTTTCGTTTCTTCCCCGAATATTCTATCCTTTTTATTTTTTATTATTACTGTGTTTCTATATACACAATATTTTTTTTGTTTTGTTTGTTTTCCTTACTTCTATTACTCTAATTACTACCGAATATCTGTTCTTTTTTTAATCAATTAAATATATATATTTATAATAATATGTGAACTAGGAATGTGTAGTTCATGAGCTAGTCAACTCAGTGATTCGACTCTTTGAAGTGAGCTGAACGCACTGAACTGAATACATGGTACGCGCATTGTGTATGATTTCAGTATTGAAAAGTGTCTCCTGTAGGAAGCTACCATTTTGAGTCTGATAATGTTATATTAATGATGTACAAAAATAATAATATTGTTGTTAAAGAATTATTGCAATGTCCTAAGAAAATGTCTTATAAATACAAATTAATAGTTTAAATAACTATGTGTTTTATAACTTCAAAATTGAATGACTTTATCTGATTCCCATCAAATGCATTATTCATTGATTCTGAACTTTCATTTACTGTATCAATTAACTCCATATCCTTTATATAACATGTTAATGATGATTAAGTAGTATTAATTACACAATTATTTATTATCTACCGGTAAAAATAAACTAGGCACAACAGTAGATTTAAGTGTTTTAACCCGTCATCGGTATAGGTGTTAGCGTTTCGCTAACATTAAACTTATATTAGGAACCACTTGTTTGAATAAAAATAGATTGTCTTGAAACTCCATATACCTCTTATCTAAACAATATTATATAAAGATAACAACAAAAACGTTAAGGAAACATCATTTTGTGAATATTATAAACGGTTAAACTCCGCAGTACCGATTATGTTAGCGTCCCGCTCGCACGATATCAACCGTGTTATAATTTTTTGAATTTTATCTGAATAAATAATATCTGATTTTGTCTGAATCCTGACTTTTGTATTGGAATTATTTTTTCCTGATACCTACTTTGATTATAGATATAGTTGAGTGTACTAATAAATATTTAGCGAAAATCCGTGCAAATTATTAAAATGATAAGGATGTGCGTGATACTACGAAAGAAGAAATAGATGCCCTTTTAGGATTATTGTACTTGGCTGGGTATTTGCGCAGTAATCATTTGAACCTACAAGATTTGTAGGGAACTGACGGGTTTTCTCCAGAATATTTCCGGGCAGTCATGTTAGAAAAACGTTTTTCCTTATTACTTCGAGCCGTTAGATTTGATCATATTGAAACAAGGGACGTTAGAAGGGCAATAGACAAGCTAGCACCTATTCGTACAGTTTTCGATGATTTTGTTCGGCGATGTAAAGAAAATTATACAGTAGGAGAGAACTGCACTATAGATGAGATGTTTTAAGGGTTTCGGGGGCGTTGCAGTTTTCGTCAATACATACCAAATAATCCAAATAAATACGGTATCAAAATTCAAGCACTGGTTGATTCTCGTACTTTTTATACGTCTAACATGGAGGTTTACGTAGGAACTCAGCCGGATGGACCTTTCAAATGTGACAATTCTCCGTCAAGTTATGTAAAACGACTAAATATCCAAAACTTGCCGTAATATTACTATGGAAATTGGTACAATTCAATTCCATTGGCTAATGAGTTACTAAAAAATCATAATCTTACCGTAGTGGGCATTCTGAGAAAAAACAAAAAGGAAATTCCTCCGGTTTTTGTAGAAATTAAAAAAAGAGATGAATTCGACTTTGTTTGGTTATGGAAAAGACCTTTTACTCACATCTTATACTCCAAACAAAAATAAAAATGTCATTATGATTTCAAGTATGCATGATCAAGGTACGATTGACCCGGAGTCCGGTGACCAAAAAAAAACCCATAAGTTATTACGTATTATAATGGTACTAAAGGTGGAGTAGATGTAGTAGACGAAATGAAAGGCGAGTACTCGGTGGCAAGAATTAGTTGTCGATGGCCCCTAGCTGTTTTTTTTTCATATTGCTGGGATATTGTTTTTGATGAATATTGCTGGGATAAACAGTTAAATTACATATCGCGAAAATACAGGCAAAATGATAATTCGTCTTGAATATTTAAAAACTTTAGGAAAAAACCTCACCAAACCTTACATAGTAAAATGTCTCGAACAGCCAGGTCTATCATTTCTCCTTCAGCAACAAATAATGAAAATGACTGGATGTACTTCCCAAAAAAATAAAGAATGTCCGAATGCAGATGCTACGACAAGTGATCAGAGAATCAGATGTCATTTTTGTCCTATAAGGAAAAATCGGTTTACAAAAGTACCATTATGAAGATATTTATTTAGATAAAATATTTTTTCTATTGGATAATATGTAAATTTTTATATTGTACCTAAATTTTACAGGTTAGTTGTTCGTTATGTGGTATGTATATATGTAAGGAACATACTACTCCTACCTGTCCGACATGCAGCAATATCACAAAAGAAAACTCGGAAAATTCAAATGGTTAATAATTTTTAAAATATTAGTATTAGTAGTATTATTAGTATTATTTTAACAGGTGTTGTTATAAAACAGTAATTTTTTTTTATCAAAAGTTATTTGTTTTTAATTTTTTATACAGAAAATTTGAATGAAATGGCTATTAAACAATAAAACTATTGTAGGATATAACTAGATAAACATTTTTATCTTTGTTTCACAACTCTAAGTTCATTAAATAATTCATAGGACCAACAAAACGATAATGTTAGCATAACGCTAACACGATACCAATCATGTTACAAAACATAACGATACCTACGACGGGTTAAAAAAAACATCCATCTTCTGAACAACTACTTTGTATTATTAACTCTGCAAAGGCTGCAGACGTAACAACCCACATATCATTTTAAAAATATTAATATTTTCAAAATGTTTGAAGTAAGTTTTATTGCAAATATTGTTTAATTGTCTTGAAAATATTTAGACCCAAATATAATGAAAACATTTCCACAAAATTTTATACCAAGTATTATAAATCAGTTTTTCATTTAAGATTTTGAAAATATTTATTTTTAAAATATATAAACTCGCATCGTAGAATTCTGGATATAAAATAGCCAATGTCACTTTTTGGTCAAATAGAGTTAAAAAGGACTATGTATAAAATTTAATAGGTACTCATTTTCTAATGTTAAAAGAGCGTAACTCTTGTACCAATGGTTGCTGATATACAAGGTCTAATAATATTGCAAACATAATTAATTAGATATCTAATTCTAAAACAGTGATAAGGAGTGACGGATTTTCTTCAAATTGCAATCACATGTATTACACCGGCACACAAAAAAAAATAAAGTAGAATGTGCATTTCACCGGACCTACCTACGGGTACGTATTTTGGTGCGCTGAATCCGAATTCAAGGTCAGTTTGACCCCTACACCCTCGAAATTTCGAGAAAACTTCGAAAAACCGCAAAAATGATGAAAATCGGCAGTTTTAATGATAAAACAATTTTTTGGAACTAAACTAAGCGTGGTTTTTATGTATTTCGATCCGCTGAATATGAATCGAAACTTTATTGAGACCACGAGCCGTTTTAAATGTAAAAAAATCACACAAACCCTCCAAAATTCCGAAAAAAGTAATTTTTTTTCTTTTTTCACTCTTGTTTCTGACTTTTGAAGACTAAATTGCTTGTGCCTGTAACCAGGGCACCTCCACGTGGTGACGGTGGGCAACAGAACCATCTGGCAGAGTCCCTGGGTTAACGGCGTGTGTGCCGTCATGGCAGGTACAAGTGATAAGTACTTTACGATGCAGGGAGTCGGAAACCCAGTATCGGCGTCTGGTCAGGGTGAGGAAGCAGGCCCGCAGGCGTCGTCATCCAGCGACTGCAGCTCTTCAGAAGTGGGAAACTTGGCTACTGGAGAGTATACTATTACAAGAAGTAATTCTCATATGTGTAATAAAAGTCCTGATTCATTTTGTTACATTTGTGGAGAATTCAATTTGGAAAGGAATCGAAGATCGTTTTCTGATAAGATCAAACAAATTTATGAAGAATGTTTTCGTCTCCAAATTACTAATTTGGATTCAGCATGGGTTCCACATACGATTTGTAGTCGATGTAACATAATGTTAACCCGGTGGAAAAAAAACAAGAAACAGGACAACTTGAAATTCACAATACCAATGATATGGTCTTCACCAACTGGTTTACAGAATTGTTATTTCTGTATGACAGATACTACCGGGTTCACCCGGAATACAAAAAACAAAATTGTATACGCCAATGTTTCATCAGCTATTAAGCCACAAAAAATAGAAGTTGTCGAGGAAATTAATACGGTTGAAGAAATGGATGTAGAAGAAGACGATACGCTAGTTGAAGAAAGTTCGGAAGAAGAATATTCAGAAGATGAAGAGTACTTACCTGGCGGACAAACAAAAGACCCTGAAACGTTTAGCCGAGAAGAACTTAATGATCTGGTTCGAGACTTGGCTTTACCGAAAGATGGAGCTGAATTACTTGCGTCAAGGTTGAAAGAAAAACATTTGTTGGCTAAAGGTGTATCAGTGACATTCTATCGAAATAGGGAAAAGAAATTCCGGAAATTTTTTATGAACGACGATCAAAATTCGGTGGTTTACTGTTCAGATGTTAGAGCTTTAGTTGATGAATTGAAACCGAACACGTATAAGGACGATGAGTGGAGACTTTTTATCGATTCATCGAAACGAAGTCTTAAAGCTGTTTTGCTTCATATTGGGAATGAATTTGCGCCGATTCCAATAGCTCATTCGACAAAACTGAAAGAAACTTATGAAAATTTACAGATCGTATTGGGAAAAATAAAATATTCAGAGCATAACTGGAAAATTTGTGGAGATCTCAAAATTGCAACACTTCTTTTAGGTCAGCAATCGGGATTCACCAAATATCCTTGCTATCTATGTTTGTTTGATAGCAGAGACCGGAAAAATCACTATGTCAAAAAAGAATGGCCATCAAGATCTGCATTAAATCCAGGTTCCCATAACGTTATACGACCACCCTTAATTCAGCCTTCCAAATATTTGCTGCCACCACTACATATCAAGTTGGGACTCATAAAACAGTACGTGAAAGCTCTGAATAAAGATGGTGATTGTTTTGCGTACTTGAGAGGAAAGTTCCCTGCAATAAGTGATGCGAAATTGAAAGAGGGAATTTTTGATGGACCCCAAATACGATCTTTATTTCAGGATGCAAATTTTGAAGGAACAATGAACGATACAGAAAAAGCAGCTTGGGTAAGCTTCAAAAATGTTTCACAAAACTTTTTGGGAAATAACAAAAGTGAGGATTACAGCACTTTAGTTGACGCATTGCTGGAAAACTACAAAAATTTGGGTTGTTTAATGAATCTCAAATTACACTTTTTAGATTCTCATCTCGACCACTTCCCTGACAATTGTGGAGACTATAGTGAAGAACAGGGAGAACGTTTTCACCAAGACATCAGTGAAATGGAGAGTAGATACCAAGGAAATTGGAGTGTTAACATGATGGCAGATTTTTGTTGGATGTTAGAAAGAGAAGTACCCGAAGAAAATCGTAAACGAAAGAGGAATCCACTACGAAGATCATTTGAGGATAAAAGAGTGCGATACAAACGAAGGAAAGTTTAGGATTCGTAAAAATCATTTCTTTCTATCTTTTTATGTCTTGTGTTTTTCACAGATTTCAAGTTATTTGATTTATCTACGTTATAGAGTTTTTATTTTAGGCATTAAATCATGTTCAATCAATTTTTTTTCTGTTATGAATGGTCTTTTTTACAATTTTTTTGAATTTTTCCAGCTCTAGAGGGTGAATAGACTAAAAAAATTAAAATGCGAATTGAAGACATCAAAAGATATAAAATTTTATTTGAATTGGACCAGAAGAAGTTTTTTTTATCATGAAAACTATATTTTTTCGGAATTTTCGAGAGTTTTGTGTGATTTTTTCACATTTAAAACGGCTCGTGGTCTCAATAAAGTTTCGATTCATATTCAGCGGATCGAAATACATGAAAATCACGCTTAGTTTAGTTCCAAAAAATTTTTTATCATTAAAACTGCCGATTTTCATCATTTTTGCGGTTTTTCGAAGTTTTCTCGAAATTTCGAGGGTGTAGGGGTCAAACTGACCTTGAATTCGGATTCAGCGCACCAAAATACGTACCCGTAGGTAGGTCCGGTGAAATGCACAACCTACTTTATTTTTTTTGTGTGCCGGCGTTATTAATCAATACCTTACCAAGACCCTTATTCGAGCGTTTGTGCGATGGTTTCTAGTTCCGCAGAGATAATTGAGAGAGATCTTAAATAGACCTATTTTACAGTTGTCAGCAAAAACTGTGTGGTGCGGTCGAGCGTGGTCAGTGCCCGTAAGTGAATGGTGTAGGGTTTAAATCCGATCCCACTCCTAACCTTTTTTGCATTTTTTTCAACTTTTATGTAGTTAAAACACTTAGTTTTTGATAGCGACCGTAAAATAGGTCTACTTAAGATATAGATTAAATATCAAAGTCAGTTATCTCTGGAACTAGAACTCATGGCACAACTGCTCGAGTACGGGTCTTTTTTTTAATTATTGATAAATAATACATGTAATCGCAATTTGAAGAAAATCATCACTCTTTCACTGTGACCTCCCATTAATATTATAGTTTTCTAATAACTCTATTTTTCTAAAATACTAAATGCTTGTGGCCATTTATATATAAACCTTATTGAGTTTATAAAGCTATGCTTGATATCATTGCGAGTTATTAGTTTATATTTTACATTCTTATACATAGGTAATATGTTATTTTATACATTATTATGTAAGTATGATTTATATATATATTAAATTTATAAAATTATGCCGCATAATATTTTATACAGGGTGATTTTTTTGTCATGGGCCACTCTCTATTATATGTAATTTAAAGCGACGTAATGTGCAACTATATTTATAATTACGATGAACATAGGAATACAAGTATTATGTAGACTATATGAAGCAATTTACAATGGACGGTCGTGATGGTTGATCAGTTGATGATGTATTTAATTTGAAATAAACGATCCATTATTTTTTAATAAAATTATTTTAAGCAAAAAAGCATTATTACAGTGTTATATACAGCATTATTACATAATATTTAAATATATAATCCACATAAGCAAAATATAATTATCATCTTTATTCTTTACCTAATAGAACTTAGTATAATTACAAATCATATCACTTGTGCCGTTCGGTGTATCCATTGTCCGTTCTCAGTCAGTCCACACACGTTAATATTTAATGTTTTTTTGTAGTATTAGACCAACACGTTTTCACGGAGACACGGTATTGTTTGTTCATTATTACATTTTATATAGTTTAACTGTTTAAGTATTATTTTTTATTCTACAACCGCCACCGTGAGAAAACCGAACAACTCTGTTGCAGTAAGTTAAAGCTTGATTCTATTAAAAAAACTAGGTATCATTGTTAATCAATAAGCTTGTTAATTATTTTCAGACGTTTTCACGGCGACTTTAAGTTCAAATAACTCTTTGCCTTCAGATTCCTGACTTGTAACGTGTACAAACAATTTATAAGGCACGTGAATAACTTTAAATAATTATTATAATAATATGTAAATATATAAATTATAATAATATGTATATAATTGTCCGCGCTCAAAAATAGACAGGGTTTCCCTGAACTATTTTTGCCGCGGGCCGTAGCCGGCCGCGGCTGCTTTCCGTCCGGTCGGTCGGTCAGACTAACGGCCGGGGGTTCCCTAATAACCCTTATCAGTCCATCGGATGGTATAAAACATCACCCGATGGGCTGACCGGCCGTCATTCGTGTCAATCGTCATTCTTGTCAATCTTTATTTTCTCGTTTAGTTAGAAAAAGTGTGTTTTGGAGTAATATAGTAGTTTTCATTTAGAAAAGTTGTGTTTTATTTATACATCCTTTTCTCCCGCTCAGCTAAGGGCTGTATCATAATATATAGGTATTTATAGATAGGTACATCATAAACAATAATAAATAAATCAGGCTATTAGGTAGGTATGTTATACCTAACCTATATTACCTATTTTTAAAATAACGCCTGTGTATTGTGTATTAGAATTCATAATTTAAAGTGTATATAATATATAATTATGTATAGATTATGATATTTTATAGGTCAGAATTTTATCTCGTTTTTCCGGTAACTGATTGTCTGAAACCATACGAAAAATTATGCAAAAAATGTTTAGTGACACATTTCTAATGAATTACTCATTTATAGGAGTTAAAGGGAAAAATCAATTTTCTACCTTACAATGTTGCAGTATTATTTTTGGTAAGTTAAAACCAATAGTATATAGTTTTCTTGCATTCTTCTACATCGCTATATTGCCACATTGACCAAGTTGTGAATATTGGACGCACTACAGCTGTAGATAGAAAGTGTTAAAATATATTAAAAATACACTGTATTTATGTATTTACGTATAAATATATAGTACATTACCTATATTAGTTTATTATTATATTTACATCGACATATATCTACCAATGTATGCTATAATATGATATACCTGTTTTATATATTTCTAATTTTATTAATTAATTTTCATGGCTATTGCTTATTAAGTATTAAAAGTTATCAAAAAAAAAAAAATGAAAAATTTAATATGTACCTATATATATATATATAAATAGGATTTATCTGTTTATATAAACAGATAAATGTATGTAAAAATTTTCTGTGTAAGAACAACAATATCATTACTATAATTAATTATGAACTTAATATTTTATTTCAGAAGCAGTTCGTTCAATTAAGAAATATACTGAAGTTCTTAACATTGAAAAATTGGATGGCACAAGCTGCCCAAAGAGAAAAATTAAAAACACAAAAAAAATAACTAAAAATTGTCTGTTTTTAACATTTTGATTATTATAAATTTTTTTCAGTAATTATACTATAACAAAATGATACTAGTAGAGGGAATTGGTTCTTTCTGATGAGGGGTAAAATCCTCACTTTCACTTCCCCTCTACCCCCCCAGCCTATATCTAGTCCTCCATAGTCCTTACTTTCACTTCCCCTGTACCCCTCCGGCCTATACCTAGTCCTCCGTAGTCCTCGTTTTCACTCTCCCTGTACCCCTCCGGTCTATACCTAGTCTTCACTTTTACTTTTTCCCCCTCCCCGCAGATTATATTTCCCCCCCCCCCCGAAAAGTAAAAGTATTCCAAACTCAACGTTAAGTGAATGTTTTTTCACTCCTCCTGTACCCCTCCGGTCTATACCGGGCTAGTCTTCTTACATAATGGTTTTATTTTTAATCCGATCCCCATTGCGGTCTATATTTGTTACCGTTAACTCGACTTAATTAACATTGTCGTGCGTAAACTCGGGTACAGTCATGCCATGCATGTGTGGAGGGATAGGTATATAATAATAATTAATCGGTGCCTACCACTAGACGTTATTCGGGTAACGACCCCATCTGCGCTGTGTGTTGATATAAAAAAACAAATCTCTCTCACAACCAGTTGTCACCGTAACATTACCTTACACTATCTTATACTACCGATCGACACCCTACAGCGCGATGAACCTTGTTTACACTACATGAAAACATTAAGAATATTAATCAGTTAAATGGAAACCACTACAGTATATATTAGGTATATACTATATTATTAAATAAAATTCTCTTTAACCCACGGTCTACATGTGTAGGATATCGAGTTCTTTTAGTAACTGTACTGTATAATGTAGTCGTTTAACGGTAAAAAAGAGTAATTATTTTCACCCTACTATCATGATATCACAAGGATACCCATTTTTTTTTTTTTTTTTTTTTTTTTATGGATTTCAACCTTAGAAACGTCTGCTACAAAACGGTATGTCCACTCAGTATTATCATTATCATCGTTGCAGTCGTCATCACCATAGAATATTCAACAAAATCAACGACAATAATCCTTTTTGATAAGTAAGTGTTACAGTTTCTATTATTTTTTTCTACTCTACAAGTTAATTGCATAGTGAACGAATGTATATATATGATAGAGAGAGAGAGAAAATAAGGTTTCTCTTATAATTTTATAAATTTATAAGCTGTTATAATCTAAATATTACTTTTTATTAGTTTATGTTTAGACGAATAATACAATTTAAACAAAATTATTTTTTTTCTTTTTACTTTAGTATAATAATGGAAAACCAAATCATGGAACAATTTAACGCTGATATGGTTTATTTTCTTCATCTAATACAAAATGCGTCTGATGAAGAAACTGAACGTGAGTTCAATGATTGGTGTGAATATGTACGTTTTCAACCTTTAAGACATCCACGAGCAGCCGTAGAAATTGCTAAAGAACATTCACTTTATAAAAATGGATACATACTTTTTCATTTTGATATAAAAATCCATGATCGCCAGTATTGTGCTCGACGAAATGAACAAAAATATTACACATGTCTACCGAGCTTGCTGGATACTATAAATATTCATGGTGATTACCGGATCGAAAAATATTCAGGGTATATCATATTATTATTATTATTATTTAAAACAAAAACCTATATCAATAACAATTATTTTTACAGGTATGATTCTTTTATACAAGTCGTTCGGCAAAATGTATGTGTTAAATGCGGTGAACGAACTACATTTTGGAGAGATGTCGACCTCAAAACGTTTAAAAATCTCGATCTGATTACGGATGAAAAAGAAATACAGTCAGTTGTATATGATTTTATGGCTTTTTTCTGACTGAAGGTGTTAGAAAATCTCTTACAATATAATATGTAAAAACTTAAATTATAAAGAATAAAAATGCATTTCAATTGTTAAAATAAAAAAAATATAGATTTATTATTTTCAAATTGAGTACAGTTATTTTTTTATTAATTTAAAAACATACTATAGTAGTCTCTTTACACTATATTATTATTTATTTATATTCAAAGTATACTAAAACAAAAAAAAAAAAACAAAAAATAGATTAATGATGTACGTTTTACAGGACGACTGTAAATCTCGGAATCATAATAATTTTAGTTTTTTTTATGCAAGAACTTAAATTTAAAAAAAAAAAAAAAAAATGAATAAGATATAATTATCATTTATTAAGTAAGAAATACATTTTAGGACTCGAAGTCTATGATAAAAGATTTATTTTGTCTACGACCTCTATATACTAAAAATACTGACTCGTTGTTTTTCCCGAAATCATCACATTCTTGTTCAGAAAGTTGGATTGACTGTGGAAGAAAAACTCCAAGCAACTCATCATCTTTTGATAGAATCATTCGTACGGTTGGCCCATAAGTGGTTTTTAATAATCGCACCTTCTCTATTTGATATCTCGCATTGATAACCAGTTCAGCTATGCTGACCGATTTTGCGCTGGACTTCTCAGCCTCGGCGGCTTTCATCTTCAACAAACTGGCAAAGCTGGTCATACTAAAAAACAAAAAAATTATAAATATTTTTTTATTTCATTAAAAAACATCTATATTAAACAGTAAAAAGATTATTACCTTATGTTTTTTTTGAACGAAGTAAAAAGCTGAGGTCGTCTATTCATTCAGAGCTTGTAAAACGTATTAAACAGTTTAAATGGTAAGTAGTTTGATATTCTAAAAGAAAAGATAAATCCCCCCCTCTCATTTTTAAGTAACTGCACTGAGCGGTCAAGGCTAAAGTAAGAAATTAATGCGTTATATAAAATATATCTTATAGTTGGGGCTTGAAGATAGAGGAGAAAATCATAATAAAAAAAATATCAATGATACTTATCCATAATACGTAATTATTATGCTTCTTCGTATCCTACACCACACGTGTGTTATAATGTGAACAACTTTTACCAAAATCTTTAGGTTTGTAAGAGGTCAAGGCTAAATTCTATGTTTGGTCTATACAGGTATAGTATCCAAATCGGTTAACAGACTTTCTCGATAAAAATGTTGTTTTCCGATAATTTATTTGGAAGCAGGGGTATTTCAAACATGACCAAAGGAGCTAAGAAGAAATTCTTTAGCTCGTGTTATTTAGTGTATAGTAAAGTGTTGTAAGTAACAAAACGTGTAGTTTGTAGTGTGTTATTCAGTAGTGTTAAAATTTCAGTATTTTAAAATGACCGGTTTGATTAATAAAAATAATATAACTTATAAAAAACGGAAATATACTGCATTACGACCGCCACAAGAATTAGTCGATTGCACAGTGTTCCATATTGATTATAGAAGTAAAAAGTCTATTCAAATCGGTTTGGATCCGAATGAAACATTTAATGTTAAAATTCATATTTTAACTTCTACAAGTTATGTAACAATTGGTATCATATTATTTAACAGATTTATATCTATCATGAGTACAATTTTGTCCAATTTGTCGAATGAGAAGGATCCTATGGAAAACCATAGCAAAAATACTCCACTTTTAAAAGATCAATTCTTCATTATCTCAAAACTGGTTTCACGTGGACAACAATTATTAGTCATACAATCAAAAAATGAAATAAAGTGTAAAATTATACTTTGTCGGGAAGAATTATTGAAAATTCAAGACCTTCAGCACGTTGTAAAGGCAGCACATTATCATAAATCTTATTTAACTCGTCTCCTCGTGTTAGAACAGTTGGAAATATTTGTAAAGTATTTAGACACACAGTGGAGGGAAAAAATGAGTTTTCACAGCGATGAAATGATATCATACATACAAACAACTGATCAAAATACGATTTCTAACCTAATCCCGAAAAATAAGCCAGATTATATCCATCAGCTTATTTTATTCGCTGCAAGATCTGTCGCTAACACCTGGCTGGGGCTTAAATATTCCGAAATCGAGGTTAATATCATTTTTATATTATCATAATATTTTAACCAAATAGTCGTTGTATTAATACCAAGTATTATTATTATTGACAGGTTCACAAACGGAAAGATAAAATTAATTCATCACTAGAAACCGTGTCAGGTGTAGATTGCAAATGTGAATTATGTATTTTTACTAATATTAATAACGTATGTGACGACATTGTAGATAACGGAAAGTATTATGTATTTAAATAATTAAAATATTTATTAATAAGATATTTAAAAAATATATATATATCTAGTTATTATATTAAAAGACAAAACTAATATTATGTAAACTATATACTACTATAATTGTATACAAAAATAAAACAAAATATTGTTGTTTTACTCAGAGACAAAATAATTTATTCCTTAAGAAATTATTCAAACAACTATTTTCCCCCTCTCATCTTGTTATAATTATATGAAAGGACCAACTTTCTAAAAAAAAAAAGAAAAAAAGAAATCTAGTGCCCCGTGTACATCAATTTTCTATATGGTTTAGCCAGTCGTGTGCTAGTCAGTGTTGCGCTTATACGCTCTTATGTATCTCATCCGTTTTTAATAGTTTTTTTTTGAAAAAAATTATACTATTTTGTTATTTTTATTAATATTAACTGTAATATTTAAAATTCATCATGTTTTCGTGTACACAATGTGGTAAATCTTTTGCAAACAAGTCTAATTTAAACAGACATGGTTTAAAACACGTTAACATAACATTTCCTTGCTACGCTTGTAATAGAATTTTCAGTCAGAAATCAAATTTGCTGCGTCATGTGAGAACTGTACATCGTAAGTAAAGCAATTAAATATATTACATTTATTTAAAACAGTAATTATTTAAAAAAAATAGACTATAGAATCGAAAAACGTAAAAAAAACAATTTATATTATTATTTATTATAGACCTTGTTAAAAATGGAATTGATTTTACTGATGCTATTACCGGATTAGGACAAGTGTATAATAGTGAGTAGAAATAAAAAATAAAATTAAAAAAAAAAAAAAACATAATATTCCGCTATATTACTTTTTTATAAAAAGTTAACATAATAATTTATAAGGTTGTATGTACTCTTGTATTTATGTTCATATATTTTAAGTAGATTCTACTCAGTGTCAACAACAACAACAACCGAGTGTGATAAAATATATTTCTTCAAATGGTTCGACTAGTAGCCCTCTTTTTACATCGCAACAAATTAATGAACCATCGAGTAGCAGCTCTTTTTTCACACCGCGACAAATTGATGACCCACACAGCGGTTAGACTTGTTTTTATTACTATAGATATATTTATATAAATATATAAATATATATATATATATTCAACAGGTATAGGTTGTACAGCGGATAATCCACCAATACAGTCGGTTAAAAAAATAAGGTCTACTAATGACGACGGGGGATTGTTAGATAATTCCACTGAGAGCGGTTGTTATAATGAAAATACAGTTGGAAATAAACGGAAAAAAGCATCTCGTTTGTCAGCCGCAACCGCTGCGGGTCAAGATAATTTTATTCATATTGAATCAACGTTTAAAGGAAAAATTAAATGGTTTTATAAAAAAAATATGAACCATACGGTTGATTATACCGAATTTTTATGTAGCTCGAAGCCGCAAATAACAAATATTCTAAATTCAATGGTTTCGATTCGCCCAATTAAATATAATTTAAAACTAGAAACGACTTGCAGTATACCACAACAAGATAACACTTCTGAAAATCGTGCTTTTAAAACATCTGCTAGAGAGCTTTATTTAGCGAGTGACTCGAACACTGCAGTTCTCGATGATTTTAAAAAGCTCCTTGAAGAGGAAGATGAGTATACTAGCAAGGGCTCGGGATATTCGCTTGAAACTATAGATGGACTTCTTTTGGGTGTGTACGATTTTACTCCGCTGAGAGCATCATCTCACATATATCTACCATCAGATATCGAGAGAAAAAAGGCTGTACTAAACCCTATAAACAAAACGGACAACGAATGTTTTAAATGGGCTATTTTAGCGAGACATGTGTCTTCGGGGAAAAAGAATCACGTAGGAGAAAACTATAGAAAAATGGAAAACAGAATATATAATTTTAATAGAATCATTTACCCAACACCACTTAAAAGTATCAAAACCTTCGAGTCTGATAATCCAACGGTTTCCGTAAACGTCTATGGGTTGGAAAAACAGCCGGGGCACACGAAATTCAAACCGGCACACTATATTTATCCACTTCGTGTATCAGAAACGGAAAAACCTAACCATTATGATTTACTGCTCGTAGAAGATGAGACTTCTGGTCTGAGTCACTATACATACATTACAAATTTTGCAAGACTAATCCATAGTCAAAAAACAAAAAACCACAGCAATATGGTTTTTTGTAAAAAATGTTTTACTGGGTTCGATATTCGCCCAAAACTAAATAAACTATCGGGTCAAGAGGCGCTTGACCAACATGCTAAAATTTGCAATACTCATAAAACTATTTTACCGGTAATGCCCGAAGCAGGCTCAGTTTTAAAATTTGATGCGTTGGGCAAAACAGTTAGACATCCGTTTGTGATATATGCCGATTTCGAAGCACTTTTAATAAAACCAGATATTTCAGACAACAAAGGTGGAAATACTAATATTGTTGAGGAACATAAACTAATGTCATATGGATTTTTTGTAAAGGCTGCAGACAATATACCCATAGACATTTTAAAACAGTATAACATCCCTCTAACGCCCATATGGTTTCGTGGATCACAAACAATCAATTCTGAAGAAGTAGCAAAACGCTTCGTGGAGGCAATTGTCGAAGTAGCTACAAACATAAGTGGTCTACTTCAGACGAATACACCAATAAAATTTACCGATACTGAAGCTCAGAGGCATGCAGTCGCTACATGCTGTGAAATTTGTCATTGTAGTTTTACACAGTCCAATAAAAAAGTAGCTGATCATGACCATTTATGTGGAAAATTCAGACGAACACTTTGTAACTCATGCAATCTAAAGCTTCGTACCCCAAATTTTTTACCGGTTTTTTTTCATAACTTAAGCTCTTATGACGCGCATTTTATATTTTAAAATATGGATAAACATATTTTAGAGTGTATAACGCTGTTTTCCATGCGATGTCGGCGATGTCACCGCCATCGTCACTCGGTGGTTACCATCTATAATATGTAAGATTATCCAAAAATTTGTTATGCCATTCACGAAATTTGGCTTCTTTATCATCCTGAATCGGTAACATCTCTCGATCTGCAGACGTCGGATTAGAATGGCACCGATTAAATTATTATTATATACCTATCCCTCCACACATGCATGGCATGACTGTACCCGAGTTTACGCACGACAATGTTAATTAAGTCGAGTTAACGGTAACAAATATAGACCGCAATGGGGATCGGATTAAAAATAAAACCATTATGTAAGAAGACTAGCCGGTATAGACCGGAGGGGTACAGGAGGAGTGAAAAAACATTCACTTAACGTTGAGTTTGGAATACTTTTACTTTTCGGGGGGGGGGGAAATATAATCTGCGGGGAGGGGGAAAAAGTAAAAGTGAAGACTAGGTATAGACCGGAGGGGTACAGGGAGAGTGAAAACGAGGACTACGGAGGACTAGGTATAGGCCGGAGGGGTACAGGGGAAGTGAAAGTAAGGACTATGGAGGACAAGATATAGGCTGGGGGGGTAGAGGGGAAGTGAAAGTGATGATTTTACCCCTCATCAGAAAGAACCAATTCCCTCTACTGATACTTTTTAAAACTTGAAATAATTTCTTCTTTATTTTATATTTTTATCAAAATATTACAAATGATCACTAAGTACCATATAATAAATAGCACATTGTAATATAGGTTATAATATTGCAAGTTAGATAATATGTTTGTTTTCAAAGATTTTAAAAATATATTGAATTTAATAATTTTAGAATTATTTGGTTATAAACATTTTAATAATATCTAAATTGAATCATTTAAGAAATATTAAATTTTAAATATTTTGAAAATTTAAAATAAAAATATTGTACAAAAATAATACTATAATATTGTGAAAACCTTTTTTCACCTGCCAAAAAATGTTTCTAAATGTTTTCAAAATATTTTAAAACATTGTGATAACCTAAATAAAATATTTACATTTTCTTCTCATATATTTTATCAATATTTTGAAAATATTATTTTGCTATGTGGGAATACCTACGCGGCGGCGATCCAAGCCTAGCGGCTGAGATACCGCTTATATTAATATAAATACATTTTTTCGGGGATTTTAGTTTCACTTTGAAAAAAGTCAATTCGAGTTGCAACGCCAAATGGTATCATCAAATTAAAACCGAATGCAATTCCAACAATATTTGATGTGCCAAATCCACCTACTAGATTTGACACCAGTCGGAAATCTGTTTATAAGGTATCTTATATTTATACAGATAACTATGATTTTTTGTACAGATTAAATGGTAGGTACATAATGTGATTCATACAAAACGTGAGGTGCTGTTCAATTATGTTCTTTACAATTAGAATGAACATTGTAGAACTATAACATGCAACAGCTTAAGCTCTCATGGGCGTTTACCCAGATAAATAAAATCTATAGAGCCCTAGCCGGAGTCTGTCTCTTGCACATAATATGTCGGCTTCAATACATTTCACTAATGCGCGGTCTATGTATTATAAGTCTATACTGCGACCACGTTAAGACGATGACCGGGCGGCAGACGCGTTTTCGTTCGTTTCGGTCAGATCCCCGTCCCGCAATGCCTATACAATAATGCCACGTATCCGATTGGCTGGCCGGTTTTTGACCGTTACAAAAACATCTGTTTATACAGCTGCAAGCCAAATAACAACGTTATACACCGTGTTGTAGTCATCAGCGTACGCGGTATTGTTATAAGCCCATTACACGCGCCGTGTTAGAGCTGACCCAGCACATAACACACGGCACGGCCCGTGTATACGGAACCGGTTATTATTATTAACCAGTCGGAGTTCCACCGTCATTTTACCAATAGCTCATTGTATTATCAATAACAGTAGATATTAAGCATATATTACAAATTAATTGTAGTGTAGAGACATAGTATAATAATTCAACACAACTTCATCTTAACTTGTTAAACTCAATAGACATCTTATTATTAACATACCTATCGTGACGACTACATATGTCATAACATATACTCCAACAACCCAAAGCTTACATTGATACTAAATACAAGCACGTGGACGGTTCACGGACAGACTGCCGACAAACTCGACCAAGGTAAGACTACCCAAAGAATCCGTGGCCACCGGAATTAACCGCGGAGGGTTTAACAACAATCCTACGGTAGCTCAGTTCGAAACAGCATACAAATCAATTATAGTGCATGCTGAAGTAAAATCGCCATCAAGTGCTAACTGTATGGCTTTAGATGATACCTCTATTCTAAGAGTTTCAAGTACACAAAGTAAAACTGAAAATTCTCAATCAGAGTTATTAGACTTACTTTGTTCAGCTGGTACAGACATTGAAGAAGACGATGAAATTATTACTCTATATCAACATGGTGAATTTATTGATGATATTGTTTCGTACATTGCTGGATTTGTTGTTAAAAAAATGTACAAAGTGCTACTTTGTGAAACATGTTTAAAGGAACTGAAAGCCAATAAATCAGCTTCTAGGCTATTGGATAGAAAAAACCGTGGAGGTTTAATTAAGCCTAGTAATGATGTAATTAGTCTTTGTAAAATAGCTGAAAAAGTGATTAGAAATTATCAAGAAGTATGTCAAAATAATGTTGTAAATGACTCTAATATCAATGAAAAGGGTAAATATAAAAAAATAATTTCAACATTTATCGTGCCATATTTTAGATCAAGAACCTCTTAACAATCATTTAATACAACTGATTAAATTAATTTTCAATTGTTATATTACACTTCGCTTACATCATATAAACTCTAGCACAAATGTAATAGATGTAAAAATTAGAAACTATTATACAAAATTAATATTGTTTAAACATCAATAGTGTAGATAAGTAGTTCAATGTTTATAATTATTAGTTATTAATTAATAATTATAATGTTTATTATATTCAATATTTATATTAAAAATTCAAAGTTTTAAATGTCTTAAACACTTAACATATTAAAACATTTTTATTATTTTTTGTTCAACACGTTCAAAATTAAAAACAAATGTTTTTACCGGAAGAGACAAACAACAAATGAATTAAATTCACTTCCGTCTAATATGTCCCTACGTATCAAGCACGTTTGCGGTTTGTTAATTTCTGATATTATAAAAACACAAAAAAATAGAGCCGTTATACAATAATCAGCAGATATATGCACAGTTATAAAATAATTAATAGGTACCTACCGATAAGGCGTTGCCCGGCAAACGCGTCAAACAAACACCAGAACCACAACAGATTTTTTAAACGTTTTTTTTGTTTTAAATTTTACTGTCGTCATATTTTATAATCTGCCTAACCGGTAGTTGGTTATTATTATTGATATAGCGAAAAATTACTAGTACACACATTTTAAATTCGCCAATTGTATTTTAGCGTCATGTCTGCCGGTCAAAACTTCGGGGAAGGCAAGTCGGCACCTCTAATCGAAGTGTCGACCATCTTTTCGAAAAAGTCCAACGATTCCGCTTCCACGATATCGTACAAGAGCTGCGGGGCTCTCGATGACGTCTACCATGACGGTCGTCCGTCGGTCAAAGCGTTAGCGCGAAAGATCAACGAAAATTACAAGTCTTCGGAAGTTTTCGGATCCTCCGAAACGAGCAAAGAAAATAATTATTGCGGCCACGGCGGCGACAGGGCCAAGTCCAAAATTCTGTCGGATACTGACGGCGATTTTGTAAGCCAGTTGCAGTATATAATAATAATATAGTAGCATTGGTACAAATAACGTTAACATTATAATGTAACTTCACTTGGGCAAATATATGACCATGGGGTCCCTGATTTTTACTATCTACAGAATCTCACAGGAGCGTTTATTTAAAAGCGACGATTTCATCGCATTCAACTATACCTGACAAATCCCCCTGTCCCTATACGTCCCAACATCACTGAACTGGACTTTCTTTTTTTGCACAGGTTAAACGCTGTGTTGAGGATCGGTCGTCGGCGGAGAACGGTCGCCTCGACGCCAACGACTCGGATAAAAATATAACTCTGTGGGAACAGCAAAAGAGCGACGTGATAGAGTTGGACTCGAGGGACGATCCGGTATGGCAGAGGATAGTAGACGTTGTTCAGGCCAACCGGATCTACTACCGGTGCCTGACAAGCATAGCGGACGCGGGAAGGTTCCAGAAAGTCGGCGACGTGGCCAAGTACGCCAGTTCGGTGCTGGAGAGCTTGGGACAGGTGGTTTGCGAGGAAGGGGATTGGACGCAGGACTGGGTGGACGGTTGTGCAGATCGAGTTAGCGACGGTCAGTCAAAGGGCGGACTCACGTTGGAGAATAGGCCGTCTTACGGTGCTGATTCCTACAGGCTAGAGTATGTCGAAGACGAATTGAAAAACATTAGAAACACCGTGAAAAAGCTGGAAATCCGGGTGGCGGTACTGCAGAGGGACAAGAGAGACTTGCTGAACATACTCAAGGGGTACGAGACCGAAAACGTGAACAAACTGTCTTTGGAAAAACGTCTCAAGGCCGAACAGAGCAAGAACGACGAGCTCCGTGCAATGATATCGGCGGTTTACGACGAGAGAATCCGTTCCTTGAGACATGGCTGGTCATTGTATTGAAATCTTACCAAAAAGATGTCATCGAGTGGTACACATTACACCGTATGAGATATTAAGACATATTGCACGTTTTTTTTATGGCCTAGTGACTATAATATCAATGGAACTGTTTGTTATGTCCCTATAAAATGTAATA
The DNA here is from genome assembly GCF_023614345.1 of Adelges cooleyi. NCBI lineage: Eukaryota > Metazoa > Arthropoda > Insecta > Hemiptera > Adelgidae > Adelges > Adelges cooleyi. The sequence goes on from NW_026096013.1 coordinate 611,172, forward strand.
TAAAAAGTTACTATACATAAATAATATAATCCCGTTAACAAGAAAATAACGATTCTAATACTATGATGCTATATAATTAAAAATGTAATTATTACATTTTTTGTAAGTATATCAAAATTATAATGAACTTTTTTAAACTAGAATAATACTGTAAATACACAAACCCGTTTGTTTTTTTTTTAACGTCGTATTTGTGTATGATTATTTGACATTTATTTAACAAATTTGCGACCCCCAAGCCCCCAATTACGACCCTGACTATGATTCAACTCTCAAGTGTCTATATTTTTTTATATTTCTAGCAAATATATTTCAAACTAATTTAAACTCACCAAACTTTTTTTTATCGTATTATGAATATAAGAAATGTGGCAATAATTATTTTGTAATTAAAATTTACAAATGTGATTGTTTAGGAAGGAAGAAAGGTAAAACAGAAGATAAATAAGAAAATATAAGATTAATCAAAAAATAAGAAGATAATGCGTGTTTATAACATAAAACTCATGTTTATTACATTGTTTTTGATTAGTCAATGAGTTACTCGTGTTTTTGCATGGCAAAAATAACGGCATTATTCGAATTATTACATTTCCAACAGTTAGACCATGCTATCTGAAGTGTTGACATTTTGAATAGTGAGCGAGTAGTATAACATAATGTGACTTTATACATAATTATTTTATAGATAGAAATACAAAAACCAAAGCTAATACAATTTTTAACCACGTCTGGCCTAACGTGCCACGGCAAAGGCGTGCAACCAGATTTATTTCGAGAGGCTTAATTAATACCAAAGCTTTTGTGCATACTGCTGAAGTAATTAAGTCTGCTTCGATGGCCCAAATAGAATATGGTACTTACGAGACATTAAGTCCGATGACGTAAGAATAATCAGGTCAGAATGGTCAAAGGCAAACGAATATGCACGAGGCAATTTGGAAGACCTTTTGTTAATGATTCTGATAAAAATATTAATTATTTGCGTCATGTCGGTTTTACCGGCGTACGTTCATGTTTATAGTATGGGACAGTTAAATTTATTGAAAACATTCGATTCGCGTATACCTGTAACTAGCTTTTCGGACGCTACTACTGTAAAAGTGGGTAACTTGGGACATGTGCGCTACTCGGGGCAAAAATGCCGAACACATCAAGGCCAAGGGGGTCGCTTATCATGTGATTAAAAACCACATGACAATCGAAGACCACAAAGACTGTCTATTTCATGGTACTAATGGAAAAGACCCCGACAGTTTCAAACCTTATCGGACGATGAATTCCGGTCGTATAAGCATGATATCATGATAATAAGAGCATCTCTACCGTTAAGCTGGCACTAAATAGAAATGATAACAAGCGAGTTGTATTGCTTGACCGCATACATAATCTACCTTATGGTCATTATAAAGTAGAGTATGTAATAATATCGTTAGTGAGTACTTACAATATACTAATAAAAACAATTTTTTTGCTTACAGTGAGGTGGCCGCGAAGGAGCTATAAAATTAAGGTTTAATATTAATGTTATTTTATTATTATTTTTATTGACCCTTTTTAATTTTTTTATTGTAACATATATACACTTCCCACTCTCCGACTTGCGCAGGGGAACCCTTCCCTTTTTTTGTTGTATGTTGTAAGTATATGATTAATACCCATTTAAATATAATCTTGACCATCATTATCATTTATTATTTTTTGTTATGTTACATATATTCACACCACACTCTTTGGTTTGTAAAAATAATTATGTAGGAGAGAATGGGGGAATGACGGTCAGTGGGTAATACCGGTCAGTAGCAAATCTCTTTAAATATGATAGCTAAAATTTAGATAAGCACATAATTTGGTAGTAGATCATCTACCAAAGATATTTTAAAGAAAATAAAGCTTAAGTACTTTTAATTTTTATTTAAGCAACATGATAAACGTTTTTATTTAGTAGAATTATTATTTTGACTGGTTTATATGGAATTTATTTCTTGAGTACTCGTGAAAAAATAGTTATGTCAACATTTTGGACAAAATGAATATCGATAAATTGAGAAAAAAAAAATAATCGTTTGTGCCTTATAGTTTAATTTAAAGCGTAGTATTTAGTAATAATAAGTAATAGTAATAGTAATAATAATAAAATATTGTGTGTTGAGTTAAGTCAGTATTTTTGTTATTTTAGTTTAGGTATTTTGTGATAATTTGGCAAATCTTTCTAAACAGTTTTATTAATGTCTAATGGGTTATTTTATTAAATAGTTTATTTTGTTGCATTTCAAAAATTGTTTTACTTTCCTTTTTTCCAAAAAATCCTTTTTTTATCAAGGTACCCGAGTCAATTGATCTTCTCATATCCAATAAAAATGTTTCTTTTAATTGCACAGCCCAACAACTAACCATCTTTGTATTTGTATAATAATGCATGTCATATGTGACTAGGTTTAAACTTAAGGGGCCTGAACGTTGCTATTTATTTATGGGCAAAATAAAGGCAATTTCTAAGCTTGTCGTCGCCGCCGTAGATTTTTTGTGTTAGTATTGTGTGTAAATGGTTGTTAGTGTGAGTGCGGTATGATCTGTGTACCACTACCTTCCGCTCCCTCGTAGCAGGTAATGCCGTCTCATTGCGGCATTGTTATCATACTATTATTTATGGGTTTATTTTACTATACCTATTACTACTGTTATTATTGAATTACCTGCAGTATGAAATTATTTTTGACTATATTTTCAATATTGTGAAAACTCTTTTAAAGTTTTTAAAAATGGTCCAAACCAAAAAAAAAACCGTGTCAGTCTATAGAAAGCGTAAAGGTGGAAAAAAGGCTAAGTAAGATCTAAAATATTCAAAAAGTACATTTGTGTAATGTGTTCATAGTCAATATAATTTCTTTGAATATCAATTAGGAAGCGTTCAATAATACCGCCTAGTGTTGCTTCTGCTACTCCTAACGAGTGCATACCAAATGGAGAAGGATCAAAGTAAGTATTATTGTTAGACGTTCCTAAAAATACACAAATGAATAGATTTAAATATGTGAACTATTATATATTTTACAAATGATGTAAATTATTGTAATAGATTTACTATACATGGCCGTCGCGTGATTGATGTCAGCTATGTGTTTGGGAAATGTGTTTAGGCGAATTTAATTTTCTGGCGTGTACTCCTGATGGGTTAATAGGATAAGAGGACTTGGTAGAAATAAAGTGTCCCCACAGCGCTAAGGACATGACAATCCGCGAAATGTGTTGACCAAAAAAAAATTAAATGTATGGTGTACAATAATATTGGCGAGTTTCAGCTAAAAAGAACGAATATTTATTATTACCAGGTTCAGGGTCAGCTGCACGTGGCAGATAAACAAAATTGTTATTTTGTAGTGTGGACACCCAAAGGTTCAGCATATGAATATTATTTCATAGTCACACCTAATCGTAAATTAAAACTTTTCGAGGATTTGAATCGATTTGATAAATCGGGATTTGCACACATTATGAAATAAGGATTAAAAAACGAATTCTAATGTATTTACAATAATAGTCGAATAACGATTGGGTGTGAACTACATGACTACATGTCACTCTTACATAAAATTAAAAATTGTATTTTTATTTTAGATTATGTTTGTAGAAAAAATTAAACGCGATGACGACTTTTGGAACGCAACTTAATACATTTATACAAAAATCATTTGTTGGTTGAAATAGTACAGCCCAAAATTATATGCTAGGACTTTTTTTTGTACGTTTATACTTTTATTATTTATACTAGGACTTGAATTTATTTATAAAACATATATAACACGAATTATTTGACTTGTGATAACGTATTTACTAAATTAAATACACTATATTGTATTTGCATAAATGCGTGGAGCGATCTAATACGAATAACGAAAAATGGTACATGTTATTCGTAAATTAAATATAAGAAAATTTAATGACGGCGAACAGTGTATTCGAAAATAATACCTATTACGATATATTGTTCAACGAGCATGCGTTTTCACATAATAGGAGTGATTTATAGACGATAGTATAATACACCGTTCGACAAGGGATCGGCTGTTCGTGCATGGTGCGGTGCGGGCTACAGGGGTAACTACGCACGCGCAACTGGTGCGCACAAGTCAACATCACGACCGGACATAAAAATTTAACGCGTCCTAAAAGCATGCTTTACAAAAAAAACTCTCACGCCTCGTAGAGTAGTCCGTAACTTTTCTACAGGGTGCATTGGACTTCGATTTTTGATTACGTTACTGAAAACCAAGAAAGAAAAAATAGTGTAACACTTGTGCAAATTGGACATATTAAAACTTACATTATCCAGGTTAGGCAGTTACTACACGATGACTGTTTACCCTATGTGTTTAGCGTTCTTCTCCCGGCTACTGGGGTAAAAGGCTGAATCGACATATCGATCGCGAGCCGACTACTCGCGTGAGAGTCATTTATTTTGCATTTGTCAGATACCAATTAGAATATGCATCCCTTATTTGGTCATCTAATAACATCGCGGTAAATCATAATCTCGAAACTGTTCAGAATCGTTTTCTTCGTTTTTTAGCTTTTAAATTTAAAGTCGAAAGACCACGACATTCAGATTATAATGGATTATTATCCTATTTGATATTTCAACATAAAATCGTTAAATACAAGAAAAAGTAATCTTCATTATTCATTTTTATTAAAACTATTAAATATTTGTGAATTTAACAAAATTTAACGAATTTTAGTAATTATTTAAAAGTGTAAACATTTTAAAATCAAAATAGAAGAAAAGGGGGTTTAAAAATACTGTTAATGGACCTTTATTTTATACAGCCGACTTAATAATATATCTCCATGATGCCAATTCATCTTTCAATTATTCACTGAACAATTTTTGTTTTTTTTTTTCAGAACGCCGAAAAATTTGAGTAATGCTAATTATGCCTGTACTCGAATTGCATCCAAATGTAGTTATTTGAGAGGGTACCCTCAAGTCACACATATCACTTACAGTTTTTTAGAAATATTCACTATTAGACTACATGCACGAGTATTCTACTCATTCTAAAAATCAATTGTGTTATAATATTTATCAACGGAACCCGTTGATAAATTGGAGGGTCGATGAATACTAGCATTTCACACAGGATGGATTAATAAACGGCAATAATTGTCAGGACGACGAGTCAAAAACTGAAAAAAGAAATAGAAGAAAAAAAGAATAAATTAATCGAACAATTTTCTAAACAAGTAAAAGAGTTCCTATTTGAAACGTCGTAAACTAGTACGTATAATAATAATCATAGTAAAAACAACACCTTCTCTTAGCTACTGATCAAATCAAAAATTATGTATTATAGGTCCGACTAATACAGAAATAATTATTTTTATTAACAATAAATCTAACTCAACACTATCACAGTTTTGCAGTATACCTCTAGAAAAAAATAGTTCACTATAAGTAATATACCTAACTTACTTTTCTCACCAACTCTTCAAATACCATATGAACACCTTCTTTAGTTTTTGCACTAGTTTCGATAAATAATGTTTGATGACGTTTAGCGAACGCAATACTTTCATCTCGGGACACTTGTCTTTCCTAGAATGTCATGTATAATATGTATAATACAACAACAGAAATGTATAATACTACTATAAAAAGTTGATCGCCGAAATATTAAATTAACTAAGGGGCATTTAGGATCTAAATAACTATGCTATTAGATGAAAAAAAAGAGTTTTATGTCGTTAATTTATCAGCGACGGATTTTGTTTTGTATGCGTTTATTGTTTTTATTCTAAGCAGTGTTTTTACAAACACAGCAAAAACCTTTTTTGGCTCTCTCGAAATCTATGAAAGTACATCTTTTTTTTTAGTCTTTATTGCCTCATAATTATCAAAATTGGTAATTACAATACTTTATTAAATATACAAATAACCTGATCGATTTTATTTCCAACAACCATTTTAATGATGTTGGGTTTAGTTGTATATTTATTTAGCTCATTGATCCAATTTTCTAAACAAGTAAAAGAGTTCCTATTTGAAACGTCGTAAACTAGTACAGCTCCTTGGCCATCACTATAGTAATTTCGTGTCAATGTACGAAAACGTTCTTGCCCAGCTGTGTCCTTAAATAACCAAACGGTAAAAATGATATGGTTATTCTCACATTCGAACCTGTACCTTACCCATAGAGCCAATTTAATATTGTTATTGTCAACTGTAATTTTTTTCATTTTAAAATCAACACCAATAGTGACCGCATTGTCTACATTAAACGTATCATCTGTAAATCTGCATAGTAAACTAAAAAAAAACATTTAAATACTTATAAAACTTAATATAGGTAACGACATTTAATGGGCCTCTCACTAGCATTTATTAAGGTGCATTGTATAGGCTATTTTACACTTTAATTTTTAAACATACATATTTCCATAGGAAAGATGTATCTATTTTGATAATTAATTGATTTTTCAACTTTTATAACCCATATAGGATCTACATTAGTACAAAAACATATGTAAAAATAATAATTGTATTCCTAGTATAGTATATAATGGTACCTCCACACCCGCGTATTTTTGGTCGAAAACAACTCATTCTACTTCAAACGTTCTGTTTATTTTAACTTACTCTTAAGTTAAAATAAAAATTATTAAAAATTGAACTAGATTTTAAAGAGAAAACCCACTGTGTTATGTTAAAAAATAAAAAACATAACAAAGAAATAGAAGAAAAAAAGAATTAATTAATCGAACACGCCGGAAAATTATGATTACAATTAATAAACAACTAATATTAATTAAACTATAAACACTTTTATTAATTTGGTCATTCTTCTTATTTATATACATTTTTTATTTCACATTATAAATATATAGAAAATTATAAAATCTGTATCGAATAAAAAATCCCAATTAAAAACTAAAATTTCTTATATTTTGTTCATGTGTAAGGCTTATAACACTGTGAGCTGATAAGAGAAAAATAGCTTATCAGTCAATATATTTATAAACCAATAAGAACGTCACCCGTTATGGTGCCATTTTTTATTTTGCGTCTGAAAATGTTAGGAAGAGGGGGTAGATATGCAATAATCTGGTATATTTAAAACATGGTTAGTAGTATTTCACTAATGAGTTTAAATAGTAACACATTAAGTTGGAATATTAAATAATTACCAAGTTCAATATTATCTTACTATTTTGGTGATAATTATTTGTTGATCAAGAAAAATTTAACGTTCAGTAAAGATAATTACTAAAAATTCGTGATTCTCCGATCCCACAAATGTTAGCTTTATTATTATTTTAATTTATATTAAAAATGTACGATTATTCGTTAAAATAATTTTTAAATTTAATTATTATTTCCATACCTATTATTCAACCTAATCTCCCAGGATTGAACCTGGGCATTTTTATTAAAATAACAAGTTGTTTGAAATTATTTCTTGGACACCTATCTGTCCTACAAAATATAGTAGCCTAATGGCTAACCTAACCAACCAGTTGACTGAAAACAACAACGGTTAGGTTAGTTAGGTTAGGATTATAGATTTTTCTATGTTTGTTTAACTAATTGTAAAATAAGCTTACCTAAAAATATAATGCTCAGGATGATTACAATATTCGTGCACCGATGGTAATCTTAATTAAATAATTGTCGGTTACAGCAGCGAACAAAGTCAATCTAACTCATTTGCGACAAGAACATGCGACTATGGCAAAAAACACTAACAGTTTAAACAGTTCAGTTATGTGCGCTCTAATCGGCCGGACCGGATAAATACAGAAAAAGCGATAACAGCGTAAATAATGGTTTTAGGTTTTCTTTTCGTTTTAGCTGTAACTGTCCATTTTATTTGACGTTTTACAATTATTGCTCTATCCTTAAATGTTCTTCAGGCGGATAACTACTTCAAAAACATTTGTGAATTTAACAAAATTTAACGAATTTTAGTAATTATTTAAAAGTGAAAACATTTATAAATACAAATAGAAGAAGAAAAGGGGGTTTAAAATACTGTTAATGGACCTTTATTTTATACAGCCGACTAAATAAAATATCTCCATCGCTCAAGTCGCTTATATGCTGTTGTTTGTAGTCAACGGGTAATAAATCAATTTACATTATATTGTTAATTACGATTTAAGGGTAACTACTATAAAATCGAGATAAAATAAATGTTTGTGTATTTTTTTTTTAAAGAGACTTATAAAAAACATTTTTTAAAGACCTATGTGATTTAGTACATGTTTTGCGATGACTCGTTCTGTGCCGGATTGCCCTGCACCGACGTGGCGTCCGGTGTTCAGACAATGGGAAATACGACGCTATAGAAATCACAATAAAGATTATTATAGCTTATGCACACTGCTCAATTTGTATTAATTGTCCCGGTCTGGAAACGAGGTCAAACGGATATACCAACAAAGGGAACCCGTTGATAAATTGAACGGTCGATGAATACTAGCGTTTCTCGCAGATGGCTTAATAAACGGCAATAATTGTCAGGACGACTATGCCTGTCAAACAATTATTACTAGAGGGGTCGGCTGAGGTTTGTGTCACACACCAGCTCTGGCAATCGTCATTCGATCACGAAGGCTTTACTCGTTCGGTCGCGAATTTCTTTTGCACATTTTTAGTGAATTTCCTATCATAAAAACTGTTTCGTTTGTGTGTATTCGACAACGTCACCATGTTCAAAATCTATATTGTCTTATCGGTTGCACTGCTATCGCTTTGGTTGGACATTGGTACCGCCACGGGCGGATCTGGGCTTCAACACGAATATACTCACGGCGACCATATTAGTGCCGTGCTATCAGCAATCGTTGTCAATTTTACCACCGTCGATAACAACCAATACGTCCAATTTACATTGTTAGTAGAAGGCGTAGGTCTCACGAAAGATGTAATGGTGCGTACGACTTCAGCTTTTAAGGGGCGTGGATCATTATGCTTCACAGATCAACAATATAAGTATGCCGACTCCGAGAGAAACTCGTTTGAAATAGTAAGTCCGACATTTATGTTTTCAATACTTCAAATATGAATAATATCGACATTTTTTAAATACCATCGTACCCGTGGAGCATTACTTTTAACAAAACAATTCCAGTTATTTTAATACTGATATATTCTGTTCGTTCATAAGATATAAAAACGTATCAAAATTATTTTTAGTCAGTAGTTTCGTTAGGTCTAGTTTAGATGACAGTTGTATTGATAAAATACGTTGGTATTACGCTTTAAACACTCGGTCGTACTGTTAAACGTAAAAAATGCTGTGCTTGTGCGTTACGTTTTTTTTTCATTATGAATTTCGATAGATTGAGTTATGATTCAACATGTAGTTAAAAAAAAAAAAATCTAAAATTTATTCTAAAAAGTCGTTAAAAGTCAAAAACATTTTTTATAATTCATATTATATTATGTAGCATTATAGTTGACGTCTTATTGTAACAAAAGATAATATAACATTTGTATATGATATTAGGTCCTCGTATCTCGTCAGTTGCCTTCGCCCTATCCTTTATAAATATACATATATATATATATATATATATATTATATATATATATATATATATGTATGTATATATGAATATTAATTGTAATACCCTTAATGATTTTTAGTTACAAGCTAACGGTACACAAATGTATTTAACCAACAAGTTGAAGATCGATGAAAATGTCGTGGAAGGAAAGTTGTTCCTGTGCCTTAACGGACCACGGGTATCGACCAGAAATTCGTCACATGATCGTTGGGTACATCAGGGTGATTTTGGTTGGATCGTCTGGCCTGTACCACCGATGTATCTGTTTCCTAGATATGTATACGAAGTGTGAGTATGTTATAGATAAACTTTACATATCGTTAGTAGTATTTCACTAATGAGTGAAATAGTAACGCATTAAGTTACTTAAGGAATATTAAATAATTACCAAGTTCAAATAATATCTTTCTGTTTCGGTGATAATTATTTGTTGATCAAGAAAAATTTAACTTTCTGTAAAGATAATTGCGAAAAATCCGTGACTCTCCGATCCCACAATGCTGGCTATTTTATTATTTCAATTTATATTGAAAATTGACGATTATTATTTAAGACAATTTTTTATTTTTATTTTTCATTTCCATACCTGTTATTCAACCTAATCCCCTAGGATTGAACCTGAGCAATTTTTATTTAAATAACAAGTTGTTTGAAATTATTACTTGAACATTGTATTTGTTAATATAATGCTCAGGTTCGATTACAATATTCGTGCACCGATGGTAATCACTAATCTTGATTAAATAATTGTCGGTTTACAGCACCGAACCTGCAAGTGAATCCAACTCATTTGAGACAACAACAAGCGACTATGGAAAAAAATACAAACATCGCGGTAACAAGTTACATTTTTTAAATGACACGGCTTGGTCCTATACAAAAATGAACCGGACGAACACTTTAGTCACCGCTAATGGCCTCAGGTGCGAATTCCTCGTCAAAGCCGTTAAAAAGGTATACTTTTTTTTACGCTCGAGTCTCGTTCAGTCCAACATCAGAAAACTATCAGATTCTATAAATTAACTCATATTTGTTTTTTACAATCACCCTTTTTTCAGCCAAACGTATTGGACGACTACAGCAAGTCGGAACCCTCAAACCATCAGCGTGAAACAGTTTATTTATGTGAGCACTAGTCGGGCCGGAGCGGATAAATACAGAAAAAGCGATAATAGATGTAAGTAATGGTTTTAGGTTTTCTTTTCGTTTTAGCTGTAACTGTCCATTTTATTTGACGTTTTACAATTATTGCCCTATCCTTAAGTATTCTTCAGGCTACTGCTTTAACTACTTCAAAAATATAAGTGAATTAAAAAAAAAAATTTACGAATTTTAGTAATTATTTAAAAGTGTAAGCATTTTAAAATCATAAGAGAAGAAGAAAAGGGGGTTTAAAAATACTGTTTGTGGACCTTTATTTTATACAGCCGACTAAATAATATATCTCCATGATCCAACTTCATCTTTCAATTATTCACTGAACAATTTTTGTTTTTTTTTCAGAACGCCGAAAAAATTGATTAATGCTAATTATGCCTGTACTCGAATTGCACCCAAATTTAGTTGTTTGAGAGGGTACCTCAAGTCGCACATATCACCTACAGTTTTTCTAGAAATTATGTTCACTATTAAACTATATGCACGAGTATTTTGCACTCATTCTAAAAATCCATTTTATTATAATTTTATCGAATTATAAATATAAAGTTATATACTTATTCGTGTTATGTCAAAAATATATATTGAGTAAAAATAATATGTCTTATACTTGTATTTAATTAACTAATCTAATTATAATAGAAAATTATAAAAAAGATTCACATTAAATATGTTTAAAGATTGCAACATTCACATGGATACTATAACAATTGAGACAAATTGTTTGTAAAGACGATCCAGGTGATTTAAACCAAATATTTACTTCTTTTACATGTTTATCAATAGATAACATTAAGTAGGTGTTATTGTTTTTAAATTAATCAGGTAAGGATAAACAGAACATGTTTTGAAACAATCGTCATTAAATATTTCAAACAGGTTCTGTATTTAATATAAAAGTATTCGGTATTAGGTTTCTAAAATAATATTTACAAACGATATTGAAATTTACTCAATCTGTGTTAGCTTTACAAGTAGATCAATGTACAATAAAAATGTTTTGCATACAATTAAATTGTAAACATCAGTTTAGTATTTACGAAAAAAAAAAATTCAAAATTATCAACTTTTCAGGAGGATTATCTAAACATTCACAAGTTCCATTATAAATTGCATAATAGATGCACACAAAATATTTGTAAATAATGCATTATGCAATATTCAACAAGGATACTATAACAAGAAGATCATCTTATATATATTTATAAAAATGACATGCAAACTTGCCCGATATATTTTGGTTTTATATATTAAACATTAAGGACCGAACCCTACACGACTTAAAAATTCCTGATCAAGCTACCCAATTCTATAAAAACTTCCACAACACATTCAATCACCAAAATTCACTAATATCTAAATTATCTTTCCTCACTCTCCCTGACAACCCCCGATGCCGCCTTAAGCGTAAATGGCCCAGAGATCTTCTCAACCCAAAAGTAAATATATAAATATAAAATAAAAACCACATCACACGCTAGTTTAATAAAACATTAACTTACACATCTGAAGTAGTGTTAATGAACGCCCCCTTTGATCAAGTCGACCAGTTTTGTAAATAATTTAGCCCTAAATTTTACTTATTGTAAATATAAATACAGATTGTAAATATTTAAAAAAAAAAAAAAAAAAATGGTCGAACCAAAATGATCATTTTTTTAAAAAATTTCGTTTCTGTTTTTTTTTCTTGTACTTGTTTTCTAGCATTCTTCAGTTTTTTAGAAATTATATTCACTACTAAACTACACGCACAATTATTCTACTCGTTCTAAAAATCAATTGTATTATAATTTTATATAATTCTACATATAATAATATTTTACCAATTAGTTGCAGAATAGCAGTCTAAATACTGTTTAGTCTAAAAATACTGTCCTAACAGTCTGGAACCAATTTTTAATTTAAATGTTAACAACTTCTAAAAACTGAACGTTGACAGTGCTTAACCAAGGACTAATTTTTTAATTGTTAACTCTTAACATCATACTGAGCTAGTTACTACATCCATTAATTACAATTACTCTGTCGATCTTCTTGAACACACAAATCTTGCAAACCTATGCTATAGGTTACCAATGAAATTGGTCCTGGTAACAAACAACTTTTAAATATTACATAATGACTTCATAAAGTTTATTCTAATATGTGTACTCCGGTATAATTATCGTTTAAAACAGCAAATGGTGAAATATACGGTTTACTAAATTACAAAGCCGACAATAGTTTTTAACTCTTGGCTACCGACAACCTTTATGAATGCTCGTTTTTTTACATTTAAGGTTTAATATATAAATTTATTTCCATTTCAACATATTATGCAAGTCAGCTCGGTTGACACGCATTGACCAAATACGTGTATCGTATTTGTTATACATTATAATACGTGACATTTGGTGATGTCATATTTCTTATTACCTTTAACACGGACAAGACTATACGAGTACACCATTTCATGTCCGGTATGTTAAAATTGTACAAGTCATAATATAAGGTTTTTTATTATATTTGTACGAATAGTATACCGTATTTTCACCACAAACGCATCGGTTTAACGAAAAAGATGTAATAGCATAAAAGCTTTCTTTTCGACAAAGACCAGTGTTTTTTTGTTTTTATTAAGTAAACGAATCGTGTCCACACCAAAGTCACCGGTCTATCGGGACTCAAAAAACGTACAATACGAAATACTAGCCGGCGTCTGCACTCGCAACCAATCGATACGTACGATTGAATTGAAGCAAAAATATTGAGTACAAATTTGTAATACCTAGTTTTTTAATTATACAAAATTATTAACTACGAAGCACGAGCAGCAAAGTATCCGAAATGCAAAATGAAAGAAAATAGTGATAAGCGACTGGGATAGGGACGCCGATTGTTATCTAGCTAGGTTAGGTCGAACACGGTTATAAAAGATAACACGGTAACTGATATGCCGTACACACACAGTTTATTAAAATATTATAGGATTTTCTTGTGAACAAAATATTAGAGCTCATAACAAAAAACAAATTAATAAACACATTCAATCGAATAGTATGTAGTTTTCACATTTCCTTCGATAAAATACATTTTTAAGTAGTAAGAGTATTACAAAATGCGATGCTGTAAATATTTTATACAGCAACATGTACAATATAAAATACAGTATGTATATACAGTATGTGTATTGTTAATTAAATAAAAAATTAGTTATAAAAATACTTTTAACGAAACAATATAACATAGTTTATTTTTAGTATCTGACGATTTTTTAAGGTTTTTAAAACACTCAATTACGGTAGTTAAAAAAAAACCAAAAATTTACAACCCAATCCCAACTGTGTGACACTAATAGTGTAGGTATCTCTACTCGAGGACAGTGAAAGAATGTTGAGTACTTCATTAGGTGTGACTGTTATATTTTTGTGTACTGTTAGGGCCCTAGGGGGGGATACAACCCACGTATACCCCCTCCCGTAAGTACACCACTGGTTTTCAGTTATATGACCATTAAGACAATTACAATTTTAGTCTAAATAAAAATAAAATTAAAAAAACATACTCCGTGTACCCTTTAAATGAATAATTTCCAAACGATCACGCAATGTTTGCGGAATAGATGTCACTTTTAAATAAATATACATAGTTTTATTAATCGTTTGATGCCCAGTTTTCTTATAAAATTTTTACTGTTGATAATTTTTAAAAACAATCTACACTTTTTTCCACACAAGTAAAACAACTTGACGCGGTCGCACCGCGACCCCAGCCGGTGGCGGATGCTAACTACATTCGTCACCGCTGGGTGGCGACCGCATCTCTTACCTTAGTCCGTCAGGTCGCGGGTCGGCAGCGCGAACCGGTCGCCGCCGCCAGCTGACCACTACTTCCTATGTGGATACCGTTTCGACGATACATTTTGTTAAAAAAACCATATGTTTATTTTGTTCAAATACATTTATCCGTAATAACTGAACACCAGTGTACCCTTTATTTCAACCCCCATCTATCTCGACCACAACAAACTATACTGTTTCTCTAAACTAATAATAATCAATTAATTTTTCTAACAGCGATAGAGTGTAATATTCTTTGTTTCAAATTGCACATACGAGGGAGGAAGTAGGGATTGTCTGGTCCCTGGCAGCGACGGCGGTGGTGCCATTAGACGTGATCGAGGACGTAGGCATTACAGTCGGCCTAACCCGTGCACAGCCGCCTTTAATGGAGCCACATTTAACAGCCAGGTGGTTGTGTACTCTGGGCCGTTGATAAGGCCTTCGTCCTCGTCGCGGCGCAACCGTCGAGGTATCCGGAAAACCCCACGTAGTAAACATAAGTGACATTTATAAATATTAGAAACATTTTCTTTTCTACATTTAATTTGATTGATGTTTTAGGCTGTTACCAGTGTGGGGTCGATGGCCACCTCGCCAGGAACTGCTCGGCATCAGGTCCGTTGGCAACTCATTCTGGCAGTCCTACACCAAGTCCTGCTGGGGTGTCTCAGGTATTGATGTCACCATCGCCGTCACTGAACGATCAGTCGGAGTGGACGATTGTTTCAGAGCGACGACGGAGACAGCAACATCTGGGACACCGAATGGGTCGACAACGGACTTGACGACCATTGTGACCCATTTGGATATTAACAATCAGACGAGAAATCCAGATGGGGCAGACAATCCACAACAGGAAGTCTAGACGGAGGACAGTGATCAAAATTATTTGTCTTTAAGGCAAGATAAAGTTATGTGCAGGATAATTTAATAATACAATTTCTTTTAAAAACCATTGAAACCTCATTATTTTTCTATTATAAATTAATAAAAAATTAACTATCACTTTAGAAAACATTCATTTATTTTCCAAAAAAAAATAGTGTTTTTTCCATGATCCTCTCATATTTATATATATATATACTTTCTTGTGTTGACATTTACAATAATACTTTATAAGCAATAAGTATTGTATTTGAATTTTTTTTGTTTTTTAGTGCTCTGTCCTCCGGCTAGACTTCCTGTTTTTTTATATATAAAAAAAAAAAATTACAAAAAAACCAAAAAATTATATTTTGTGATTTGTTAACTTATAAGACTGAGATGTTGAATACTGTTAGGAATTTGTTTTATTTGTTTAAATTGTTTTAAAACACAATGATTTCCATTGTTTTCATGTGTGTTTATACAAAGTAGAATGTTAAATACTGTTCTGTTAGATCTCGTACCTATTTTGATTTTATTTACTTGTTATTTTTCTTACATTGATATTTTTTAAACTTATATAAGAATTTGTAAGTAAAATACAATGATTTTTATGTGTCATAATGTTTTCATATTTTCATAAATAGATTAAAAATAGTAGGAATGTAGTTTATAGACGGGCCAAAAAACCATTTTGTAGCAAATTATCCAAAGTTTTAGATTAAATAATTAATGAGTATTACTGGTGATACTCAGTAGCTATTTCATAAAATAATTGAGTGCATTTTTGATACTCAAGGCGAGCGTGGCAAGTGTATGTGAGAAGCATATTTGATACACAAAGCGCTTGTAGCATGTTCAAAAAAAAAATTGAAGTCCGTCTAAACACAATAAACTGTGCATCATATAAGATACTCAAGACGAGTTTGGCAATTCTACTGAAATTGATAAGGCAGTTAACTTGTTAAAAAAACACAATTTTTAAAATCTCCATATAAGGTTATAGTATTATTAAAAATTAAAATCTAACAAACAACAGCCGAACAGCTAGTGGCTATAAGCGTTAGGAACATTTAACTAAAATGTAATATAATATGTAAGAAAAATGTATTGTTTTCTTCATTACAGTAACAGTATAAGATTTAATTTGTATTTAAATGTTAGAGACTCAATTTTTCTTTAGAATACAACGAGAAATTAATATACAATTACATTAACATTTACAATTTAAGGATCTATGAAAAGGTTTTTTTTAGTTACATTTTGTTTTGTACATTGTCAACCTAGTAAAATTGAAGTATAATGGTGCTTTGAAAGAATATAATATATGAAGTATAAATTGTTAGTGAGAGATTGTCTAATAGAAGTATATAACACATAAATAATAATTTTAATGAGAATAATTATAATTTAAACTATGGAGTACAAACGATTGCAACATGAATCGTCGGCCATTTCAACTAAATTTAACAAGACACTAATTATGTTTTATTTGGTCCACTATGTTTTTAGCAAAAAAAAAACGAGTACAGTGGGGACGGAGCATAGTGGGGACGGGGAGGTCACAGGTTTACAGGAAGTTTTAAATCTGAAAGTGATAAATTCACTTTCGAAAAAACGATTCAATGCAAATCGGTAGTTAGTATTTTCAAGCCAGTACAATCTAAACCAAGCACAGTGTAAGCCAGCAATTAAATTGAATCGGTCATTTCAAAAACGACCTAGGTCACCGATTTTTCAAAACTGTCTTTTTATCAAATTTAATAATTATATACTTATACGTATTCTGTGTGAAAACTCAAATTGTCAGACTCATATTTAACACAAATGTTGAGTACAAGAAATTAGAATCACTGCAAAAACTATTAATGAAGTTTCTTGTGGCTAGTGTAAAATTTCAAATTTGTGACTTGTGTCGTTTTTGAAATAACCGATAAAATAAGTGATTTTATCCGAGAGGCCTAGTACAGTAGAATCTTTATTCTACTATATTTTCCATTATGCCTATGCATAATGGAATCAAAGCAACGAGGCGACGGAGAGGTCACAGGTCTACAGGAATTATTACAAATGAAAGTGATAAAATTAAATAAAATCACTTTAAAATAAACGCTTTGATGCTTTTATTTTGTAATTTTATCGGTCATTTCAAAAACGACACAAGTCACAAATTTGAAATTTGCTTGGTTTGGATTGTACTAGCTTGAAAATACTAACTACCGATTTGCATGGAAGAGTTTTTTCGAAAGTGATTTTATCACTTTCAGATTTAAAACGTCCTAGTGGTCCTATCTTCGTTAGTTTGTAATTGCCTTTTGAAATCAGGGAGGTTTTTTTGCCGGACCCTGTATTTGGCATTCTTGTATTATTTTAAACCGTAAATCCCAGTGTCCATACCTGTAACTTCTAAGCAATAAAAAAAAAAAAAATTAGAATATCATATTGAAAGGTCATAAGTTCCAGATATGAACACGGAAAATTTTTTTTTTCAAAAAAATTAATTCGGTAATGAAGGGTTAAGCAAGTAAAATATTTGGAGAGGCGAAGATTTGATAGGATCAACACAACAGTTCCAGGCGCACAGTTAATGTGAAAATTCACAAAAAATTCTTTGTTACATTGGTTCAATCCGATTCTGAATAGCATGGCTCAATTTGTTGAAGGTTATCCCAAATTTATATTTCTACTTTTTTTCCAAGATAGAAATTAAAATTTTAATTTTAAAACTTCTTGTATAGAATTTATATTGATATATTATAATCTTATATTAAAATAGTACTTAATATTTAATAATATTATTACATTAATAATACATTAATTAATTATAATAACAATTTCATAAACAACTGTTTAAAATTAAAATTAAAACGTTTAAAAATTTGGATTCGTTTCACATGTTCCATATTTTAGAAATTAAAATCTCATGATAGAATCAGAAAATGTTTTCAGTTTTTTTTTAAAAAAATAAGCAAGATATTTTTCACTACTTTTTAAGTTAGAAATAGCTGCATTTAGCAGAAGATATGTTTAAAAAATATAGCAAAGTACCATAACTAGCCCAATATTATAAAGCAAAATTCAACACATTTGATTCAACAAAATGAGTGAAATTCCATCCCTAGTTCCCTTTTAAAATTATATTTGTGAATTAAATATAAATTTTAATGTAGAAACAAGATTATAAATTTTTAATTCTAGGGGGCATTGTTTTAATATATTTTATATATATATATTTAGACATAATTTTGATTCTAATTATCTGTGATTAACCAGTCAAAGTTGAAAGAGTAGACAATGTTTTACGTCCGGTCTTTGCATTACCCGATGTCAACAATAGATTAATTACGTTTATTCATAATGGCGAGGTTCCGCTTTTGTTCTTACAGTTTGGTTGGCTTGCGGTTTGACAACGATATAGCGTAGTGTTTAGAAGAGTGGCTTCTACATACTAAATAAATATTTATAAATTAACCATGGAGAACAGAATTAATGCATTTCATTAACAATATTGTATTTTCGAATCGAGTTTGTATTTTAAGTTTAGCGATATTAAAAGTATACATAGCATTTAAAGTGTTGTTACAAACACTAATAAAGTAAATGAAATTCAATGGCAGTATGGTTTTATGAATGTTAGTCTATTTTTTTTTTCAAATATTCGCTTAGGTACACTTTTTGCTTTAAATTTTGTATAATGGTACCTTAATTGTTTTAGCACCGTTACTTTTATCAACAAAAACTTGTAACTCATGTAGAGCTTTCAACGTAAATAATATTATCATCGTAAGACTGTGAAACATTTTGAGTTTTGCCAATCGCCAGGAAATACACATACGTTTACTGCTACCCATTGAAATAATGTATGTTATTTAAACAAAGCACAGAAGTTTATAAAATTATTTTGTTATGTAATAACAAGCGACCGTATCTCTGTTACACCAGCTTAACCAGTAACTACTTGGTTAATACATATCGAACAAATTCGCTCTTTTACTCGCTTAAATATATTACGGCGACATACGTAATAGGGTCAGATATCAATTCGTTTGTCAACAACATTTTTTTATCGTTTAAACAACAAATACGTTTTAAACCGTTTTTTGTTTAATTTGCCGTCGACATAAAATGTTTCTCCTATAACAACGACAATACTGCGATTAGCAACAATCTACACTACGTTTTTCGATTTAATCGAACAAATCGTCAAACCGAAAACCTCTTCGTTAACACACAGACGACAACGCAGTATAAAAATGTTATTTTTATTCGTTCTCTGATGTTTGCATAAAAATAAATAAGCCACCTTGAAACAGATATGCTATTAATTACTAACTACTATGCTATATTAGATTTGTTGAACACATTTTTTTTGTAATTTGAATAACAATTTAATTAGACTATTTACTTCTTAAATTACTAACAATATTGTAACATAATTTTTAAAGTGTTATAATTAAATTTAGTTTTATGCCGTATAAAATATGATTACAAATTCTTCTACAAATATAAATATTGTCAGTAATATGTTGTTAATTAATTTTTTTAATTGTCGGAGTGCATTTTAATATAAACTATTGATTACGGAACCTTCAAAAATACAAATCTAAGGAGTTCACATACATTTGAGTAAATATATATACATATACAAAACTTGTAGAATTCTACTTCTAGTGACGTAGCCCCATAGTTTGGTTAATAGCTTTTTTTACAGAGTATCCATTAAGATTTTTTATTAAATTGCTGTCAAAATAACCTAATATTACCTGGCAAAAGTAAAATTTGCAGCCCGATTGTATAGACTCCATCGTTTTGTTTTAGAACAATTATTGTAAATTGTTATTATTTATTTAACTTTTGTAAAAAGCATTATAATAACATCTTTACAAAATGTTTAATAAAATTTAGAATAATACACTGGTTAATTATAAATCTACAATTTTCCATTTCATGCAATAAAACAGTTATTTTGTTAAGCAACTCAAAATTCTGTTGTCTAATCATTACTTATGCTTATGAAATAATACTTATACGTTAGCGGGAGTGTGAAAAATATGTAAAGAATTATAGCTTGCGCTGCATATTGTTAGGTGCAACAACATTTAATAAGTTAAAGAAAATTCTCCTCATTAATCGTACTTCTCCGTCCTCTAAAGGTGGGGTACCCTTGTGTTAATAACTAATATTATATGTTTCAGCATTGGAGATTTGTTTTAATATAAAAAATTTTGTAACTTAGTCCTGCCGTCTGACGGTGGACGATATCGATTAATGATTTTTTTTTTTAAAAGCATAGGGCTTTAAATTTATAGCTATTGCTTACTGCTAATTACTACTACACATTGAGTTATTAGGCGATGTCTGATTAGATATTGAGATTGGTCATTTTAAATTTGGAATATTAAAAAAAATTACAGATTCAGCTATGTAATTCTCCTTAAGGAATAGCTCCGAGCTTGTAAGTACATTACGATCAGCTAATGACTTATTTACTTAATACATAATAATAATATAAATTTATTGACATAGTACAATACAAAATATACATAATTTTAATAATTAGATAACAATATTTCCGCACTCCCTAATACTAAACTTGTGTTTGGGAAGCGAGTTCTTATAAATTATATTATACATAATATAAAACAATACATACATATTTTTTTATTAGAACAATGATATATCTTCTTATACATTTTTGACCTAAGATAAATCTAAGTTTTTAATATATTTTTTAAATGATTTAAAATTTTCAGATTGATTAAAGTTCATCCCCAAAGGGATATACTTCAAGAAAAAATTGATTTCACGAAATAACTCTTTTATAAGATTCATTAAATATGTAGACAAATGTCCTTCAAATTGGTACTATTAATGTAATATCGATACAACTACCCCATTTAAGTCTATAATCTATGATTAGACCAAGAAATTTTAATTGAAAATGACTATTTAACAAAGCATATAAAATTTGATTTTAGTATGTATATTTAATTACAGATAACCTATTCTTACAAAACCAAGCGTACACATTATTTAAAATCTTATTTGACTCCTAGTATAAATTGCCAATTGTTGGTTTAGATAATAAAATAGCAGTATCATCCGCAAAGCTTAGTAATTGTGTGTGAAATAATGTTTGTTTTTATTCAGATCATTTGAAAAATTATAAATGATAAAGGATCTAACACAACAGTATTATCCTTTTTCCTGTGGTACTCTAGAAGTTATGCCTCGAGTTTCACTAGAACAATCATCAATTTTAACTTTTTAAGTTCTATCACGTAAAAAAGATTTTAACAGGTTATTGACTTTACCTAACCCGAATATTCTAACTATTTTAGTAATCACTCGTGATTAACGCAATCAAGTCTTTTGTACATCCAGAAAAATACACATAATAACTTTATAATTTTTATCAATATTTTTGTAAAAGAAGTTATCAACCCTAAAAAGTGCACCAGTGCATCAGTTGTTGACAATCTACAAAGTTCTGAAACCAAACTTTGAATTTGAAAGGAAAGATTTTATGTTTAAAAAAATTAAGTGCTGTTTTGATACATTTATCAAAATTGTTTGATAAAGTTAATGATAGTGAGATCGGTCGGTAATTACCACATGCAAATTTATGACCAATTTAAATAATGGGGTTACGATAATTTTTCTAAAGCTAAAGTATTATGGCCAATTAATAAAGATTTATTTAAAATAATTGATAATGGATTTGGGAATTTGTTTAAGTATGTAATTTTTCAAATCATTTTTATAAAAATAATTATATTTTTTAATCTTATAAGCTTACTAATTTCTTCATTGTTCATTTGGATTAAGAAATATACTGTCTATGTTATTATTAACATGTTTAAATAGTAAAATATCTGAATTTATAAGCTCTAATTCTAAATGATTTTCCACATTAGTCATTTAATTCATTACAAATTACAGTTTTAGATTGAGTAAGAATACCACCTTAATTTTTAATCTTATTAATTTTATTTTTATATTTGCATGGTTTTCCTGTGATCTTATCAATAATACTTCGAGTCAGTATACTGTCAGATTTAGCTCGTTTAAGTTTTTTTGTAGTATATATTTTTTGACTTTTTAATCAATATGTTCAACATATTTCTAGATATATACGCTGTAAAATTTTTTAAAATAAAAATCAAGAGGCCTATAACTCAGATAAGAAAATAGGTTTTCTCTATTTCTGATAGAAGTAATAATTCCAGTTGTGATTCACTCTTTTAGATTTAATAATTTGTTTGGCTTTTCTTTGTTTATAAAGTCAGAAGTATAGTTAATAAATTCTTTTATTTTGGAATTGAAAATATGAACCATATGATATACATTTGCAGAATCTAAACAAGAATGTTAGTTTTCTGTTTTAATTAATACATTTATCGAACTTATAGTTAATATTATTAGAAAAATTATAACCATTATTATTTATTCAGATATAGGGTTGTATACCTTGGTGGAAGTTAGTATTTAAGTAGAAATAAAAACACAACGATAATATAATTAACACAGTGACACACCATCACTTTTGTTTAATGTTTCTAAAGAGTTAATAGTTTTATAGCCATTTATTTAAATAAAAAATAATTTAGAAGCCAGGTTTTACATAATTCAATAATACTAAAATAATTTTTTAACAATCCCATTAAAGCTACAATGTTTTATTAGAAATATTGTTGAAATAAGCCTTAATACCAAAAATATTAATTTGAAAAACTATCATTAACTAAAAAGATATCAACTATAGAATCAACATTTAATCAACAAAATCAGTTAAAACTCAGAATATTATTTTAGATATTAACAAATATGGTTTTCTCAATTTTAACTATTAAGCCATGATATTTAACTATTTTGTAAACATATAATTATTTTAATTTATACAACGGAATACATTAGAAAAATCTTTGAGAATCATTATATAATAGTTAATAGAAAAATATTACTCTCAAATAATATTTTATTATGGTTTTCCCAAATGTTAGTTAAGTGATCCTTTGCTTTTGTACATTTATCCACTCTGCAGCTTTTCTAAAATTCTCATTTATTCTCCACTTCTCCTGGTGTAAATTTTCTGAAATAAGTTTTATAATAAAAATTATATTTAATACACCTATATGAGTATACAAACTAAATATGCATAATATTTTATAATCTTAAAAAAAATAAATTTAATAATATTGTATAAAATGTACAAAATGTCTTATTTTGGGTCATAAGCATTAACGAATAAATAAATATTTTTTTTTGAAACTAATTGTTGCTGAGAGTTGTGAGTTGTATTACACTGGGTTTCAGTGATTTTGCATCATGTCATATAGGAGTCGATTTTGAATAATTCTAGCTTTTGACATGAGGACATGTCGCATAATTATCACATGGCCGGATAATCGAGTAACCACTGTATCTGATTAGTAAGACTATTGGATTCCCAATACAGACCATAATAGGACAGTAGAGTGGTACCCATTCTATAGTAACAAAATAAAATAATTAAGTAAATTTATGAAGAAAGTTATAGATTGGGCATAATTCCCATGATTGATAACAAGAAATAGAGAGTATAATTTGTCAACATAAATTGATGCTAGAAAAAAAAGATAACTGTTCATCAATACTCATAAATCATAATACATAAATGTTTAATTGGTTAAGGAATAATAAAACGTATGTTAAAAAATCAAGTATAATAACCTTTAGAATTTTGCTACTACAGTCTAACATGTAATTTATAGAAAATGATTGTCTCATGCTAAATCCCAACACATTATCAAGTATACGTATCAAATAAGAAATAAAGTAAATACTATACGTTTCACATAGGTCACAAGGTTCACTATGTAATGTTAATACTAAGTAAATCAAATATTAAATATTATAGATGTGGCTTGTATTTATTAAGGTGTGTCTTAATAAAGATTTTGGATGTCATACTACCTACATTAGTTAAAACTTTGTTAATTAATTAAACATTGTTTTTTATTTAATATTGCACTTCTATATGGGCTGAATTGTTTTTGTGAACTGTACATTTTCAAGCTGCCTCTGACAAAATAGCATGATGTCTTAATATAAATTACATTAGGTAAATTAAAATTTTTAAGAATCTATACAAGAATAATGTTTAATTGTTTTATACCTTATTGAGTTAAATTCTATATAGTTGCATTGTATGTGGTATTGTGTGACATAGAAAATATCAATCAACACTCCTAAAAATTTCTACATTTATCGTATGGCTTAAGTTTAATTACTAATAATTAAGGAAGTTATTCTTATTTTTTACTTATTAGTACAACAAATTAAGCTGTTTACTGTTTTGTCATGTTAATAATTAATAGCTATAATATAGTTAAAACATAAAAGTATAAATTAACTTATTAATAATACAATTTAGGTACCACCGTTGTATATCATTTACTATCGTCTATCAGCAATACAAATTCATTATCATCAATACAAATGCAAAACATTTTAAGGCTATTGATAAGGATTTTAAATATTTAAATATTTTTTTTTGTGACGTTGGTGCTCGTGCGTGATGTTGACGATAAAATCGCTTATCATTTTTCAGCTAACTGCCATGTTCCCGCCGTGTACATTTTTGGCAACCCCATATTTATCACGAATGGACGCAGCGAAACGATACGTTGGACGCAGGCGATTATTTTGATAGATAGCGTAATTGTCGCGCGTTTCTATTGGCTAAACTTTACGCGGGCAATTTAAATTTTTTAATTTTGACTTCATTTATAATATTATGAACATTATTTAATTATATTCATATAATAATATGATGTATGAAATTTCCATGCATAATATTATCACGAAGTACTAGAATTCTAATATGCTCTATTTTTTTTTAAACCTTTGATTAGTTTTGATTACGGATTTTTACTAATAACCTACTAAAAAAACCGGCAACAATAGTAAGCATAAATTAAATACATAAGTCTGCATACTTATTTAATCTGCGTAGTAAGTAAGTATGCACGATAATATCGAAATTTAAGTTTTGCAGGAGTATATTTTTTATTTTCAACTATACATTTTAATAAACTCGGCTTGAATTTTTTTCGATCAATTTCGCTTTAAATTTAAATTTTAATATATTAGTTCGGATTAAAGTGTGGGATCACCTCATCCCTACCAATACCAGTCCTGTCCATAGATTAAGTACATTATAATTTATTTATAGACAAAAACACTCGATTTTTGTAATTTTTTAAAACAATTTTAATACCAAAGATTGAATACATTAAATTATAATTTGTCATAATAATAGATTAAAAATATTTAGTAGCATATCATGGAAATTACTCCGTTAAGTTATGTAAGCTCAGTTTGTGCATTGACAAAACTATAAGTATTTGAGTCTACATGTGAAAAACCAATAATAATATTAGGAAATACAAATCTTGTAGGTGGTGAAATACTTAGAAGTAGCAAAGACAGGATGTAATAAAGATATGAGGGTATACATTTTTGCAAGTTATCGTTACCATTGATTTTTTATACCTACACATTTTATGTTGTTTATTTATGTTTTGATGTAAAATAGCTGATTACCTACCCAAAGGAGATTAAAAAATTATGTACAATCATGTTTCTGGCTAAAATTGTAGTGCTGGCCAAAAGTAACTTAACATAGTATAGAGAATTAAACTGTTTTGAATTTATTATTTAGTTCTAATTTGATCGTTGAACGTACATCATATCTCTTATCTCCTATATTATACCCCTATCTCCTGTCCCCACCCCAACCCTATCCCCCCTTATTCCCTACCCCTATTTCCACCCCAACCCCTTATCTCCTACCCCTATTTCCACCTCCAGCCCATCTTCGTGTGGTAACGCTACGCTTTTTTCGGTAATTTGCCATAGCTAATTCCACCCTTTTCACTTTTTTCGTTACGCTCTTTTGGTAACGCTTTTGACATTTTCATGTCTTAGCTCTGGCACATAACCGAAAAAAAGCGTTACTTCATGGTAACGCTTTTTTATTTAGCGTTACCAAAAGAGCGTTGCCAAAAGATCGTAACGAAAAAAGGTGGGTATGGGAACGGGGTGGAATTAGCTATGGCAAATAACCGAAAAAAAAAGTTACCAAAAGAGTGTTACCACACGAAGATGGGTTGGAGGTGGAAATAGGGGTAGGAGATAAGGGGTGGGGGTGGGATAGGGTTGGGGTTGAGGACAGGAGATAGGGGTGGGATATAGGGGTAGGGGATAGGGGTAAGATATAGGAGATAAGAGATATGATGTACGTTCCACGTTCAAATTAGAACTAAATAATAAATTCAAAACAGTTTAATTCTCTATATATTAAACTATGTTAAGTTACTTTTGGCCAGATAATAAACACTACAATTTTAGCCAGAAACATGATTGTACATAATTTTTTAATCTCCTTGGCTTATGCTGTAACTGGAAGCACCATGTAATTTTTTTTTTTTAATTATAATTCCACAACTAATCTATATTTATTCGGTACTTCAACGGGACATGAAAATGCTCTTTCGTGGTTGAAGACTCGGCTGAAAAACTTTTTTATAATCAGAATTCACAATTTCATTTCAGCTCTAGCCTCTGTGAGTTAAATTAATTTTTTGTTTTCATTATTTTTCTGTATCATTTTAACAATTAATTTTTATAATAATGAGCACATTAAGAGGAAATAAGTGTGTATTTTTTAACTGCGGGAAAAAAAAGAGAAGACCCAGCTCTCAAATTACACCGTTTCCCGAAGGATGGCCGTTCAAGGCAATGGGTATTGAGCTCAAGTACGTACAATTAAAATCATCTATACAAATTTAACTAGCGTCCGTAGGAGACGCGGATATGCGGGGCCCGGGGCCCTAAAAACATTTTTTCGTGAAGCCAAACAAGATTGACCCAAAAAACCCGAATTTCGATTTTTTTTTTTCAATCGATGTGTTTTTTAATGCTGAAAACGATGGCACAAAATTTGCGGAAACGCTTAGTTTTGAAGTTACAGCTACTTGAACTTAGAAAATTATCTTAATTAATATTAACCGCTCTATGTTTTAATAATATTTAATAAATAGAAACCTGTAATAGCAAAAAATTAAAACATTGAAAGATATTTTGACTAGTTCAAAACAAAACTAAGTAATTGGCTACCTAATATTTAAGCAAACACTTAGAACGACTATTATCGTTTTTTAATTAAAATAAATTTGATAATCGACCATAAAGTTTTAGTTTATCAGTTAATTTTTTTTGCTTTGGTGTATATTTTATTTATATCATTTTTTAATAATAAACTAATAGGTTATTATAGGAATCCTCAAAATTGAACGAGGGAGGAAGTAGGGATTGTCTGGTCCCTGGCAGCGACGGCGGTGGTGCCATTAGACTTGTTGGAGGACGTAGGCATTACAGTCGGCCTAACCCGTGCACAGCCGCCTTTAATGGAGCCACATTTAACGGCCAGGTGGTTGTGTACTCTGGGCTGGTGATAAGGCCTTCGTCCTCGTCGCGGCGCAACCGTCGAGGTATCCGGAAAACCCCACGTAGTAAACATAAGTGACATTTATAAATATTAAAAACATTTTCTTTTCTACATTTAATTTGATTGATGTTTTAAGCTGTTACCAGTGTGGGGTCGATGGCCACCTCGCCAGGAACTGCTCGGCATCAGGTCCGTCGGCAACTCATTGTGGCAGTCCATGATTTAGTACATGTTTTGCGATGACTCGTTCTGTGCCGGATTGCCCTGCACCGACGTGGGGTCCGGTGTTCAGACAATGGGAAATACGACGCTATAGAAATCACAATAAAGATTATTATAGCTTATGCACACTGCTCAATTTGTATTAATTGTCCCGGTCTGGAAACGAGGTCAAACGGATATACCAACAAAGGGAACCCGTTGATAAATTGAAGGGTCGATGAATACTAGCGTTTCTCGCGGGATAGATTAATAAACGGCAATAATTGCCGGGACGACTTTGGCTGCCAAACAATTATTACTAGAGGGGTCGGCTGAGGTTTGTGTCACACACCAGCTCTGGCAATCGTCATTCGATCACGAAGGCTTTACTCGTTCGGTCGCGAATTTCTTTTGCACATTTTTAGTGAATTTCCCATCATAAAAACTGTTTCGTTTGTGTGTATTCGACAACGTCACCATGTTCAAAATCTATATTGTCTTATCGGCTGCACTGCTATCGCTTTGGTTGGACATTGGTACCGCCACGGGTGGATCTCGGCTTCAACACGAATATACTCACGACGACCATGTTTATGCCGTGTTATCAGCAAACGTTGTCAACTTTACTATCGTCGATAACAACCAATACGTCGAAATTACATTGTTAGTAGAAGGCGTAGGTCTCACGAAAGATGTAATGGTGCGTACGACTTCAGCTTTTAAGGGGCGTGGATCATTATGCTTCACAGATCAACAATATAAGTATGCTGACTCCGAGAGAAACTCGTTTGAAATAGTAAGTCCCACATTTATGTTTTCAATACTTCGAATATGAATAATATCGGCTTGTACATTTTTTAAATACCATCGTACCCGTGGAGCATTACTTTAAACAAAACAATTCCAGTTAGTTTAATACTGATATATTCTGTTCGTTCATATAGTATGAGATATAAAAATGTGTCAAAGTTGTTTTTAGTCAGTAGTTTCGATAGGTCTAGTTTAGATGACAGTTGTATTGATAAAATACGTTGGTATACGCTTAAAACACTTGGTCGTACTGTTAAACGTAAAAATGCTGTGCTTGTGCGTTACGTTTTATTTTTCAATATGAATTTCGATAGATTTAGTTATCTCAATATGTAGTTAAAAAAAAAAAATTTAAAATTAATTCTAAAAAGTCGCTAAAAGTCAAAAACATTTTTTATAATTCATATTATATTATGTAGGATTATAATTGACGTCTTATTGTTACAAAAGAAAATATAACATTTGTATACGATATTAGGCCCTCAGATCTCGCCAGTTGCCTTCGCCCTATCCTTTATAAATATATATATATATATATATATGAATATTAATTGTAATACCCTTAATGATTTTTAGTTACAAGCAAATGGTACACGAATGTATTTAACCAACAAGTTGAAGATCGATGAAAATGTCGTGGAAGGAAAGTTGTTCCTGTGCCTTAACAGACCACGGTTATCGACCAGAAATTCGTCACATGGTCGTTGGGTACATCAAGGTGATTTTGGTTGGATCGTTTGGCCTGTACCACCGATGTATCTGTTTCGTAGATATGCATATAAAGTGTGAGTATGTTATAGATAAACTTTACTTATCGTTAGTAGTATTTCACTAATTAGTGAAATAGTAACGCATTAAGTTACTTAAGGAATATTAAATAATTACCAAGTTCAAATAATATCTTTCTGTTTCGGTGATAATTATTTGTTGATCAAGAAAAATTTAACTTTCCGTAAAGATAATTGCGAAAAATTCGTGACTTCCGATCCCACAATGCTGGCTATTTTATTATTTCAATTTATATTGAAAATTGACGATTATTTTTAAGACAATTTTTTATTTTTATTTTTCATTTCCATACCTGTTATTCAACCTAATCCCCTAGGATTGAACCTGGGCAATTTTTATTTAAATAACAAGTTGTTTGAAATTATTACTTGAACATCGTATTTGTTAATATAATGCTCAGGTTCGACTACAATATTCGTGCGCCGATGGTAATCACTAATCTTGATTAAATAATTGTCGGTTTACAGCACCGAACCTGCAAGTGAATCTAACTCATTTGAGACAACAACAAGCGACTATGGAAAAAAATACAAACATCGCGGTAACAAGTTACATTTTTTAAATGACACGGCTTGGTCCTATACAAAAATGAACCGGACGAACACTTTAGTCACCGGTAATGGCCTCAGGTGCAAATTCCTTGTCAAAGCCGTTAAAAAGGTATACTTTTTTTTACGCTCGAGTCTCGTTTAGTCAAACATCAGAAAACTATCAGATTCTAAAAATTATATAAACTCATATATGTTTTTTTACAATCACCTTTTTTTCAGCCAAACTTATTGGACGACTACAGCAAGTCGGAACCCTCAAACCTTCAGCGTGAAACAGTTTATTTATGTGAGCACTAGTCGGCCGTAGCGGAGAAATACAGAAAAAGCGATAATAGATGTAAGTAAAGGTTTTAGCTTTTCTTTTCGTTTTAGCTGTAACTGTCCATTTTATTTGACGTTTTACAAATATTTCCCTTTCCTTAAGTGTTCTTCAGGCGGTTAACTACTTCAAAATCAATTGTGAATTTAAAAAAAAAATTAACGAATTTTAGTAATTATTAAAAATTGTAAACATTTTAAAAATCAAAATAGAAGAAGAAAAGGGGGTTTAAAAATACCGTTTATGCACCTTTATTTTATACAGCTGATTAATAATATAGCTTCGTGATGACACTTCATTTACTGAACAATTTTTGTTTTTTTTTTTCAGAACGCCGAAAAAATTGAGTAATGCTAATTATGCCTGTACTCGAATTGCACCCAAATTTAGTTGTTTGAGAGGGTACCTGAAGTCGCACATATCACCTAAATTTTTTTTAGAAATCATATACACTATTAAACTATATGCACGAGTATTTTGCACTCATTCTAAAAATCGATTTTATTATAATTTTATCGAGTTATAAATATAAAGTTATTATACTCATTCGGTGTGCTATGTCAAAAATATATATTGAGTAAAAATAATATGTCTTATACTTGTATTTAATTAACTAATCTAATTAAAATAGAAAATTATAAAACAGATTCACATTAAATATTTTTAAAGATTGCAACATTCACATGGATACTATAACAATTGAGACAAATTGTTTGTAAAGACGATCCAGGTGATTTAAACCAAATATTTACTTCTTTTACATGTTTATCAATAGATAACATTAAGTAGGTGTTATTGTTTTTAAATTAATCAGGTAAGGATAAACAGAACATGTTTTGAAACAATCGTCATTAAATATTTCAAACAGGTTCTGTATTTTATATAAAAGTATTCGGTATTCGGTTTCTAAAATAATATTCACAAACGATATTGAAATTTACTCAATCTGTGTTAGCTTTACAAGTAGATCAATGTACAATACAAATGTTTTGCATACAATTAAATTGTAAACATCAGTTTAGTATTTACGAAAAAATTCAAAATTATCAACTTTTCAAGAGGATTATCTAAACATTCACAAGTTCCATTATAAATTGCATAATAGATGCACACAAAATATTTGTAAATAATGCATTATGCAATATTCAACAAGGATACTATAACAAGAAGATCATCTTATATATATTTATAAAAATGACATGCAAACTTGCCCGATATATTTTGGTTTTATATATTTAACTTTAAGGACCGAACCCTACACGACTTAAAAATTCCTGATCAAGCTACCCAATTCTATAAAAACTTCCACAACACTTTCAATCACCAAAATCCACTAATATCTAAATTATCTTCCCTCACTCTCCCTGACAACCCACGACGCCGCCTTAAGCGTAAATGGCCCAGAGATCTTCTCAACCCAAAAGTAAATATATAAATATAAAATAAAAACCACATCACACGCTAGTTTAATAAAACATTAACTTACACATCTGAAGTAGTGTTAATGAACGCCCCCTTTGATCAAGTCGACCAGTTTTGTAAATAAATTAGCCCTAAATTTTACTTATTGTAAATATAAATACAGATTGTAAATATTTAAAAAAAAAAAAAAAAAAATGGTCGAACCAAAATGATCATTTTTTTAAAAAATTTCTTTTTTGTTTTTTTTTCTTGTACTTGTTTTCTAGCATTCTTCAGTTTTTTAGAAATTATATTCACTACTAAACTACACGCACAAGTATTCTACTCGTTCTAAAAATCAATTGTATTATAATTTTATATAATTCTAAATATAATGATATTTTACCGATTAGTTGCAGAATAGCAGTCTAAATACTGTTTAGTCTAAAAATACTGTCCTAACAGTCTGGAACCAATTTTTAATTTAAATGTTAACAACTTCTAAAAACTGAACGTTGACAGTGCTTAACCAAGGACTAATTTTTTAATTGTTAACTCTTAACATCATACTGAGCTAGTTACTACATCCATTAATTACAATTACTCTGTCGATCTTCTTGAACACACAAATCTTGCAAACCAATGCTATAGGTTACAAATGAAATTGGTCCTGGTAACAAACAACTTTTAAATATTACATAATGATTTCTACAATATTCGCATATACTACTGTATAAGGTTATACTATATTTATTACTTATAACATACTTATATTCCAAGACCCAAATACACAATAATAATTATATTCAATATAATGACTTAAGTTAAATTGCTTCTATGTTAACTTAAGCTTGTTTTTTTTAATACCAAACAGTGAGTAACAAACGTATATTTATAATATATTAAAAGTCAATACCTATATTATAATATTTTAACAATATGCAGTGTGTCGAAGAGGTCTGCCGTTATACTTTACGTTCAAACAATTACTTTTTTTAAAGACAAACATAACTGTCTTAGTGTACCAACATTTAGGACATATCTTCAAGCTATTCCAAAAAGATTCTAAGCGTGACACCAAAGGCATATATATTCAGCTAACTATAATCAGTGTGTTAAAGCGTGTTAACATTACAACCGTCTTAGTTGCATAAGTATATATGAATCAAGAAAAAAAGTGTAACATTTCATACATTGTTTATTCAAGTCTGCAGTAAAGACAATGGGTAAACTAAATTTCAATTACTGTTTAGCATATCACAATTTATTAAGTTTATTCTAATATGTGTACTCCGGTATAATTATCGTTTAAAACAGCAAATGGTGAAATATACGGTTTACTAAATTACAAAGCCGACAATAGTTTTTAACTCTTGGCTACCGACAACCTTAATAAATGCTCGTTTTTTTACATTTAAGGTTTAATATATAAATTTATTTCCATTTCAACATATTATGCAAGTCAGCTCGGGTTGACACGCATTGACCAAAATATGTGTATCGTATTTGTTATACATTATAATACATGACATTTGGTAATGTCATATTTCTTATTACCTTTAACACGGACAAGACTATACGAGTACACCATTTCATGTCCGGTATGTTAAAATTGTACAAGTCATAATATAAGGTTTTTTATTACATTTGTACAAATAGTATACCGTATTTACACCACAAACGCATCGGTTTAACGAAAAAGATGTAATAGCATAAAAGCTTTCTTTTCGACAAAGACCAGTGTTTTTTTGTTTTTATTAAGTAAACGAATCGTGTCAACACCAAAGTCACCGGTCTATCGGGACTCAAAAAACGTACAATACGAAATACTAGCCGGCGTCTGCACTCGAAACCAATCGATACGTACGATTGAATTGAAGCAAAAATATTGAGTAAAAATTTGTAATACCTAGTTTTTTAATTATACAAAATTAATAACTACGAAGCACGAGCAGCAAAGTATCCGAAATGCAAAATGAAAGAAAATAGTGATAAGCGACTGGGATAGGGACGCCGATTGTTATCTAGCTAGGTTAGGTCGAACACGGTTATAAAAGATAACACGGTAACTGATAAGCCGTACACACACCGTATGGCGGTAAACACACAGTTTATTAAAATATTATAGGATTTTCTTGTAAACAAAATATTAGAGCTCATAACAAAAAACAAATTAATAAACACATTCAATCGAATAGTATGTAGTTTTCTCATTTCCTTCGATAAAATACATTTTTAAGTAGTAAGAGTATTACAAAATGCGATGCTGTAAATATTTTATACAGCAACATGTACAATATAAAATACAGTATGTATATATAGGTATTGTTAATTAAATAAAAATTAGTTATAAAAATACTTTTAACGAAACAATATAACATAGTTTATTTTTAGTATCTGACGATTTTTTAAGGTTTTTTAAACACTCAATTACGGTAGTTAAAAAAAAACCAAAAATTTACAACCCAATCCCAACTGTGTGACACTAATAGTGTAGGTATCTCTACTCGAGGACAGTGAAAGAATATTGAGTACTTCATTAGGTGTGACTGTTATATTTTTGTGTACTGTTAGGGCCCTAGGGGGGGATACAACCCACGTATACCCCCTCCCGTAAGTACACCACTGGTTCTCAGTTATATGACCATTAAGACAATTACAATTTTAGTCTAAATAAAAATAAAATTAAAAAAACATACTCCGTGTACCCTTTAAATGAATAATTTCCAAACGATCACGCAATGTTTGCGGAATAGATGTCACTTTTAAATAAATATACATAGTTTTATTAATCGTTTGATGCCCAGTTTTCTTATAAAATATTTACTGTTGATAATTTTTAAAAACAATCTACACTTTTTTCTACCCAAGTAAAACAACTTGACGCGGTCGCACCGCGACCCCAGCCGGTGGCGGATGCTAACTACATTCGTCACCGCTGGGTGGCGACCGCATCTCTTACCTTAGTCCGTCAGGTCGCGGGTCGGCAGCGCGAACCGGTCGCCGCCGCCAGCTGACCACTACTTCCTATGTGGATACCGTTTCGACGATACATTTTGTTAAAAAAACCATATGTTTATTTTGTTCAAATACATTTATCCGTAATAACTGAACACCAGTGTACCCTTTATTTCAACCCCCATCTATCTCGACCACAACAAACTATACTGTTTCTCTAAACTAATAATAATCAATTAATTTTTCTAACAGCGATAGAGTGTAATATTCTTTGTTTCAAATTGCACATACCGTAATGATTATCCTGCAGAATCTCAATAAAATTGTTTTATTTAAATTACGAATATACAAAACCAATAATTAATTTAATTTATTAATAAAAATAATTGGAACAAATCGACTTTACCACCCCAGACCCGAATTTCGATTTTTTTTTTTTCAATTAATTTGTTTTTTAATGCTGAAAACGATGGCACAAAAAAAAATAAGGACAGGTAGTGTAGATAGTAGATAATCTCTTGTTTTGTTCAGAAAAATCACCTAAAATAGGTTTCGAATTAATTAAAATGTCATACGTAAGTATAGTCTCTACGTGTTAACACGTATTATTTTCACTTAGTTCTCTTTCTTTCTCTTATTTAAAAAAATGAGCGAGTTCAATTTATTTAAAATTTACAAATTGTTTGATTTTGAAACCAGAACTCAAATTAACGTAAATGTTTTAAATATGTGTCAAACTTGGACACTAATACCCGAAGAAGGCGATTACAAATGTCCAAGGAATCATATTATGAAAATTTGTGAACGTAACAATAATATTGATGGCTTTATTTGGAGGTAATTTTTTTTACAACAAACTTAATTTACTGGATACTTTTTTGTTTAGAAATTAATTTAAATATATAAATTTAATGTAGATGTCGTGAAACAATTTGCGAAAGGAAACAAAAAAAGAAAACATGCGACTTTGATGTTTCCTTGAGGAAGGGGGCACATTTTTTGAAAAATCCCATTTGCCCATGATAAAAATGATTAGTTTTTCTTATTTGTGGCTAAAAAACGTAACCCAATATGGCCGAAATAAATATAACCCGTGACACCGCGGTTGATTGGTCGAGTTTTTGTCGGCAAGTCGTCCATAATGGAACGGTTGTTCACAAAATTAAAATTGGTGGACAAGGCATAACCGTCGAAATAGACGAGAGCAAATTTGGGAAGCGGAAATATCATCGTGGGCATGCTGTAGAAGAACAGTGGGTGTTCGGAGGTATGGAGAGACAGGTCGGTGTTTTTTAGTCCCCGTGGAAAGACGGGACAAGGATACCCTTATAAAAATCATAGAGTTCAGCCCGCAATCTACGCAGGCTTGCTTGTCCGGCTCCGTGCCGAGGTCCGAGGGAACTACATCCCTCAGCGCGTTATTTTTTAACATCCGTACGAAGTTCGTTTGTGTCGCGACACAGGTGCGAACCTGCCGGCCACAACCATGCCGAGGCATGAGGGAGCTATAGACCTCACTCCGCCGGGAGTCAAATCACGAAGGATTGGCCGAAAAAGGAATGGCGCGCGAGCCAAGCGGTGGAAGTCCCGTGGCTTTTCTTGTGCGCGTTAGTGCATCGAGCACTGTGCTAGTGCACAAAACTGACAGGTAAGGCAATCTCCTACAGGAAGGCACACCTCGAATGAAAAACCGTGGGTGTCGGGCCCAATAGGCGAAAGCCACCGAATAGACAAAGGCAAATGTCGATAAAACACCGTGGGTGTGGACGGAGCTCAAAAGCCGCTTGCGGAAACCGTCGGCCTGGCAGGCCGGACGCGTACCCATGGGGGCGCGCCTCGGGTTGTCGGGTAGAGGTCAGGCTGGCCTTGTCTTCTAACGGCCCCTTGATAAAGGGGTCAGGTGTGAGAACACTGGGACGAAACAGCCATGGCCGGGGAGCAATCGACCCCGCCCATCTTGGTAGATCGGCTGATGAGTTGCCTTACGTTGGCTCATCGAATATTCCCGCTTGCGTTTCTGAGAGAGGTTCTTCGGACCCTTGATGATGAATCTAGGCGGGAACTTAGAAATGGACATTGGATATGCGGATTGGACACTAATAAACGAAGCGGGAGTTTTGGAGGACTCTCGTGGGTGATAACTCATTGGGGTGATCGCTGACCTTTATTGGTTAAGGTCACCACCAGTAAGCCGTTGACGCAAACTCATTCGGTTTCCCGCCGGTCTCTTCGGGGATTTGGCGCGTGGTCGGTGGGGGTGCCCAACGGCGCCCTGGGGCGGGCCAGTCTTGGTAGAGACTGGCCAAACGTGCGTCTCGGCCTGGCACTTACGTGTCCGGTTAACTGAGAGGTCCTAGTCGGATCTGCCTAGCGGTAAGGGCGCGTGGCTACATAATTGTAGTCACAAAACTCCTTCCAAGCCCCGGTACTTAGTTATGGGGAAACTGGTTGTCACGGAAAAGGTTAATAGGCCGTGAGTATAAGGAACCCCGAACCCCTGGAAAGGTTAGGGTACGAATTCCTTAATGAGTCAGAGAGGCGTAGTGGCTCATTGAACATGCAGGTCGTCCTCGTATCGTGGGACTTACATGGAAAATTTAGTGGAAACGGAAGTAGAGATGGATTTGGAGGGTGAAAGATTAGTGGCGGAGATTTTGAGTGGTCGCGTCTCGCCGGATGCCGAAATGGCGGAAACTGCGGACCCAATGTCGCCAAGGATGCGTGCTCGCATGTCGTATTTGGTGGCTACGGCCCGCACAAGTACGGACGCGATTAGTCAGTCGGCGAAAGCGTTGCTGAAGGGGAACCGGATTTCGATCGCTCGGGAGAGGGCCTTCGCCAAGTCTTGCACAAGCATCATGATGGTAGTCGACAAATTAGTCGTCGACCAGACGTTGCTGGCGGGACGACTTGCGGAGGCTCGCGAACAGCGGGATATATTCGAAGCAGCAGTGAGGAGTTTAGAGGCTAGGCCGCAGGGAGGTTCGCGACGCTCGGTGCCGGTGGAAACACCAACCTCGAGACGAGCGAATCTCGGCAACGACTTTCTGGAGGTAGTGAGAACCTCATGGAACAGAGCGTTGCAGGGCAATGAGAGCATGGAGGTGCCTCCGACACCTAAAAATAGGAAGAAAAGAAAGAAGCGAAAGAAGGGTGGCCAGTCGCAAGCCGGGCGAGGAACGCGTGGAGGCGGTGGTTGTTGAGCCGCCGGTTGTCGCGCGGCCCGAACCCGACTGGCGGTGGGGCCAAGGTGAAAAGGAAAAGAAAGAAACTGAGGAACAAGGACTGCGTGGAGATTGTGACGGAGGTGTCGGGCGAAAAAAAAGACTTTTTTTCAAAGACTTCAGTTAAAATTTACTAAATTTTACCCTAAACCCAATATATGCATTTTATAGAGGAAGTTCTCAGCTATAAGAATATATAATTTTTTATTGCGTCCCGTTGCATCGGCAATGCACAAAAATCATATTGTCATAAAAAATGGTATTTAAAAAAAAAAAAATTTTAATTTTTAAATTTGTATAGCAAATGTTAAATACAATTAAATAAATATACAATAACACAATATGTAAAATTGTTACATACAAGTACTAGACCTGATGAATTGTTTGAGGGGGTAAATAGTAAATATAAATTAATATTGGGAAATCAAGTATTTCATTTAAACAGATAAGATGATATTTATTGATACAATTACGATTATGCCTTGTAATGTTATAAATATACCTATGTGCAATGTGCATTTATACGAGTACTTATTGCAGTTTTATAGAGGAAGTTCTCAGCTATAAGAATATATAATTTTTTATTGCGTCCCGTTGCATCGGCAATGCACAAAAATCATATTGTCATAAAAAATGGTATTTAAAAAAAAAAAAATTTTAATTTTTAAATTTGTATAGCAAATGTTAAATACAATTAAATAAATATACAATAACACAATATGTAAAATTGTTACATACAAGTACTAGACCTGATGAATTGTTTGAGGGGGTAAATAGTAAATATAAATTAATATTGGGAAATCAAGTATTTCATTTAAACAGATAAGATGATATTTATTGATACAATTACGATTATGCCTTGTAATGTTATAAATATACCTATGTGCAATGTGCATTTATACGAGTACTTGTTGCAGTTTTATAAAGTATTACGTATTAATACTGCAACGAATACGTACTACTTTTTATAAAGTTTGTTAATATTTTGATTTTAGTTATTATAATTTTCACTGTTATACTTTACAATTTACTATGGAGAGTCCTAAAGAAAGTAAGTTTTTACAAATACATTTTATACTTAAACACTATGAACTTTTAAATATAAACAATCAGAGTCGAAGCCTGGAGCCTAAAATGTTACAAAATAATTAAATTTTTACGTTACCGTCGAAGATTTAAATTAAATAAAAAGTTTAAAAGTTATAATTTGCCTCTTGCTCTAATACTGTTCACCTAATATTCTCTCTTGGGGTTTGAGCCTGGTTAACAGCTATTTAAATTTGGTACTTATCAAACATTATTTTACTTTTTTTTTAGTTAACTAAGTGTCTGTACGCACACCTATATTAAATCGAGAACTTTTTGATTATGGAAGATAGCACGTTTCCTTACAGTCTATATCTACGGTCAATGCACGAAATGTTCTGTTAATTTAACAAAGCAACAATATATAAATATTCGTTTATCTGCGAAGAAAAGAAATGCCGATATCTATCCTCCATATGATACTATTATAGCGGTCAAAAAGAAATGTTATCCGGACAATTGCATTGTTACAGAAACTCGTTGTGAGGTCAAAATGCAAGATTATTTAAATCATACGACCAATAGATTATTTTTACTATCTGAATTAAATATTGAAGAAAATGATATAGGAAGTTTTGAAATATTATATAAATGGGGATGCGATGGTAGCAATGGCCAATCTATGTAAAAAAATATAATAATTCTAGTACAG
This sequence comes from Adelges cooleyi, assembly GCF_023614345.1. Taxonomy (NCBI): domain Eukaryota; kingdom Metazoa; phylum Arthropoda; class Insecta; order Hemiptera; family Adelgidae; genus Adelges; species Adelges cooleyi. The sequence goes on from NW_026096013.1 coordinate 651,068, forward strand.
ACGTGCCTTGTACAGACACTAATCTTGTACTTTTTTCAATTGTTCCTCTTCAACTGCAAAGTGTTAGTTTGACAAATATAAAAAATATAATTTGGACAAATGATAGAACATCATCAACTCGATTTTGTCGACCTATTAAGTTTGAGTGTCAAAAAGAAACTGTTGAAACAACATTAATAGAAGTCAATGCTATCGAGGAACAAATAAACCAGTTGACTCCAACAAAAATAACAATTAATAATAAAGAATTTTTCGTTTCTCATAAATTAATGTTTACTATGGTCGATGGCAAGGTAATTTTTAGTAATTATATAATAATTCTATTTTATGCTAATACTAATGTTAATACAAAATTATACTGGAATAGGTATGCAATTCAATGACAAGTACGTCAAGTCAAAAATGTTTTATTTGTGGATCATCACCTATACAAATGAACAATTAACCAGGTGAAAACATACGACGTTAATGAGAATACATTCAAATTTGGATTGTTTACACTCCATGCTTGGATACGGTTTTTTGAATGCCTACTTAAGAATTTAAAGGATGAAACAGCTGCTGGAATCGATAAAGTAACGGTAAAACTTATTAAGTACATCGAATCAATAATTATAGGACCGCTAACTTATTTGTATAACTTAAGTATTGAAAAATGTACTTTCCCTGAGATTTTTAAAATTGCAGTAGTAACTCCTTTATACAAAGGTGGTGATCATAAATGTGTAAATAATTATAGGCCGATATCAATGTTAAATAACTTTTCAAAAATTCTTGAAAAAATAATTATAATGAGTCGAAAAAATGAAAAAAATAAACTACTGTCTAAAAATCAATTTAGTTTTAGACCGGGCTTATGGACAATAAATGCACATTATAGCGCCACAAGTCACGTATATAATGCCCTTGATCATGGTAAAAAACCCTTGGCTGTGTTCTTAGACCTAGCAAAAGCTTTTGACATAGTTTATCATGAAGAATTGATTAAGATCCTACCTAGTTTTGGCATCAAAACAGCTGGTTTAGAAATTATCTAACAGATAGGCAACAAATAGTTAAAATAAACAAAACATTAGGTCAAAAAAGAAAATTATATGTGGAGTTCCACAAGGTAGCGTTCTTGGTCCTTTATTTTTCATTTTATATATTAACTGTATATGCAATATAAATATATAGATGGTAAAATTATAACGTATGCGATGACACTTGTCTAATCTTTACAGATAGTTCGTGGCTTTCTGTACAACATAAAGGAAAATCTGAGCTCGAAAAAGTAGTAAATCTTTTTAACTCAAAAAATTATAATTGACTATTAAAAAGATATATTTTATGACCTTCAGTGTTTACAATTTGGTTATCCCTTTTGAGGAACTGACGGTGCATTGTTGTAAAAATGTCGCTGAATGTAATGATGATATGTGTAAAAAAATTTCAAGGGTCCAGTCTACCAGATATCTAGGTATAACATTTGATAGTAACTTAGATGAAATTTACATATTAATAATATAGTAATGAGGCTACGTTCTTCACTACACAAATTTAAAATATCTTACCTGTAAATATATTGCGCAATATATATTTAGCTCTATATCAGTCAGTGTTCCAGTATGGATGTTTAGTGTGGGGTGGATTGTCCGAAATTTATTTAAAGCCATTACAACTTCAACAAAACAAAATAATAAGAATCTGTTTGGATACAAAATCCATGGTAGGCTCAACGAATCAAAATTACAAAGAGTTCAAGGTTCTGCCTTTTAGGTCGGTTTACAAAAAAATTATGATACTTTGTTTAGATAAAAACAGAAATACGTGGTTCAATACAGAGTTATATAAAAATAAAAGACAACTCAGGACATTAGATGCATTAGTTAAGTATGCAAAAACAACGTGTGGTCAATAATTCATAGATTATCTTGGGCCGGTTTCATTTAATTCGTTGGATTATAATACAAAACAAAAATGAATATACTATAAAAACAAAAATAAAAATAAAATAAAATTAATGAATGGTTATTACGCAATTTACCTTGATATATGTTTTTTGTTCGTGTGTGTTTGGATATAATGTTGTTTTGTTTTTGTTGTCTTCTTTTATCATGTATAATTAATATTTTAGTTTATATGTAATTAGAATATTATTTTAAATCTTTAAAATTTTAATTTAATTAATTTATTTTGTTAATAATCATATTACATTTCAATAACTCTCTAAATCCAACACAAGCTTATCTTAAAGGAGATAGATAATCGAAAATGTTAACTATTATAATAATTTATGAATATATTTTTTTTCGATTAAAAAAAAATATATATACTGCATAACAATTATAGTTTTAAGGAATCTCTAGTCAATCCCTCTTGAGGGAGCCAAGTGCAGCACCTGCCCTTAATTGGGTGGGATGGGTCTAACGCACCTACACTTAGCGAGTTTACGCAGCAGGTTCGGGGAATCCCTGCTACCACCATCAAAAACCCTCCACCGACCGGGGGTGGGCCGGGCGACCAGGTAAACTGGCATCCTGGCAAAAACCCGTACCGCGGGGCCGGGGTGCCCCACTAACCTTAATTGGTTCAATGTTCACTACAGGCCGATTTCGATCGCGTCTATAGCATGAGACACTACCACAGAATATTGGGAAGGCATCTGGAGGCAATGTCGCTGATCGACACGCGCCAGCGGGCCTTCCGCAAGGCGGACAGGGCGGCGGAGAATATCTTCCTCCTCGACTTGCTCCATCGGGAGTCACATTTGGCGTGCCGGGGTCTGTGTTTGACGTCTCTCGATTTATCGAAGGCGTTCGACACGGTGTCCCATCAGTCGATCAAGCACGCAATGCGGAGCGTCGGCTTGTGCGAACAATTTGTGGGTTATATCTCCAAGTTGTACGGGCGGTCGGGGACATTTTTTCAGACGAAGGGCCAATGCTCAAGTCAATTCTCGGTACACGGATGCGTGAGACAGGGTGAGAAAGTGGGTCACTTTCCCCGCTTCTATTCAACTTAATAGTCGACATCGGACTAAAGTCGCTACCCAATACTGTCGGATCCCGCATGGGAGAGACCCTCGTGAACGCTCTGGCTTTTGCCGACGACGTCATCCTGGTGGCAGAAACACCAATAGGACTGAGTCGAGCGTGCGATGCGTTCACGGGTCAAATGCGGGATGCTGGCATGAAACTAAACCCTACGAAGAGTGCGACTCTGACCCTAGTGCCTTCAGGTCGTGAACAGAAAGTCAAGGTAGTCCGCGAGGTTTACTCCGTTGCGGGGTCGAACCTCCCGGCACTTGACGTGAACGACCTATGGCAATATCTGGGCGTCAGTTTCACAGGCGGGCGCCTCGGCGAATACGATGGCCTGGCATACGCAACGGCCATCGAGAGAGTGTCTAACGCCCCGAATGCGACTGGCTTTGGTAAGAGACTATCTCATTCCAAAGTACGTTCACGTACTGACGTTTGCGGAGGTCTTGGCCGGTAAGTTGCGGAGAATGTCACGTGTCCCAACTCGTTCATCCACGCGCAAACATCGGCGGGTGGCTTGGGTGTTCCGGACTTTTTATCGTTCGTTCCCAAAAATCGCTTCAACAGGTTGGTAAGACTTGAGAACTCGACGGTTCCGGCCGTACGCGAGTCGTTCGCCCGGCACGGCGCACGAGCGTTTTGCGGGCGCCCGGCGCTTAGTCGAGCAAGACCAGCTCAAGCCCACCTATGCCCGTAGTCTTCATGAGTCGGTTGATTGACGGGTGCGAGCTCAAACTATGCTCGGAGGCCGCCGAGTCGGTAGCGTATCTGCGGAGTCCCCACGGTATACCCGGCAAGGACTTCAAAGATTACGCCCGGCTTCGGATCAACGGTCTGCCGAGCCGCGGGCGCAACGGCCCCACCGCGTGTCGGGGTTGCGGCATCCCGTCGGAGACACTTGCGCATATAGTTCAAAGCTGCCCGCGTACGCATGAAGGCCGGCTGCTCCGCCACGACACGGTCGTCAAGCGTATAGCAGGCGCCCTAAGCGAAAAAGGATACGACGTAGAAATGGAACATTTATACAAGCTCAGGGGCAGGAGTTTAAAACCGGACATCGTCACGTCTAAGGACGACGACTCAAGAGGTAAGACTTCCGTCATTCTGGATGTTCAGATTGTATCGGCCACAGCAATATCTGCGACTCACAGTGCAAAGATCCGCAAGTATGCGGATCAGAAGGATCTTCACGCGAAGATTCTTGACCGACACCGATCGACCGTAGTACGAACGGTCGCGGCCACGATCTCGTGGCGCGGTGTTTGGGTACCTCAGAGTATCCAAGCGCTCCGCGGTTTAGGTTTGAGCTCGGGCTTGCTCGCGGGCATTACCACCCGTGTGCTCTAAGGTTCCGTGCTAAACTGGTATTCCTTCAAACGCGCAACGCACACCTTTAGGCGGTCTGGCGTGGGGTGATTACCCCCGGAGATCCCGTATCAACAAAATGAGGGCTCCTCATCCTGAAACCCATCCTTCCTTCTAGTTCTTTTCATTCCAGGTTAGGCAGTTACATGATGACTGTTTACCCGTAGTGTAAAGCTCTCTTCTCCCGGCTAACCGGGGTAACAGGAAGAATCATTGACATGACCGATAGCAAGTTGACTCATCATCAATTAGTGACGCACATGAATGGATTAACGAGATTTTCACTGTCCCTATCTACTTTCTTCGAGAGCATATTTTAGTGTATTTTCTGCACATCCGTCGCACACACCTCCGCAGTGCCAGTTGTATAGCGGTCGAGAGTGCACGTGTTTTACGTTTGCTCCCGATTGTTTTGTCAATTCCCGAAAGGTGCTTGCCCCGTTTTTTGTGCGGAGCGTCCCAAAAGGTGTATGAAAAGTGCGCGTGCGTTTTGGCGTCGATTTCGAGCCACTACGATAAATACTTTTTAAAATATTTAATTTTTTATTCATTATGTACTCACCTGCGGCGATGAATAGGTAAGAAGACAACGTGCTTTTTTCTTGCTTTCTGTGTATGTACTAACGGCAACTTGTTGCCGATCGGCGGCCGCCGCCGGCCATTTTATTATTTAAATAAAATTTAAATCTTTTCACAAAACCCCTGATACAGGGTGTATCAAAACCCGGTTGCAACAATAACCTAACCGAACAGGCCCACTACATACTGAAAATGTACCCCTCCCCCCCCCCCACTTTTTGTGATTTTCAAATTGCCGTAGTTCTTAGGCAAATCAACCTAGAAACCTCCGGTAAACGCTGAAAACTTTGGTTTGCAGTGCTCTACAAGCTCGCATCGCCCCCAGAGCCCTAAGACCCTCCCGCAAGGACCGGTCTCCCCCCCTCAATTTTGGACACACAGCTCCAAAACTCGTAAGACGCAACGAACGAAGCGTCCCTAGCTCGCGTAGAAAGTATTTTTCATAAAGGGTCATTCCCTTTCAGATTATAAACTTTTTTGGTGATTTAAATTTCAACCTCATAAGTAGTACAAAAGTGTTGTGTTTTCGCCCCACGGCGGGGATAGTTTTTCTTATACGTACCGCGATTTATTAGGGTCCGAAATGGCTAGTGGGTCGTCCGCTATGTCCGACGTGAATATGATAAGCCCAACTTCTTCACACCCCAGCAAAAAAGCCAAACTCCAACCAGGGGGTTTCCAAGCGACCTTGGACTCCTGCGGCTGGATTAGACGTGCACTCGACGATGATAGACTTCTTAAGAAGCGGATCAGCGAGGAAACTAGCCAGCAAGTCTCGAGGCACCTGGAGCATATACTTAGCGAAGCCCGTCAGCTCGATGAACCAAACCCTCTAGCGGTCAACGAAACTGTTAGCATTCTCGTCAAACAATTCGCCAGCGAACTAGCCGCAAACAAACAGAGATAGAGGCTCTCAAAGCGCTGACAAAGGAAAAGCCAAACCCGACCTACAGCCAAGTCACTATGGGGACCGACGTCCCGCAAGCTGATAGGAGCCGAAAACCAAGGGTTCAAGATCTGTTTCCAGAAAGGACAACAGATCCAAATCTCGTGTCACTAAAAGGGCAGAAAAGCTGGCCCAAAACAGAGATTTATCGCCAACCCCCATCTATCAGCTCACCGCAAACAAGACGACGATAGGTACTTCCACCATGGGAGCGCAAATTTACAAGTCGGTACAGAAATACCACACGGCGGCCAAACTGGACATGAGGACCACGAAATCGGGTTAAGTTCTCATCAAAGCGGTGGATGAGGAGACAAGAGAGGCCTTAGCTAAGGTGGCTAACGAACTCCAACATCTCCTAACCCCCGAAGCAATACGTTTACCGCGTATTTTTATACGGAATGTTGACGCCAGTCTCACGGCGGATGAAGTTGCTGTTGCCATTGCGAACCAAAACCCGCATCTCAGCATGGATCCAACAGCAGCTAACCAGTGGATTAAACCAGTGTTCAAGCGTGGTCCAAAAGACCAACTTGCAGTACACTGGATATGTGAGTGCCATCCTGACTTTTACTGTTACAGTCGGTGGGTGGAGGCGTATCCACTAGGTCAAGCAACCACCAAGACCATCACCGACACACTGGAAAGGGAGTTCTTCCCACGCTTCGGTTACCCTAAGGCACTTCTATTGGACAATGGTCCCCAGTTTGTATCCAAACAAATGGAGAAAGCACTGCAGAAGTGGGGTACTGAAGGATGGACTACTCCAATTTATCACCCACGAGCCAATCCAGCAGAACGTCGGAACCAAGACCAGAAGAAAGGGTTACGCACATCACTAGTAGATCGCCCCCACAGCCAATGGGACAGTTGTATACCAGCAATACTCTTCGCAGTGCGTAACCGAAAGAACCGGCTTACTGGTAATACTCCCTCAACGATGGCGCTTGGTCGAGAGGCGAAAGCGCCGGGAGATTGGCTTTTGGATATTGTCTCCACGGGTGTAGACCCGACAAAAACGAAAGAACCCGAGCAGGGTCCGGAGACAAGTGCCCGAAGGGAGTTTCCCGACGGAAGAAACAGAATGAAAGCCCGATCCATCACCGGTAGTCCGGAGAACTTCGAAAGCTTCGGTGGGGAATCACCGGTAACCGGAGTTAATTTCCGATCACCCGGTAAAGAAATCGTTTTTTCCGAGGGGGGCGGGGGAGGAAACCCCTCCGGTAATGTCGGGGTATTAACCGGTAAAAAGGGAGTTCTCCCGAAAAAACCCGCGAAAAGTCGATCCTTTAAAGAGGGAGACTGGGTGTATTACCGGTCACACCCTTTGTCAAGTGCCGAAAAGAAATACCATGCAGGTTTTGCCCCTAAATGGTTGGGGCCGGTACAATTGACAAAGAGGTTAGGCAGTGGGGTGTTTAAAACCCAAGGGAAGGTCCAGCTAAAGTTACATGTTTCGGCCCTAAAAGCATCTAGCTCTGGAGTAACCCCTTAAACGAAATGTTAATGTTCCCTGTGTTTCTGTTGATAGTATGGCTGAACAGAACCGCTCGTTCCGCCCGTCGCGACAAGTGGCCGCACACACGGCAAGCCAGTTAAGAGGGCAAGCCCGCAAACTGTGGAAAGTTGCCGCGGCGCTGGAAGGCCGACGGACCAGGGAGACCTTGGACAATTGGACACCGGAACGTATCCGGAGAGCAGAGCACTGGGAGTTGAGGTCCAACGAGGTGGTGTGGGCGGCCTATGACCGCGGCTTCGAGGACGGGGATCGTCGACCACGACCAGCCGAGGGGCAAGCCGCCGCCAGGCCACGTCGACCGCGACCAGCGGCCGCGCCCCACTATCACCTGCCACGCCAGCCAGCGCAAGACCGGCCTGACCAGCAGCGGCCCAACCATCGGCACAGCGTGCGCGATGGGATCCAGCCGCAACTACAACAGCCTCCGCAACAGCAACCGCAGTCGCCTCCGCAACAGCAACCGCAGTCACCTCCGCAACAACTACCGCAGCCACCGCCACAACCGGTGGTTGACCTAGGTCAACGAGTTGGTCCGGCAGGTGGATGGAGGGAGTTTAACTTCCTCCAACTGGACACGGTCCAGTTGATGGCGGTTACGCCGGACGTCGACGCCTTTTTATGGTCGGCCCCAACAGTCCTTCCGGATTGAAGCCCGACCTGTCGGACTGGGGGGGGGGGAGTATGACGCGGTCGCATCGCGACTCTGGTGGTGGCCGAGTGCTAATCACACTTGCCACCGCCGGATGGCGCCCGTGCCGCTTTCCCTCTAGTCGTCCGACAGGCCGCGACCGCCGCCGCCGCAGCTGAACCAGACACTTCGATTTTATATAATGTCAACACACATTTGCTTAAGAAACTTATGTTTTTGTTTGTCATTTAACTCGAATAAAATTATCCTTGCCATTCAACACCAGCGTTACTTGACCTCATATTCTTTACCTCAACTACAACAAAAATCAACACCAATAGTAACCGCATTGACTACATTATAAAATTTTAAAATATACATATTTCCATAGGAAAGATGTATCTTTTTTGATAATTATTTGTTTTTTAACTTTTATAACCTGTATAGGATCAACATCAGTACAAAAACATATGTAAAAAAAATACATGTATTCCTAGTATAGTATATATTATGGGACCACTACATCCGCGTATTTTTGGTCGAAATCAACTCATTCTACTTCAAGTGTACTTCATTCCTAAGAATAAGTTAAAATAAAAAATTGAACTAGATTTCGAAGAGTAAACAAGTTAATCATTTTAGCAGTAAAACGTAAATAGTTTGAAAAATTACATTAGCATATGAATGCAAATAATTACGTTTCGTACATTATACATTTTCAGTTTATTACTTATCGTTATAAAAAAAACCTATACCTATGTTTCAAACATATTATTGTTGTGAGAATAAATAAAGAACAGATTTAAAAGTAATTTAAAGATTTAAAAGTACTTGGGGCTCTCCTACAGGGAGGGGTAGGACCCCAAGAAGCGGCAGGTGGGGGTGGCTCGCCCCACAGGTCCAAAACACAAACAGCCACCAAAAGCGCAGGAACGTCACGGGGTCCTGCCGCCAGCTAAGGAGCTGGTACCGCAACCGTAGCCGAGGGTGAGAAGCAGGCCATCGGCGGTGGTGAGATAGCCACCGACATTATTACTGCAATGGCAAATTGGATTACTGGATACGGACGCACAAGACACATGGAATAACTGGAAACCTGGAGGTTTTGTATAGCTATTTTGATTTTACGAGACGTTTTCTAAGTCCATTGGTGGACCATCGGCTTAACAGTGCTGGAGAAAACTCTATGACAGACATGTGCTACCGGTGTCCAGAATCTACGAACGATTCGTCGGGGGACGAAAGGGAATACCTAAAATTTCCCAAGACTCGAGTAACCCACAGACTAATGTATTATATCAAATCAATAATTTATATATAATAAATAATATGTATAATTAGTGATCAGGAATTAAAAAAAACCAAAAAAAATCCATTAGTATTATATACAAAATTATAAAAATAGGAAAATAATCATATAGCTATGAAAAAAAAAAAGAGAAAGTTTATCCATAAATAAAAAAAAAAGAGCTAAGGGTCAAACAAAAAAAACAAAGTAATATTTAAGGCAATTAGCATTAATTTTTTTCTCCCTAAAATCAATTTGTCTAGAATTTAAATACACTAAATAAAATAAAAAATACATATTAAAATAAAAAAAAAAGTATTATTAACATTATCATATTAATCACTTTCTCTACTAATATACAAAAATAATAATAATAATAATATTTAAAAACAATTATCATTTAATTCTTTTCTACTATAATTATTACATTTAAAATTTAAGTACTAAAACAAAATTAAAGTTAAAAATATCAAAAATAATTTATTTTACTTTCATTCTTTTCTTTAACAAAAAATAAATAAAAACACAGAAATACGTTAAAAATATTACCCCTGCTTTAAACACCTTTTACTACATTTAACATTATAATCAACAAATACTCAAATATTTTAGATTAATCTTTTCAACATTTTATTTTTTTTCTCTCTAAATAAACTCCATCAAAATCAAGGTCTTATACTCTTTATTGCTTCAGTTAATAACATAAGAAATCAAACATCTTTTTTTTATTAATTATATAACACTCATTATCAATCAAAATGTATATTAACGCGCATACATTCAATATGCTTTTACACTTTAAAAATAGAAATCAAATTAGTGGGTTTTATGATACGTATTATTGGTGTGCTTCAGGCAATCCTTTCTTAATATCCCAATATAACGGCCCAATTATCTCTCAATTAACTAATCCCGCACAAGATCGCGGAACACCACCAATTAGCAACTTCTCTTATTCAAGACAAGACATAAATATGAGGGAATTGGAGTATAATAATATACTTAAATCAGAATCAAAACAAAATCTATCTAATAAAAACTCACCCTTTACAATACACACCACTAACATACATTTCTGTGACGACAAACAAAACCTTTTCTTCTTTAACTTGGATAATAAAATTCACTCCATTGATACCCTAGCTCGCATAATTGATGAAAACCTTCAATTAGGCACATCAAGAAAATTCTCCGTAGAAGAAATCCTTAATATATGCTGTCAAACTGAATTCTTTCTATTTTTCACCTGTCATCTATGGGACAGAAAATATTAATCAAATTTCACAAAAATTTACAAATTAATCGAGATTTTCGCCATGACACTAACATACATAAATTATGCCGACCTATTATCTGTCAGATTATTAACTATAAAAATAGGAAAATTCAACACGGATAATATACCACAACACTGTGAAAGAAACCAGTGCAATGAATATTTATTCTTTGATTGGAACAAAAAGTATCACGGATTATATATTTCTTTTAAAAAAAATAATTTACACCCCACAATCGTACGCACACTCATGCACTTCCATAATACTCATTGTCTCAGTCACCCATCAATTCCACAATACGCCATAATTCAAAACGAAATATTTACCGGTTCACTCATAGTAACTTCTTATAAAACAAACGACTTTGAGAACATTCTATAGCTTCCTAACGAACTCGGAAATATTTATCTTCTTTCATCCGCAGATTCTCCGATCACTGTGATATTTAATATAATTGATAAAGCCCAAAATATTATTAACCAAATAGGTTGGCAGAATTATGAGCTAGTGAAATTATACCGACTCCTTTTAAACTTCAATTTTATCTAAAAGACTTGAAGCACACAATATTAAGAATCACAAATAAAACATATTTTTTCACTATTAGTTTCACCCACTTTAACAAAACATTACATTTAAAACATAAATTACAAGTAATTATTAACATACATTTCAACTAATTAATTTTGTTATTGAACTTTAATTTATATAATACAACACATGAATGAACATTTTATATGCGAAATTGATTGGTTTAAGTCTGACTTAGATAAACAAAATATTATAATAAGAACAAACATAATTAGTATGAAAAATGCTATTGAATGGGTTAATTTGTTTCCTTAATTACAAACACAAACTGGATTGTTAATTTTGAACTAAATAATCCCCAAAAGTACGTACGAACATTGCTGTAATAATGAAATACACATAAATAATGAAGTAGTGGTAGTATAGCAATTATTTCAATGTAAGTATGATATTAAATTAAGCTTTAAGCCTTAAGCTATTATAATCATCTTATGTTATTATATTATACATTTACTAATACCTTTTTATTATATTTTTATATGTTAAAAATTCTTTAACAAAATTATGCATAACAATTAAGTTGAGTTTTTGATTGGCATCTCAGTTTATTAGATACAAAATATTAAAAATAAAAAATAAATATGTAGTGTAGATCAGTGTTACTAAATATTTAGTATCTTAGTATTGTACAAAAATTAAATGGCAATACAAAGATTGTTGTAATTTGTACTATCATTAAGATCATAAATGTAAGCAAATTTAAATGTATCAAGTCAATTTTCCCCTTAAATGTAAATACATAATTAATTAGCTGTTAAAGGTGATCCATATTTATGATAATTAGGTATGGATTTAGATAATTATAGATTAGTTTAAAAAACACTAAAATAATTTATTTTGTATAGTCAATATTAATCAGTAGTTTCAAAGATTAATAATCTTAAATATAATTTTTTTTATTACCGTATTTTTATTATCATACAATTATCACGTCATAAATACTATATATATATACTATCAAATGTTTGGTTCCAGGGACCAGGGTGCTGGGTGTGTCGCAGACGGGCAACCTGGCCCGTTTTAGTAGTAAGTACCGAACGTACGTGGTGCATAATAAATGCAGTGATTAACGCTAACACCTATTTAAATAAATATATATCTATATGTATGCTTTGTATGCATTTATTATATATAAAATATACATAGGTAAAGAAATTAATATTAAAACCTTTAAAAATCACAATTTTTTTTTAAAATAAGCCACAATGAGACATAATTAAAAATTACAGTATCCGAACATACTTATTATAACTTGTTTTTTTATTTATAATTTTTATACATTACTTATGTATTATAAAACAAAATGTGTACAAGTGAAAAGACACAGTTCCTCATTTATTTTATTATTTCCTTTACATTACCAATGTATTATAAAAAGATATAGCTTATACCTACTAGTACATTTTTTAGTTTTTAACATTGTACTTATTGTTTGATTGTAATTATATTATTATATTACATTATATACAAAGTGATTTGCAACAAAAGCCTGTATCTAATTATCAACATAAATGTCAGTTATTATATTATTTACTAAAATATTGTTAAATTGTGTAACAATACATTTTTATGATTATTATAATTTTATAAATATTTTTTGATTCATTTATTATGGCAAAAACAATAGGAAATGTTTTGCCAGCGATAAGTTTTTTGTTCGCAACAATTATTTCCCATCAATTTTCTACTACTTAGAAGGCATACCTAAAGTACACCCTAAAATTAAAATAAATGTTTTTATATGTTAGCATCTATGTTACCGATGCAATCTTCTTACTTACGTATGTACTTATAAATTAAGAAAAAAGTGTAACAATCCATACGTAGTATATTCAAGACTGTAGGGCAAGGCAATCTTAAGCTAAGTTTTTAATTGTCCGATCAGCAAACCGGTTTAGACATAAGTTTTTTCTAAAAAAATGAGCATCTGATATATTATTGTTTAAAACAGAGTATGGTGAAATATTTAGTTTATAACATTACACAGCTGACAACCATTTTTTACATTGGCCACTGACAACCAAATGCACCAATGCACGTTTTTTTGACACGGTTTTACGTGTAACGTTTGTATATGTATTTCGATTTCAATTTGTGCAAGTAGGCTAGGGTTGACACAATTTGTAGTCGACCAAAAAATGTGTAGAGTATTTTTTTTTTTTTTTTACGAGACATTTGGTAATGTCATATTTTCTAATTACCTTTAACATAAACACGACATTTACCAAATTATACACATTACACGTTTGGTACAAGTATAAGACTCACTCAATATAACCGATTTTTTTTACATTAAAATTATTGTATTAACAGTATACCGAATTTACACCACACAAGCATTAGCTTAGACGAAAAAAGTGTAATAGCAAAAGAGCTCTTGTTTTGGCAAAGCCCGTGTTTTTATTACATTGCTTTTGTGAACACCAAAGCCGATCTAGGACAAAACATACTGATGACACACCGTTTAAATGTAAACTTTGTAAAATGACATTTCACAATTTGGAATGACAGAAAAATATTGAAAACAAATTCGTAATACATAGTTCATTACTAAGAAAAACAAATTAATAACGCCAACAAGCTACGACGATGGAAAACGAAGAAATAATAATGATAACCTAAAGCGACGGAGACGCCGACTGATTTTATCTAGCTCGCACAGGTCAAACACGGTAATGAATGATAACACGGTAACTGATAAGCTACACACTCACCGTATGGCGGTAAACACCTTTATATTCAAAAATTATAGGTATTAAAATATTAACATGTTGCGACACAATATATTAGTGCTCATACAACAGTTCAAATGTTTATTGAGTTGCGTTATATTAGCGTTTTTTTTTATGTTTTCATTTTTACGTATCTAGCCTAATTTTTTAAATGATAATCAAAATTCATTAAAACTGTGCAGTAAAAAATGTTCAGAAAATTTACTTAGGAGGTCGTCGCACCGGTGATTTTCAGTGATAAAAACATGTTTAAGCAGACTGAAAATAACTCGCTTAATTTTGGTTTTAGAGTAAAAGCATCCATTATAAAATGAAAAGAAAACAATATTCCGGAGGGCAAGACGGTGCGTTTTGTTTTAAAAATTAATTTTTTGGAAAGTTAGTTTTTTAAAAATGTTAAAATAGTCGTTATTTCTAAACTATGTGTTGAGCGTTATACTTAGAATAATGAAAAAAACGCACCGTCTTGCCCTCCGAAATATTGTTCTCTTTTAATTTTAAAATGGGTGTTTTTACTCGAAATCCAAAATTAAGCGAGTTATTTTCAGTCTGCTTAAACAAGTCGAGATGAAAAAACATTTTTAAATCGCTTTCAAGGATGTTGTGATCGTCCAAAAATTTAATTAACTATCAAAATAGAGTCCTAGTTATTGAACTAATAATTACACATCACAATTTAACCTTTAAATTAAGATTTTGTAAAAAATTGCCTATACTTTGCTCCTTAAAAATGGGCGGTGCGACGCCCTCTTAAGGGGAACTGAATGCGCTATTTATTAAGGGGCAAAAAATAGGTAATATTTGACAAAAATGTATTCCAATTGATGGTGCTGCGTGCGCAAATATCACAGCTGACAGTTAATTCAACTGACATATGGACAGTTGGACAACTGATCACATTTATTCATAGTTTCTTGCAACAAAAAAAAACATAGTTTTTCATTTCACACTTCATAGCTTACATAGTTGCCCATTTTAGTGATTGATAGCATTGCAATGACGCCAATATGACGAAGCAATTTAGGTCGCAGAACTCGCAATGTTACTTTTCAAGGAATTATTAATGTAATCGAACTGCAGAGCAACATGAAGTGCGAAATGAAATTAATCGGAAGTTTTAAGATATGAGCCTTATGTTGTGCAGTAACTGGTTACTTGCTTAAGTTTATGGTATATGAAGGGAAAAAAAAGAGTCTAAGGAACACGGCGCTCTAGGTGAAAAAACAAGTACTTGAAATAATGACAAACAGTTATCAAGAAGGGTATTGTGTATTTTTTGATAGATTTTTTTCCAGTATTAATCTTGTTTCAAAATTATTAAAATGAAAAATATTTGCTTGTGGCACAATGTTGCAAAACCGAAAGTTTTTCTGTAAAACTCTATTAAAATCAGATAAAAGTCTTGATATGGGTGATTATGATTTTGCTACATCAGGAGACAGTTTCATCCATTTATAAAGGGGAGAATATTACATTGATTAAAAGGAAATATAACGTTGGTATTAGAGAAAATGTTAAATGCCCTAAAAGTATTTCTGATATTGGGTCTACATGCGTGGTTATACTTAAAGAAGATCCTGAGAATTCTCGTAAGACTAAGTATAAAGCTCATCGTGAAAATGTTGACGCTTATAGAAGCTTAAAAGAGAGTATTATCAATAAAGCTATAACCCAACTATCTCATATTCGTTACCAAAAACCCAGAACCAACGATCACAAAACATAAAACAGTTCAAATAATTCAAAAAACTTCTAAAATCGGCCCAAAACTGTTCAGACCTCATCACAAAAGACGAAATCATCAACACCATTCTGTCAATCATCTCTGAATTCTCCTACATTCAAAATAACATGAACATTCTATTTTGGAACTGTAATGGCATCTAGCACAAAACAAACGAACTAATTACTTTAACAAAACTCAATATCATACATATCACCCTACTTCAAGAAACAAGAATGAACCCCAACACTTCACTCAACTTACCAAACTACTTCACCTACAGACTACAGACAAGACAGACCACCCAAACCACAGACAGCACCATCAGGAGACACCGCAATCCTTGTCAGGGAAACATTATACATAACGAAGAACACATACAAACAACCATTGACTCAATAACCATCCAACTTGGAAGTGACAAAGTTCGAATATCATCTGTCTGATGTAATGTATGGGCAGGAATTTTCAAAAACAAAATTGTTGGACTTTTTTTTATAACTAATAATTTAAATGGGATAAAATATTACAATTTATAAGGAGGTGAAATAGTTCCAGCGATAAATTTATTAACGAATAATGATCTGCGACAAATCTGGTTTCAGCAAGATGGTGCTCCACCACATTTTAGCATCAATGTAAGACTTTGGTACTTAGATGTTACATTTCGACACAAATGGATTGGACAAGGGGGCAAATTGAATGGCCACCATGGTCTCCTGATTTGTCTCCCATGGACTTCTTTTTGTGGGGCTATGTAAAATCAAAAGTATTTATTAACCATCCAAACACCATCGAAGAATTACAGCAGGCCATAACTAATGTTATAGCAAATAATTCTGAAAACATATTAAATAATGTTATTTGTGGGTTTGAACACCGATTAAGTAAATTTTGGTTTGGTGGAATTTTTATATAAATTTATTTTCTATTTATTTACAATTTAGGTAAAATTAAAAAAACAGTTGGATTCTAAATTGAACCGGACTCCAATTAGTTCAAAAGTAATAATGACCGTTTATAGTTTATACTGTAATTAAAATCAACTAATTTTATGATTTAAGGACCTTCAAGTCTTTTCCGACATGATGAACGAGTTAGATTTAAAAATTGCAAAAAGGTTCGATACCCTTGAACAAAAATCAACTAACGGATTAGAAAAAATTAACAAAGAAGCGAATAATTATGGCACGAAATGCCGGAAACTTTGCGGTTGCGGTAAGCCTGGATATAAGGAACGCCTTTAATACTATTCGATGGGACATGTAACATATCGCCATCTGGCGGTACACCGACGGCGGCCTTAGTCAAGAAGACAAGTTTAGCCAACGCCACACGGGACGCGACCTAGTGTTGTAGCGGCAGGAAGCCGCGGTCAGGACGAATACTTCCAATTAACACTTGTTAAAAATTATTGTAAAAAAGATGCCAATAATTTATTAAAATCTTTAAAGAACCACAGGGAAAATTATGTACCATTAGATCAAAGCTACTCTTTTAAGACCATGGGTCGATAAACATTTAAAAAATAGGAACGCACGTCGAGTATAACTGAACGCGTTTCGGGGGCGGCCCCAAGTGCAGAAATAGGCATGCGGGCAGTTAATCAGTCATCTATCTTCTCATCGGTCCAGCGGTGTTTGACTGAACTTGTAAGTCCAACCTTTCCTAGCAAACGGTGTTTTTGGCTACACGCCAACAACCGCTTGTATTAATTTTCCTTGTTTCTTTTACGGTGTTTTTAGCCACTGGCTAACAACCGTCTTATTCCGACCAACCTTGCGGTGTTTTAGATTTAGATCTACAACCGCTTCCTTATCTTATTCCACTTGCGGTGTTTTTAGCCTAGACTAACAACCGTATCTCTTCTACTCCACTACTGTCCGTTCCAAACAGCTTACATCAAGTGCATTAATAGTTATTTTATTTTTTTAGGCTAACCACCGTGTCCCACCTCCTTCGGAATTATGTATAATTCAGTAATAGTTTCTTTTTTTTTTCTTTTGCACTATTTGGGACGTTAATTGTCGTTAAAAAGTAGTTAGTAAACCTTTCATTAAAATATACATCGTAAAATAAAGAACAGACCTACACTGTCAATAACATAAGTGATAGGATTGTGTTGATAAGTAGAGTTTGTTTCATCATTCACGCTGCTCTGGAAAGATCAAATTTCCCACTTTATGTCAGAAGGATTATTAAGTCATACCTGAAGGATGGTGTCGTAGAACTGTGCGGAAAAAACCAGGAGGAGAAAGCGACTGTGACGGTGTCATGTGGGGTACCACAAGATTCGGTACTTGGTCCATTGCTTTGGAACATAGCATACGATGCGATGCGGTGCTTAGATTGCCCCTACCAAGAGAGACAGTTACACTGGGATACGCTGACGACATCTTGGTTATTCCACTGAAGATGATAACCTATTACTAACTTTACATAGAGGGGTAAGATTTGGAAAAATCTACTCATTTTCCACCAAACATGTTATAACACAAAAAAAAAATAATGACCGGGTAGGCGTTGGCGGCGGCACTGCGTTATTACACTAGCTATTGCGCGCGCATGCCTCAAATAGTATTTTAAACAACGTTCAAAGTGTAATTATTTTCCTTAATAAAAAAAATTTTGACTACAGGTTTTTAAAAAAAATTGTAAATGTTAAAGTTTCATTCTAGATATATCTTTGGTCTAATTTTCAGACCTAGATCTTAGTTTTAAATAATTTCTATTAGTATAATTTAATTACTTGGATTGGGTTAAACCATTTTTTTTTAATAGATGTAACAAATGAAGAAACTAATCAACTCGAACAATACGTCCTAACTACAATTAAACCGACGATAACAAACTGTGTGAGATGTTCAGTTCAAAATCTGCCCCAATAGCTGGATGTATCACCAACGCGAGACAAATAAAATTAATTAACACTATTGTTTATTATAATATTTATAACTAAACATATTTCAATAGATGGTTAAAAAACTAAGAACACCTAAATATGCGAGTTGGCTAAAGAAAACAAATTTTATATAAGCTATTATTGATAACGCCACTCGGTGGAACACTCTATATAAAATGCTTTATAGACTTTTAGAGTAAAAGAATTTCTGTTTGAAACATCAAGATACTAATTCGGATTTAAAACTTAATGGCTGTGAATGAGATTCAGCTGATATTATTGTAAGTAATCATCTTCATATTTAAATTTTGTTTTTAATAAAAAAATAATAATTATAGTTTCTAGATTATATTATGCTTAATTTTTTTTTTTTGTAGATTATTGTAATATTTATTTTACAATACAAAAAATAGTAAAATTAATATTTGAACTGCTTTAATACATTCATATCATTGAACTTTTAATACTGACACGGCTGTTATCACGGGGTTTCCCGCAAAATATTAAAACTATTAAACGGCGGACCTTTATTTCCCTTGACGATCGTGGGAACAAGATGGAAGAAAAAACAGTTAATAATAAAAGCGGACCACCGACCGTTAAAACGGTGGACACACAACGAAAAATGATTGACGAAATGATATATTGTTACTCGGAAACGATTGCCCTTATTTACTGGAACGATTAAATTTTCAAATAATACCAAATCCACCAGAAATCGAGATAGTTTTTTAATCTATAATGTTTCTAAAGCATACTTAAAATCATCACCTACGAATATACTATTGACTATAGGAAACACTATGGATATTAATTTTAGTTAATAATTAATTATGGCCGTTGTTTGGTTTTCTTTAAAGTACGGCGCTTCGTATATTATTATTTATTATTATATAGTTAATTTTTGATGTGTTAGTCGTTGTTTTAACTAGGTTTTGGGCCGTTTCACATTCACAGCGCGACAATTGTTATTAACAATCGAAAAAAATTCTGGAAACAATACTGTGTATTTTGAACAACATTTAAATATTATACTAGGTATTAAATAAGTAAATTAAAATTACGAAAAACGATCCCGAGTTTAATATTATATAGAATAATTACTCGTATCTACAGTCTACATTCGGTGTGTACGCCATGCTCTCTGCAGTACTGTCTGCCAATACATTATGTAATATTATAATTTATAATGCGGTGCAGTTATACATTTTGCAATTTGTTTGGTGATGGATTTAGTCTCTTCGTTTTGGGTTTTAGCCTTAGTAAGTATTTAATTACCAATCGCCATTTAGTTATCTACATTTGGTGTGTCCTAAGCTTATCACTTATGGGATTTGATGTTTTTTATGAGATTATTAGTGAATCTTACAATTTTTAAAATTTTTTTTAATTTTAATAATTGATATTATACGTATTCGGATTTTCGAATTGCTACGTAATTTTAGTTGATTTCAAAAGTATTGTTTTGGTTTTATGTGATATTTTATTGTTAGATAATTTTATTGTTTCTTATATTATGATGTCTGTTTTAGGTCGCAAGCCTGTGGTTGGTGTTACCAGCCAGGGCCATAAGTGAAGGTTATCAATATCCTGTAATCATATTGAGACTCGGACATCCAGGTCGCCCCACACAGGGTCAAATGTGGGAGTCATTTTACTAAAGTTTCATGTTTTATTCCAAATCTTCCAAAATTAATATAGTAATCTATTCAGTAATTATGAAATACCTTCAATAGGACTAAAAAGAAAAAAAAATTAATTAATTTAAAAAAACTTTTTTAAAAACGTGCTTTTTTAAAATAAAAAAATAGTAATAAATTTATCAGGTTATGTTTTATATTGTAAGATCTTTTGTAATTTAAATTTAGTTTAATATTTGTATAGGACACATACTTTGTTGAACAGGACCCACGCTTTTCTTTTTAGTCAAAATTTAAAGTTGTTTAACATTATTTAAAATTGAAGTTAATTTTCGGTTTTTTTTCAAAGTAATTGACATTTTAAACAAAATATGCTACAATTGATTGGTAAATTTTCTTGTAATAAAATTTTTTTTTACTTTTTAGTTTTTACTATTTTTTTTTTTTAGAAAAGCATGTTTTTTTTTAATTATTGTGTGTAATATGTTACATTGTATGTAATATAAAAATAATATTTGAATGGGTCGAATACAATATTTGAAATGATTAAAATAATTTTAAAAAATAGTATTTAAATAGTTTTTAAGTACTTTTTTAATGTAACTATATTTGAAAATATGATTTCGTATAAATCTAATATTTACTACATTTAAAAAATATATAAAACTAGTAAATATTCCTCTAACCAATTTTTTGTAAGAATATTTTTCTTATTCGAATAATTTAAAAAACATTATTCAAATAAACTGTAAAATGATTATTCAAATAACGTTTTATTCGAATAAAAAATCGCACAACAAAAAAGAAAAAATATTTATCAGTAGCGGC
This sequence comes from Adelges cooleyi, assembly GCF_023614345.1. Lineage (NCBI taxonomy): Eukaryota > Metazoa > Arthropoda > Insecta > Hemiptera > Adelgidae > Adelges > Adelges cooleyi. Next base: position 672,109 of record NW_026096013.1, read on the forward strand.
TCGTGGCTATGTGCGATGGTGCGGCCGCACAACTTACAGAAATAATGAGTGAATGATGAACCAATTGAGAATTATGTTCAAATGTGTCAAATTTCAAAGTATTGTCATCATAACGAAACACACACACACCTAAGAAGTTTATTTTAATAAATCAACACAATATAATGAATTTATGGTATAGTTGATAACAGAGTAATCAGATAAAAAAAAAAACATGTTATATAGATGGAAATAAAATATAATTAAAGCTGCATTTATGGCATGGCTGGTAAAAGTACTTATTGGCCAATTATATGACGGAGGAGGAGCCATGTTTTAAAATGGAATTTTATATCTGGCCACAATATGTATATACAATTGGCGAAAATGCCCACTGAAGTATGTGTAAGTAATAAATTCTAACAAATCGTTTTCTTATAAAACGTCGTTTTCGACGCTCATTGGCCAAGAAACTATCGCGTGACATAAAATTTAAAAAAAAAAATCCTATACGATTTTCGTATATAACGCGCTATTTGTGCAATAAATTACTCTTAAACCGTTTTAGTTACCCTTGCCGTTGTGCAAAGTCTCTTGTGGCAACCTACCTGACCAGGCATAACACCATGTCGTCTCAATGAAACTCGGACTCTCAGCGTAGAGGTATTTATTTAATTTATCTAACTTAACGCGAGTATTATGTTACAGAAAATACAGAAAAAGCAATAACAGCGTAAGTAATGGTTTTAGGTTTTCTTTTCGTTTTAGCTGTAACTGTCCATTTTATTTGACGTTTTACAATTATTGCTCCTATTCTTAAATGTTCTTTAGGCGGATAACTACCTACTTCAAAAATATTTGTGAATTTAAAGAAAAATTAACGAATTTAAGTAATTATTTAAAAGTGAAAACATTTATAAATACAAATAGAAGAAGAATAGGGGGTTTAAAATACTGTTAATGAACCTTTATTTTATACAGCCGACTAAATAAAATATCTCCATCGCTCAAGTCGCTTATATGCTGTTGTTTGTAGTCAACGGGTAATAAATCAATTTACATTATATTGTTAATTACGATTTAAGGGTAACTACTATAAAATCGAGATAAAATAAATGTTTGTGTATTTTTTTTTTAAAGTGACTTATAAAAAACGTTTTTTAAAGACCTATGTGATTTAGTACATGTTTTGCTATGACTCGTTCTGTGTTGGATTACCCTGCACGTCGTGGCGTCCGGTGTTCAGACAATGGGAAATACGACGCTATAGAAATCACAATAAAGATTATTATAGCTTATGCACACTGCTCAATTTGTATTAATTTTCCCGGTCTGGAAACGAGGTCAAACGGATATACCAACAAAGGGAACCCGTTGATAAATTGAAGGGTCGATGAATACTAGCGTTTCTCGCAGGATGGATTAATAAACGGCAATAATAGTCAGGACGACTTTGCCTGTCAAACAAACTAGAGGGGTCGGCTGAGGTTTGTATCACACGCCAGTTTTGGCAATCGTCATTCGATCACGACGGCTTTACTCGTTCGGTCGCGAATTTCTTTAGCCCATTTTTAGTGAATTTCCCATCATAAAAACAGTTTTGTTTGTGTGTATTCGGCAACGTCATCATGTTCAAAATCTATATTGTCTTATCGGTTGCACTGCTATCGCTTTGGTTGGACATTGGTACCGCCACGGGCGGATCTGGGCTTCAACACGAATATACTCACGGCGACCATATTTGTGCCGTGTTATCAGCAAACGTTGTCAATTTTACCACCGTCGATAACAACCAATACGTCCAATTTACATTGTTAGTAGAAGGCGTAGGTCTCACGAAAGATGTAATGGTGCGTACGACTTCAGCTTTTAAGGGGCGTGGATCATTATGCTTTACAGATCAACAATATAAGTATGCCGACTCCGAGAGAAACTCGTTTGAAATAGTAAGTCCGACATTTATGTTTTTAATACTTCGAATATGAATAATATAGGCTTGTACATTTTTTAAATACCATCGTACCCGTGGAGCATTACTTTTAACAAAACAATTCCACCTAGTTTAATACTGATATATTCTGTTCGTTCATATAGTATAAGATATAAAAATGTGTCAAAATTGTTTTTAGTCAGTAGTTTCGTGAGGTCTAGTTTAGATGACAATTGTATTGATAAAATACGTTGGTATTAGCTTTAAACACTTGGTCGTACTGTTAATCGTAATAACGCTGTGCTTGTGCGTTACGTTTTTTTTATTATTATGAAAAAAAAAAAATCAAAAATTAATTCTAAAAAGTCGCTAAAGGTCAAAAACATTTTTTATAATTCATATTCTATTATGAAGCATTATAATTGACGTCTTATTGTAACAAAAGAAATTATAACATTTGTATATGATATTAGGCCCGTCAGTTGCCTTCGCCCTATCCTTTATAAATAAATATATATATATATATATATATATATTATATGAATATTAATTGTAATACCCTTAATGATTTTTTACGAGAATAAGTGATAAGTGCAAAAAAAAAAGGCCAGACTACCGGCTACCGAGACATTTTTTTATCAACTATGAGAATCCAACGGGAGACATATCATCATATTAACAAAATAAAAAACCACCGCAAGGTAGATTACTGTGTATACGGCACAATGATCGTATATGGTGTATTAATAAAATACAACCGTCGAATCATCGTGATACACCCTATATATATATATAAAAAAAATCCGTCTTTTTTAAAAACAGTGTGACGATGATAGATAGTATATGGCAACGGCGAATATTTTTCACTTTTTAGGGTACAAAGCTATTGGGTGTGGCCTAAATATCCCCGGGCTTGGTCGGCGCATGTATTTTGACCAGGAACCTGGGGATCAATAAATGGGAAAACTCTGTCAGCGCGGCAGCTGCAGCTCCCCTTCCGACCTTACCGACCCTTGTTGTATTGTATTGTGTGCCAACCCCAAACGATGGTTCTTCAGTAAGCAAATGCTTTGAGCCCCGGCCGGCTGTCTAAAATACACCGTTTCGGCACAGTAATTCGGATTTTATTCGGTAAACTCAGTAAAATAAAATAAATTTAAAAGAAACTCCAACCGAGTAGTGTTTTTCTACGCGTTTTAATTACAACGGTGCATACAATGTTGGACCCCGAGCTTAATAAATTCGTGCAAACCGTGAAAACGCTAACGCAAAATAGTAAGTATATATTAAACGAGTTGGTTATTACTTACTTATATGCAACGAAACGTATCAAAGATTTCCATTTGAATATTTTTTTATGCCTATCATTATTAATATGTTATTATCTCATAAAATAAAATACTCACTAAACGTGGTAAAGTTTATTGTTATTAATTAAATGTTAATACTATTAAATTACCATAATTATTTTCTCACTAACTTAGTAGTATTTCACGCTTGGATTCTCATAAATGGCACATATATTTACTTCTAGTTTTAATAATTAGGGATGGGCTTGCGATACAATTATATCGATAATATCAATATCGACACTATCGTAAAGTACAAATATAAGAATATATCGATATATTTGGCCCACCCTTAGTTTTAACGCGTGATATCCAAACTAAATTTATTAGTTACATTAAATCAGTGGCGGTTTTCCCGGGGAGGCAAGGGAGGCGGTGCCTCCCTTGAAAATTAAGGAAACTATGTACTTAATATTGTTATTATGATGAGATATTTTGGTTTACAATAAATATTTTCAATCGATAAATGTATATGAACAATAATTGTTTTTGAAAGCGAAAACAAAATTTAAGAATTTGAAATAACGTCTCTCCGTATCAGCGGTGACCGTCTGGATGCAACGGCCGCCGTCCGCCGGCCGCTGCCTGTTGTTACACACGTAGCATAAGGACAGCCGGCGGAGGCGGCTGCCGCTAATATCTCACGTTATGTTGTTGTGTTCACAACATACACACACACACATACATAAAATAATACGAATAGCGCATGCGCAATTCTCTGCGAGAGGCGACACAAAAATATTGCCTTTGTGGGCAACTGACCGATGATCGTTCTTATCTCGGGGAAGAAATGGGGCATAGACATTCAGCATGTACATCAGCACCGACACTGCCAACTGTTAAAACGCCATTTCCCATTATCACTAAATCATTTATCAGCAGTCGCAATTTGATATCACTATATTTTTTACTTAATTCTGATACCGGTTTACTAATTGGCGTTTTATTTAGTTTTCTTAAGTTATTAGTTAATATATTATTATACTTATTAGCTTTATTATTTTTTTTTCAAAATGAATCCTGTATATGTCAGTATAGTGGTTATGAAGCAACATCCATACAGAAAATCGTTAGCGATTACAATTTCATCTTTTGTAAGTTGTATTTACATATGTTTTTATGATTATACATTTATCTTAAGTTCATACATTTCAATGATAATTATTTTATTAGATGACCGGTAATGCGATTATAACTAATAACTAGGATAATAAGCAAAAGTCTTCTGTTACAGTTAAAAAAAGGAAGTATCCCAGTATGAAGAAATTTTAAGTGTTGGGGTTTTGCGCTTTTTTTATCAATGAGGGTACAAAGTTGTTGCCTCCTCAACAATTTAATGCCAGAACCGCCACTGCATTCAATACATTTTTAAAAATATTTTTCTCACTCTTTTATATTTTTTTTATAAGAAATAAAACGATTCATGCAGAAATGGGTTGACAAACAGTAATTACTACTGTTTTTTAAGTAAATAGAAAATAAATCAATTTGTCACACAATTTTGTTTTGGTATGTACTTATTTCGTTTATCAAATATTATATTTTTGTTCTTTTATTCTAGTTCTTAAAATATAATGTATCGTGTACCTATCCTATGTTTAAATGATTTTATTCAATAAATAGTCTATGAAAATAGTTGACCATATGACATGAGTAGAACGCTCCATCAATTTCAATTTGTGATTACAATGTTAAATGAATAAAAAAAAAAGTTAATACGATCTGGTTAAAATAATGAACAATAAAAAAAAGGGCGTGAGGAACAAAGCCTCCCTTGTTAAAGTGTAAAATGTAGTATAATATAATTAAGTGCACAGTTGGTTTCCCAAATCCTTTGTTAATTTACTGAGAACTGAAAATACCAACAAATTTTACCTGACCGTTTTACATTGATAACAAATTACAATTATACTGCATCAACTTTATTCGTCTTTAATTGTGTTGTATCTATAAAATAAAATCCATCGAGAGCTGAATGCAAATAAAAATGAAATTGTAAAAATATATATAACATATTGTGTTTTCTTATAATTGTTTCTTAGCTGGCAATGGTCGAGAACTAATGGTTTATCTTGATGAACAAAAGTACTTCCTCGAGGGCTTCGTGTCCCGCATGGATGGCGTACTAGCAGCTTTCGACATAAACGAACATCGGCTTGCAATTCTGATGGTTTTAAATGTTGACGCTTCGACTCAGCCAACTAGTGTACCAGATGACTTGCACTTTGTGACAGTTGCATCACGAATAAATCATTTTGTTTCTATTGTCAGAGCTGATGTATTTCATTCCTGCTCCAAAACATGTAAGTATTTTTAGCGCTGTCAAAGTTGTTAGGCAAAACTAATTTGTTTTTTTTTTAGTGGCCAGCGTAGTGCAAGCTCTGTTAAGAAATCTACACAAAGTGAAAAAAACAATGATGATGATACCTACTATTCAACGCGCCATTGATAAACTGCAGACAAAACCTCACCAATTGACTCATTTCCATTACTTGCTATGTGAAGCATGCATAATGTCTTATAATCTTAAGGCTTTGCTGAAAGTCTTAGATCAGGAAGTTTATTTTTTAAACTCCGATGAAGTAAGTCACCTGGTTTTTGGGAATGGAAATCGCTAGTTATTAAGGGGCAAAAATATTTCTTGTTATAGAACTTTTAAAATTGTTTTTCTTTAAGTTATGGCGAAGGTATGATACAATGAAGTAATTTTCTAGCGTATCATTTATAATTGGATGGATTAATTTTTTTATTTTTCCTAAGACCTAAAAAAAACTTGTCAATTTTTTTTCCATTTCAACCTTTAATATTAACATTGTTCGAAAATGATGAGTAGACAGTGCCGTAACAAGGGGTAGGCGAGAAGGGCAGTCGACCAAGATTACCCCTTTTTGGAAGGGGGCAGAGTCAAAGTCACATATTTCTTTTTTTTTTTAATTTATAAATACATTTTTTTTTAATGTATATTATATAGGTATTATATCTAAATAATATATTTAGATATGTAAAACGGAAATATACAAAAGATATTTTATTAGAGGAAGCCGAGATTGTTAATTTAATAAATACTAATTCGGAAAGTTATATCAGAAGACAAACTCAATTAAAGGAGGATACAAAAACATGATAAGTTGATGATGGTTCTTTACTGATAGAAGAAGACAAAGTATTGAAAAAATGGTAATAGTATTTTGGATTGTTGCTTAATGGCGAAAACCCAGTTGAGACATTTGCATGGACGCCAACAGAACCTGATGACATAGACAGTCCACCCCCAAGCAAAGAGAAAATATTACAACAGGCTAAAAAACCATTAAAGTCCTGGGAAGGACGGAATTCAGAGTGCACTGAGAAAAGTTGAAGAACTGGCACAAGGATATTCGAGAGGAAAGTGCTAAAGAATGGCCCAAGCTTTGATATTCAAACCAACAAATGGAGAAAACTGCATAACTATGAACTCCAAATGCAGTTTCAAAAGCCTGATATAGTTGAAGAGATCACAAAAAAAAGACTAATGTGGGCGCCTGGCATAAGCAAGGATCCTTAGTTACGACAGGTATTAGAAGAAGATCCTATAAGCAGGCCAAGATAAAGATGGGAAGACTGTGTGAAGGACATCAAAACGTTACGATAACGGTGGTTGTGACTTCCAGATACTTTCTGCGTTCACTGACAACATTTATTTAAATATAATTCACTATTAAAAATTGGAATGAACTCAGATACGTTAAATAAAAGAAAAGTGTTACAATATCATGTCGATTACTTATATATTTTAGAATTTTCCGTTTTATACTATATCAATTCAATTATTTTTGTTTTCCTAAAAAAAGAAGAAGTATTTTTTTGCCAAGGAAGGTAACATTTTTTGTTATGAAACTGTGTACAACCTGTGGGAATGCATTTTGTTTGTTAATGTGTTCTGTATATTAATATTGTGTTTATTTTGTCCTACAGCCTAAAATTATATTTGAACCGAAATACTTTTTGAACTACTACTTTTCGGGCGGTCTCATATACACAGCGATGGAAAACTTTGACAGAGCAATTACTTTTTTCGAAATTGTTTTCATGACAACATTTCCTGTAATTTCGCCAACCACGATTGATTCCTATAAGAAATTCATTTTACTTGTCCTCATACACTTCGGATCGGTATCAACATACTGTAACGTTGATCCCACAATCCTCGATGAATTGTATGGACCAACGTGTCAACCGTACTTAGATTTGGTACCACTTTATCAAAGGGGAAACAGTCCACGCGACAATTGCTAAACACCAAGATATTTATGTAAGGTAAAACATATTTATCATATATTTACATTAACATCTGGTATCTATTTGGACTGTTTTGCTTAATATTTGAATGTTTATTATGGTTCACGATCAATTTTTTTTTTTGAAGGGATAAAAATGTTGGATTGGTGAAACAACTTGTGAAATCTTTGAACCAGGCCAACTTGCTACGACTGGCCAACTTGTTCTCGACCATGACCCTAGCCGAATTGGCCGAACAACTCAACCTTAAAACGGCAAAAGATGCGGTAAACTATCTCTTGACAATGGTAAATTTGAGATCGTCCACACATACTGCTGTAGTTTTACGCTAAAGTATAATATTAAATTTTTTTTTTTTAGAGAAAATCAAACGTGCTACACTACAAAATCGATGAAAAAAAGGTATCGCTACTTCCAACATCAACGTTGACTATAGTTATGAAGACCCAGACGTTCTTATCGGTATCATAAAAGAAGTAAATATGGATAATAATTTATCGAACTGTCTACTACTATCTGTGCACTTGTCAATTTTATATTCAATATGTATATTTATTTTAGATTGAGCATAAAATCGAAGTGTCCAAAATATTGCAATCAGCCGAAGAAAACTTCAACACTTATATTCCGCAAGCGCCAATTGTACAATCCCAGGCTGGGCCTAGTGATGTGCTATGTAACCAGCGACAATTACCGCCAAGGGCAAGCAGCAACATTGATATTTTTGCGACATCGTTGCTTATGGAATGTGAACTGGAAAAAATCGAAGAAATGTCCGATACCGAGTAACTTTGAATTCGTGTATGTTAGTAAGAGTGTAAGTTAGTAAAATTGAAGTATAGCTTCATATAAATAACATTATTGATACCATTGTTTAACAATAAAACCATTTTAGAAATTAAGAGGTAAATCCAGCGGTGGTAAAAGTGTCTGTGGTCAGTAGTGTTGAATGATAATAATTCTAACCTGACTGTAAAAACACATTGAGAATAGAATTTTCGTTCTCTTGTAAAATTGTACATGTATAAGTCAATTGTACCCGTTTGATTACCACCGCTTTAAGTCATAAAAAACTTCTAGTCGCGTTTACGCAATTACTTATTATAAAAATACATAATGTTAAGTTTTATTTACACAATACATTTTTCTAACAATTAAATGTGTAGGAAACCTTAGCGTTACATAACTTAAATAACGATTTTTTTTTTAAATCAATTTTATTTAATGTAAAAATTAAATTCGTATTTAAAGTACTTTTATTTACTGTATCAAGTAATATAGTTTTGTTAATAATATTTTATTTGACTACTTCATTAATAATCTGTTGTTTTCAGTTCAAATTTATTTAATTTATTTGATATTTAAATGTGTGCCAAAATGTATTTGAAATTATTATTTGGACATTTGTGTTAATAAAATTAATATTGTATTTAAATAATGCCTATGTCTTTACGCAATATGTAGCGATATAAATTTAATTTAAGCTATTTATATACAAAATCTGTTTTTTTTTTTTATAATTAAGTATACATAGGAGTGAAAATAAATATTAATTAAATATATATATATCAAAGAAACAAATAATTTTTTCTGTTCATATAAGTTTATTTAACACTGGTTAGAACTTTTCTTTTCAAATTGATAATTATTGCTTAAATTTTGAGATGTATTACAATATCAGTAAATGCAACAGTTCTTTACAAGTTTCAACCAATTTTACAAATGAGTACTTAAAATGTAAACTTAACATGTAGTGTGCAATCCATGATGTAAAATGATTTTTTTAAAGTAAATTAAACAATACGAAATTAAAACAATAAATAACAAAGCATAATTTATAAGTGTTATTAATTTTACGTACAATGTTTTGTTATAAAAATGTCAAATCAAATAAGTAAAACATATGTTATCTGTATAAGGAGTTAATGTTTAAAAACTATAAAAACTGGCATAAAAGTTTAACTATAAATTGTTTTATAATATATGAAAATAATAAAACACGTTTAATTTAGTTTTAAAATTAAAGTTGAGAATAATTTTAATTTTGTTTTTTCATGATATGAAACATCTGTTTGAAATTTAAATTAATGCGTTTAAAAATCAAGATTTGTTTCACATGTCCCATATTTAAGAAATTAAAAACTCTTGATAGCATCAGAAAATGTTTTCAGTTTTTTTTTACAAAAATAAGCAAGATATTTTTCACAGCTTTTTAAAATAGAAATAGCTGCATTAGCAGAATACATTATGTTTTAAAAATATAGCAAATTACCATAACTAGCCCAATATTATAAAGAACAAAATTCAACACATTTGATTGAACAAAAAGAGTGAAATTCCATCCCTAGTTACCTTTTAAAATAATATTTGTGAATTAAATATAAATTTTAATGTAGAAACAATATTATAAATTTTTAATTCTAGCAGTCATTGTTTTAATATATTATATATATATATATATATATATATTTAGACATAATTTTAATTCTAATTATCTGTGATTAACCAGTCAAAGTTGAAAGAGTAGACAATGTTTCATGTCCGGTCTTAGCAATACCCGATTTTAACGATAGAGTAATTACGTTTATTCATTATGGCGTGGTTCCGCTTTTGTTCTTACAGTTTGGTTGGCCTGCGGTCGGTATGCAGTTTGACAAAGATATAGCGTAGTGTATAGAAGAGTGGCTTCTAAATACTGAATAAATATTTATAAATTAACCATGGAAAACAGAATTAATGCATTTCATTAACAATATTGTATTTTCGAATCAAGTTTGTTTTTTAAGTTTAACGATATTAAAAGCATACATAGCATTTAAAGTGTTGTAACAAACACTAATACAGTAAGTGAAATTCAATGGCAGTATGGTTTTATGAATGTTAGTGTATTTTGTTTTCAAATATTCGCTTAGGTACTCTTTATGCTTTAAATTTTGTATAATGGTACCTTAATTGTTTTAGCACTGTTACTTTTATCAACAAAAACTTGTAACTCATGTAGAGCTTTCAACGTAAATAATATTTTATATATTCATTATTCATTTTATATATTATCATCGTAAGACTGTGAAACATTTTGAGTTTTGCCAATCGCCAGGAAATACACATACGTTTACTGCTACCCATTGAAATAATGTATGTTATTTAAACAAAGCACAGAAGTTTATAAAATATTTTGTTTTGTAATAACAAGCGACCGTATCTCTGTTACACCAGCTTAACCAGTAACTACTTGGTTAATACATATCGAACAAATTCGCTCTTTTACTCGCTTAAATATATTACGGTGACATACGTAATAGGGTCAGATATCCTAAACACAACTCTACT